>NW_005871068.1:9097010-9192207 GCF_000147115.1 Myotis lucifugus
CCCACCCCAGATCAGCCCCCAAACCTGATCAGGCCAACCACCCATGGCCCCTTCCCCCAGGCCAATGGTCCCCTATAGGCATCCCCCACCCCATTCAGGGGTGGAGCTGGCCAGGGCACCACCCACAGCCCCTCCCCATGGCTGGCCACACCCTCAATTGGGCCTCCAACCCCAATCGAGGGCAGGGCCCACCAGCAGCTCCTCCACCCAGCTGGCCCAGCCCTGATTGCCCTGATCAGGGTAGGCCAGCCAGCCAACCTCCCACCATCTCCTCCTCCCAACAGGCTTAGCCCTGATCTGCCCCAATCAGGGCCGGGCCGGCTGGACCCCACCCGTGCACGAATTCGTACACTGGGCCTCTAGTTAGGCATAAAAGGAAATGATAGAAATGTTTGTAGAGTTCTCATTGGCAGTTAAAGAAGCAAAATCAGATAGAAAACTTGAGGGATATGAGTTGCCTCATTGTGGGAGCAAAGACTTAGAAGAAGTATGGTACATGTCATGGAGCCAAATTAGTCAGAGGGTAGAAGGCTTTCACTTGAAATTTAATTTATAATACAAATGTATGATTAGATGAAAAATTTTGTAAATGACTAGACTAGAAGATTCTACTCATCAGCCAGTCAGGTTAGAACATGCATCCAGTCACTCCAAACTTATACTCTTAATCTGATTCTTTTTTAAAAGTATATTTTTATTGATTTCAGAGAGGAAGGGAGAGAGATATAGAAACATCAATGATGAGAGAATCATCTATCAGCTGCCTCCTGCACACCCCCTACTGGGGACTGAGCCCACAACCTGGGCATGTGCCCAGACTGGGAATTGAACCGTGACCTCCTGGTTCATAGGTCAATGCTCAACCACTGAGCCACATCAGCCAAGCTTAATCTGATTCTTTAAAGGAGTTCATTACTTATGAAATCTTTAAAATTTTATTTTCCCCAAGTTCTGCCATCTTTCCTGCTTTTCAACTATTTCCACCAAAATTACTCCCCTCCACTCTGAGTTTACCAATATTCTCCTTGGCTGCTTCAGACTCTCAAGGTTTTCCTATCTTCCAGCGTCTACTTGAAAGCACTTGCTTATCACATGCAACTAGTACCAGTGGAAAGTTCCAGCTTGGAACAAACTCATTGGGGTGGGGGGAAATCAGGGGCGGGGCTGGCCAGGGAGAGGGGCTGCAGGCCAATCAGGGTGGTGATAACACACCATATGCTATGAACACTCTCAATGACCTCCTTATGCGATTCTTCCTGAAATTATTTACATAATTAATAATTTTAAAAAGTCATCAAACAACAGATAATGAAAAACTAATCCATAAACCTGATGTGTGTATTTTACTTTTCTTTGGTTGTACCTATATTCTAAACTTTTGATTTTAACAGACATTAAGAAGCCAGAAATCTTTGACCATTGGTAATGGTAGTCAATATAAAATCCTGGTTGATTGGCTACAGACAAGAAATATTTTTTCTTAAACCATAACCTTTTTATTTTTATAAGGTTTCTAGAAATTGTTTTTTTTATTCTCAAAATATTTCCTCAAGAGAATTTAGTAATATTCAGATACACTTAAAACAATCACTAGCTAAGTACAAATTAGGTACCAAAATCAATCTAAACACATGCTGGAGGAATATACATCTGCTGAAAAACGGTTTCCCTTTATGTTCCCACTCCCATCTAAACGTTTAGGGAAGTCTGTTGCTATGGAAACACTCAATTTGGCACCATCTGTATTCAAAATTCAATTGCTGGAAGCCTCCAGCCAATCGCTGGTTTTTAATTGGCAGACTTTCCCAGAATGCTTTACAAATCTTTTTATAGGCAGCCAATCCATGAAGCATAAAGCATCAAGAAGGTTCACAATTCAAGCCTCACTCCATTATCTTAAAATCATACTTCTAATAACTATGTATGTTGTCAGATGGGTATGAGATTTATTGGGATGATCCCTTAGTAAGTTATATAATGTCTAATCACTGGGTGTAAACTTGAAACTAATATAAGACTGTATGTCAACTGTAATTGAAAAATAAAAGTGATTTAAATAAACATTTAAAAAGATCATACTTGTGAGGTTTCAAAGCATTAGGCCTTCTAATAATTACTTGGCATGGGGTTATTGCCTACAGTTTATTGCCAAGTTGTTCTGTTTTTGCCAATGGATTTCTCATTCAAAGGAAGTACTCATTTCTCATGTGACTTAAGTATTAGGTAGACCCTGAAAAAGAGCCCCAGTGGGCAACTTATATAGCAGTACATAGTTCAAATAGAAAACAAATATATGAAAGAGTTAAGAATGCGTATTTTGGAATCAGCCAGACCTGAGATCAAATATTAATTGGAACACTTGTTATCTACTTTACCTCGCATTGCTAAGTCCCATTTTCTTCATCTATAAAAGATCTATTATGAGGACTGTAAAGTATGCATTTTTGGGAAAAGACATCTTTCACATATAATGTAATGGCATTTGAAAATTTGTTGACTCACGTGGTCTTGAAGAATATCCCTCTGGAATATCAAAAGTCAATATAAGTAATGTTAAAATTTGCAGGAGAGGCCCTCACTGGTTTGGCTCAGTGGTTGAGAGTCAACCCATAAACCAGGCGGTCACGGGTTGATTCCTGGTCAGGGCACATGCCCTGGTTGTGGGCTTGACCTCCAGTAGGGGGCATGCAGGAGGCAGCCGATCAATGATTCTCTCTCATCATTGATGATTCTATCTCTCCCTCTTCCTTCCTCTCTGAAATCAATAAAATATATTTTTAAAAATTAGCAGGAGGGTTAACAAAGAGTAAAATTATCTAAAATTATTTTTAAGTAAAGGGAGGTTATCAATGGATCTTGGAGAAGTATAAAGACATTCAAAGAAAATGACTCAAAAATGTATGCACAGTTGTAGATCTGATCATGATATTTTGATGGAACAGAATAGTAACCTGCCATAACTAAGCATTGGAGTGGTTTCTTGGGAGGCTCTTTCAGCCCACCATGCTATAACTATGTGCATAGTGTGCCATAGCTAAACAGAATGAATGTGACCCTCTGTTGTTACACAATGTAGCAGGCTTGCTCTCCCACCACCACCTTCCTATCGAACAGCCAGCCTTCCTTTTTGATAATCTTTAAAAGGCAACATTCCATACTTATTGCTCCTAGGTTACCACATACTTTCAAAAATCCATGTCTTTGACTAATAGTTAATTTTGGTATTATATAGATTTTTAAAGTTATCTAGTTAAATAATCTATTTCAGTGGCAATTGACTATAATATTGGTTCCACTAAAAAAAATCAAGTGTTACCTTCATGTGTAATCTGACACAAATCCCTTTATATTGTTTTCCATTTAAAAAAATATATAAAAGGTATAACATATGTTGAATAATCAGGACTATGGCATATAAGCATAAAGACAACTTTATCTGCCTTCCTTTCTCCCTTAAATCAGCTAAAGGGGTAGTTCTTCATCTGTCCATAGGTAAAAATATGGGCAGGTCTCATGTCCTTGCAGGCCATGGTAAGGTAATACAAGGTACTGTTGTCATTTTAAGATTAAAATTAGAATTTCCAATCCAATACATTAATGAATACTTCAAACTTAATTCACATATGTGAGTTCTCCCCTAACTAGGAAAGGCTGCAACTGGGCCAGGTCCCTTACCATCTAGAGTAGTGGGTATGGTGAGCACCCCCCCTCTCTCAACATCTCCCCCCACCCCCGCCACCTTCAGTCACCAATTGCTCTTTCTCACCTTAACAGGGTTGAATGACAGAGAAGGGAGAAGAGGAAAGGAAAGCAGACATTTCTTATTTGACTCAATGATGTCACAGTTAGAATGAGACTTGCTGCTATTTGGGTCTGGCTGAGGTTAAATATCACTAGAGGGTTTCATGAAGCTTGTCTGGACTTGACAATCACTGGTGCTCTTTCATTTGTTGCCCTTAATCTCGATCATTTCTTTTGGCCAGCTCAATCACTCCTACCTCAGAAACATGGAATCCAAAGATTTACTCCTTCATTTGTGTTCCTAAAGAGACTTCTCTCTTAAAATAAAATGGGAAGATTAGCTCTTCCCCTTGTGAAAATTGGGACCAGGAGGGAGAGGGGTAGGAGATCAACCGAAGGACTTGTATGCATGCATATAAGCATAACCAATGGACATAAGACACTGGGGGGTAGGGGAGGCCAGGGGATTGTCAAGGGCGGGGAAAAAAAAGTACACATATGTAATACCCTTTGTAATATTTTAAGCAATAAAAAAAAAAGAATGGGAGTACTCACAGCAGTATTTTCTCCAAAAAACCCTCACATTTTTTCTAAGTCACTATTTTCTGGATCTCTTTCTATCCACTTCATTTCAAAAAGTGCACCTTGGTGGTTTGTTGCACACCTCACTTTGGTGTCTGCTACCTACAGTACCATAGTGCCTCAGTCATATACACTGCCAATTTAGTATCCTGTTATAAATGGAAGTGTGTGTTGAGACACTGTTAGACCAAAGTGCTCCAGTACTGAAAACAGAAAGTAGGAGAAAGACTGTACCAGATGGACTGTCTCTGAGGACTCTTCCAGTTCTGAAGGCCTATAATTCTTTGTTTCTAATATTTACTCTGCTTGAAATGCATTTCTCTCAACTTTAAGGCCCAGCTGCAGGTTCATTTCTTACAAGATATGTTCAGTAGACATTCAACACATCATATCAATCTACTTTGTGTCAAGCACTGGCCTAGGTTCTGGGGAACTGATGATGAAATAAAACTCACACACACAGTTCCTGCCCTCATGCAGCCAAGTCTCTTTCTCCTTTTGTGCTTCCATTTTACTTTGCTTGTACCTTGCATTTATGTTTTGTTTTTGTATAAAAGTTATTGTCTGTACACATTTGTCTCCCCCTTCATTAACAAACTATTTTATAATAGGATTCATATTTTATTCTGCGTTATGTATTGTTCCCCCTAAATGGTCACTAAACAATTATTAAGTTGAGTAATGAGCAATGAATAAGTGCATGTATGTATAGAGGGGTAAAAGCCTAAATGAAAAAGCTGTATTTATAAAAATTGTATTTATATTTATTCTATGATATAAATTATTCCTAATATTATTATAATATCTTTACTTTTTCTACTTAATAACAAACACCCTAATGGAGAAGACTATATTATTGCTTTCTTGAAATACTATATAATTCCTTGCTTGATACCTTGTACATTGTAAGTACATTTGATGAACAAATCTGTAAATAAAAATGTTAACATGTTGAACTTATTTATGCCCTTCATATAATTTAAATATTAATGCAAATTGGTTAAGTAAAAAGATTAGGTGAAGTTTAAAATATAACTCAGCTATAGCTTTTGGGAAATGAACAAAATAATCTTTTACTACAGATTGATTTCTTTGTGTAAATTGGGTTCTCTCTCTCTCTCTCTCTCTCTCTCTCTCTCTCTCTCTCTCATGCCCACACTTTCCCCACCCCACTTCTTTCCCCAGGCATGTTCTCTCTGAAGCACACCAGTGCCTTTCCTCCTCTCCTTCCCCCAAGCATGTTTTCTTTGCCTTCCTTTCTCCTAAGCTCCAAGGGCCCTTGTTTTGCCTCTGTAACTTGTTTCCTGAGTCCACACAGCCCAGTTTCTTCTATGGCTCACTTCTACCTCTGTGACTTCCTAAATAAACTTCCACTTGTATTTGAATCTAGGATTTGAATTCTTTCTTAGCCAAACTCAAGGACTGAGGTCTAACACTTGGTGCCATTCGCTGTTAACAAATCTACATTTAATTTGCTTCTACAGTTTGAAGGTGAAAATTTATTGAATAAGCATTTAATGACTGTTTTCTAGGTACTATTCTTAATCTAGATACTGGAATGGATGGTGCCTAAATTGCTTACACTTACATGAGAGAGCAACTTGTGTTAAAAAAAAAAAGGCCCAAGGTAGAGTCACTTGCTCCCAGGACAATAAGTAAATCAAGTTAATTGCAGGTTCAGCCCTTCCCAGGAATCAATCTGGAACTTCCTGATCAAAGCTGGGGAGATAATCTGCCTCATAAAACTGCTGCTGACCTTTCCCCAAAGGAAGGTGCGTGCCCTTGCCTGAAACAATCCTTTCTTTTCTTTTGTGAATAACTTTTTCCTCCAGCTCAGTTTCTGCCTATAAAAGCTTTCCATTTGGTCCAACTTCTCAGAGTAACTCTCTCCTTACTAGATAGGATACTGTCCGATTCATGAACCAACAAATAAAGACAATTAGATCTTTAAATTTTACTCAACTCAAGTTTTGTTAACATTTAGAATATTTACTATTGCACAAATTGAAAGAGTTATATTTTGGATTAAATTACACTAAATCATATATGAACATAATTCATGTTCTTCTGTTATTTGCCTAATGCACTGTGATACTGAAGAACCTAATTTTTACCGTTTTCATTGAGTTTATTGGGGTGACACTGGTTAACAAAATTATACAGGTTTCAGGTGTACAATTCTGTAATACATCACCTCTATATTTTATTGTGTGTTCACCACCCCAAGTCATCTCCTTCCATCACTATTTACCCCCCCTTTACTTTCCTCCACTTCTCCCCACCCCCTCTCCTAGCAAGAATCTAATTTTTAAATGAAATAACTTGTCCAATTACTTTAGCTTAATAAAATAGAATAAACATTTATTAATTTTAGTTTCAAACCAGCATAAGACATTTTCCAAAGAGTCTCTTTATTTGAATTCCTTATGGATACCAATTCTGTCTTACAAAACAACTTGGTATCTTAGTTAAAGGGGACCATGATTTGCCAACCCCAACTATTCCTCTTTGGCATAAGTATTATGTTAGGCTGATTATTTTTAAGGAATAGCAGATGTTTGTAAAAGACATGCCATTTGTAAGGGTGTCTCCCCAGCTGTACCTGGAAGGATGACACTGAGTCTAAATCTCTAGAAACTGAATCAATGGAGAAGACAGAGACTTGAATCTGCCTAAGAACCTTACTCTTGTTTACTGTGCTTTGTCTAATAACCTCCCATAACTGTCTCCCCTAACCATTTTGTTTTTAGATGAAGATGATATTTAAGGTGAGGGCTTGGGTCATTTTGGGAAGTTACTCAGTTTCCCTGGGTATCTTCCATGTGTACAGGTACAGGTAGACATGGAAGATACCCAGGGAAACTGAGTAACTTGGAGGTATACATGTTATTAAACAGGTTTTTCTTGCTGTCTTTTGTTATAGGGGTTGTCTCAGCTAAGAATCGAGAAGGATAGAAAGAAAATTATTTTTCCTCCTCTATATAGTCAATAATTGTTTAGCTGAACCAGACAGTTGTATATGCCAATCATTTTACAGAATGGCATTTTCTATTAGGAATCTGTTTCCTATAATCATAATAAAGACCCATTATCTAATCTCCAGGTCAAAGTCTATTTAAAGTTAATCTGTTCTGACTAGCCATGCAACTTGCTGGTGTATATATTTAGAACCAGGACACAGAAATAATGAAATATTACAATTTAATCAAAACATAAACAAGATATTATCAGTACTGCTAAAATAAAGCAATTCCCAAGTGTCTAGCCCAGATTTTAATACTGATGCAAACTATCATGGTCAGTCTGGATGTTTTAATCTTACAATATGCACAACTTATTACATACCTAATGAAGTGTAAAGTCAGTGAATGTAATGGTTTTTAATGGCCATAGCACATCTTGCTGGCTGCCCTGTGTCGATATGTATTCTACTTTCCTATGGACAAAAGGCTATTTAGTCATACACTGTTTTCTTTATATAATACAAATTCCTATTGTGTCTTAAGTTATAACATGACTTCCTGATTTGAGTTCTCTGAACCCTTTCAATAGACATCATGATCAAAGGAAAAAGAAATTTTTATTAAAAAAGATAAAGAAAATCCCAATCCAAATGTCTACTTTCAAGATTAGAGGGGCATACTTGAGCTTCTGAAGACTAAGAGCTCTCTATTTATATTTACATTTCATTTCCATTTTGCTCAAATCAGCATAGCCTCCAAAAGCTAACTGAAGGACATTTCAAAATGGCTTAGTAAGTTCATTTTCTGCAAGGATGAGGTATGTGAACTGGAATCAGACTAAGGTTCTTTTTAAATCTATTCTGTTTATAAGAGATTGTACTAAAAATATTCTAAATCTCTTAAAATTGAAAAATCACTCACCATTCCAATGTCTAGGTGTGTTTGCTACGTTTGTTTGTTTGTTTGCTTTTTAAGCATGGCATTTTATTAATCTCTTCAGGCTAATTCTTTCTAAGGGTGAGTCATGCTCATGGAGTTGATGATGTCAGCTTGTACCCTTGCACTATTTTCCAGCTACCCTGTGAGATGCTTCATTCAATCAGCAAGTATTTATGGCATGCCTGCTATTTTCAGTATAAAATGTTAGAATTATAGGAATTCAAATATAGAGTAAAAGTTTGAAGCTTCTAGTTCAGTCAGGGAGATAAAACACATATTAGAGAGAGAGAGAGAGTCCTCAGAGAGACACAACAACACTTGGAATTCTTAACTTCTAGTATTTAGTAACTTACAACTGTGGACACATAAGAAAGACACCTGTTTCCTCTTCTCCCATATACTTCTCTGCACTATCAGTGGAATGGGGTAATAGAGTCTCCTACTACAAAGGTGTTTTTAAAAATTTTAAACATATTTTTTTATCTTCCTAAGATGGTTTAAAGGTGACTTTTCTTAATTCACCAGAATGAGTCTCTCTGAGAATCTTTGAGTCCCATGATTCAATAAATACTCAATATATTTAACTCATTTTAAATAAACTTCACAAGTTAGTAAATAATTTATATAAATATATCATCAATGTATATAAGATTTACATATAAATATAGTCATGAGTATATAAGTATAAATAAGCAAACTTTCAGTAACTGACACTCAAATGTTGTCTGCTTTCAGCATAGTGTTTGGAAAAGAACACCCATCTAACACTTTTATTTAGAATTGAAACACTTGGGTTAAATCTTGGCTCTCACATTTTTCTATCTGTGTGACTTTGAACCATTGTATTAATAACTATGATCCTTGGTTCATTCATTTATTTAATCAGGACAGTATCTACTTTAGGTGATATTGTGGAAATCAAATCAACTCATATATGTATTAGGGTTCTTGATCTAATTCATATAAAACATAACACATCTCAAGTATTATTATGTATAAAATGAGATATTTTAGAATCTGAGTAATATTTGATTTTGTAAAATGAATAAGTAAAACATTTGACACCTCCATACTGTCTGAAATGTTTCATATATTCTGGAGTTCTCTAGGGCATACTTTCAGTTACTGAAACACCTTGTTACTGAGAATGAAATGTGGGTATTTTGCATGCCCTGCCAGATGCTAAGAAAAAAATTAATCCCATCCCATGTTTTGCTATGTGCTCCCTATGATACTATGCCCCTTATGTACACACCTGCTATGTTTCACATGGTACCTAACATTGAGAGATACATAACTTGATGTTCTAAAAATCTGAGCAATTTATAAATCTTACTACTAATAAAGAGAAGTCCCCTTTTTTATATTCCAAAAGAACCATACATTCCCCTTTTATTAGTTCTAGAACAGATAAGACTAAACCAAATCCTTAATGAGGAGCAGGTAAAGTGCTATTCCTTCAACATGCCAACAAGCGCCTATGTTGTTCATATTACCTTATCTTTCTGCACAATTACACTTGATGTTCACATTTTCAGGTTGACTGCATTTTATCAAGTCACAGCACCATTTTCTTTTTTTTTTTTTTTTTTTTTTTTTTTTTTTTTTAATATATTTTATTGATTTTTTACAGAGAGGAAGGGAGAGAGATAGAGAGTTAGAAACATCGATGAGAGAGACATCGATCAGCTGCCTCCTGCACATCTCCTACCGGGGATGTGCCTGCAACCCAGGTACATGCCCTTGACCGGAATCGAACCTGGGACCTTTCAGTCCGCAGGCCGACGCTCTATCCACTGAGCCAAACCGGTTTCGGCCATTTTCTATTTAATTATAGAAAGAGGTGTTTTCCTCTCGTTCTTATTCTGTAAATTTGGGACTTAATTTTATCTTTTCAAACATTCTGTTGTTTACTACACATTTTTGTGATAACAAGTGACTCAGGCTTGTATATGACTCTGTGTTTTTCCTCCCCTCCACCAATTCTGTAAGCCATCTGTGGTCCAAGGCAGCAGGTCTATGGCTCCTGAATGAAAGAAAAATCTGAATCCAATGGTCGGGTTTACTGTTTCTATCACTGCCCTACAGACTTTGTGGGGAACTCTCAATGGCTTCACTCCTGTGACCCAAGGTTAGACTTATAGATAGCAATAAAACAAGACTCTGCAGTAGCTGGAAACCTTAAAAATAGAATATTCTATATAAATATTTTGCTTTATCTTAATTTTGAAGAAATATATAGCATTTTATTAATTCATTCAGAAAATCTGGATAGAGAACATATTTCCCCCCCAAGACCCTAGACTGGAATTTAAAAGAACTAACACTCTCAGTGAAGACAAATTTGTTGAGCAAGTAATAAAATTCCCAACCTTCATGTACCCATGTTATAGATGTTAAAAACTCTTACCTTACATCAGGACTCTATCACTGTTGACTCTAAAAGACCTCAATAATGAGGATAGCTGGTTGTTATGGACTGAACTAGTAGCCCGGTGCACGAAATTCGTGCACATTAAAAGGGAATTAATTGCCCTAACCGGTTTGGCTCAGTAGATAGAACATCAGCCTGCAGACTCAAGGGTCCCGGGTTTGATTCCGGTCAAGGGCATGTACCTTGGTTGCGGGCACATCCCCAGTGGGGAGTGTGCAGGAGGCAGCTGATCAATGTTTCTCTCTCATCGATGTTTCTAACTCTCTATCCCTCTCCCTTCCTCTCTGTAAAAAATCAATAAAATATATTTTTTTAAAAAGGGAATTAATTAGCAAATTGGCCACCTGTTGATTCCATAAGGAAAGGGGCTCCCTCCTCCCTCCTGTCAGGGTCCGGGGTGCAGGAGAATGGGGTTCCTGGCTGGCAGGCCACTGACAGCAAACTATCCAAAAGTGGATTCTGTGAGGAATGGGGCTCCCTCCTTTCTACTGTCTGGTTTGAAGGTCGGCCATGCCCCCTGTTGGGCCAGACCCAGAGTTCTACCACGCCGTGGCCTCCATCTCAGCAACCCAGGACTGACTGCTGCTGAACCCGCTCTGAGGGCGGGTTCTTCCCTCAGGCCACACGGGAAATAACTGGGGAGGGCGCAGCCCTTAGCAAAACGACCCAGGATTCAGTGGGTCCACACTCCGAGGGTGGGTTCCTGCCTCAAAGCCTGCCCTTATCGGAAACAGCTCCAGGAAACAGCTTGGGGAGGTCGCAGCCGTTGCCAAGACAACCCCTGCAGGACTGACTTCCTTCCACTTGGTCAAGCTTCTGGCTTGATGTTACACCCAAACAGCTCTGGGAAACAGCTTGTGGAGGGCGCAGCCCTTGGCAAAGCGACCCAGGATTCAATGGGTCCACGCTCTGAGGGCGCGTTCCTGTCTCAAACCCCGCCCTTGCCAGAAACAGCTCTGGGAAACAGCTGGGGAGGGCGCAGCCCTTGGCAAAGTGACCCAGGATTCAGTGGGTCCACGCTCCGAGGGCGGGTTCCTGCCTCAAACCCCACCCTTACTGGAAACAGCCCCGGGGAGGGCGCAGCTGTTGCCAAGACAACCCCTGCAGGACTAACTTCCTTCTGCTTGGTTGTGGTTCTGGTGGTTGTGATGAACATCACCCATGGTTTTTATATAAGTAGATGTCTGTGTGCCCCACCCCATTCACATATTGAGGCCCTAAGCCTCAATGTGATGATATCTGGAGATTTGGCCTTTGGGAAGTAATTAAGTTTACATGGTGTCATGAGGTTGGAGTCCCAATGATGGGATTAGTGTCCTTAAAAAAAAAAGATGAAGAGAACAGAGATCTCCCTCTCTCTGTACCACGTGAGGACACAGTGAGGTGGCACTCTGCAAGCCAGGAAGGGGGCACTCCCCAGAAACAAAATATGCTGGCACCTTGATCTTGAACTTGCCAACCTCCAGAACTAAGAGAAATAAATGCCTATTGTTTAAGCCACCTAGTCTATGGTACTTTGTTAGAGCAGCCCAAGTTGACTAAGACACTGGTATTTGTGTAGTGATTTGCCATTTGAAAAGGGCTTTATCATATGTCATTCTGTTCAGTCCTAACAGCAGTCTGGAATGGAAGGCATTAGGAGCCCAGTTTTACAGATGAAAAGACAAAGGGTCAGAGAAATTAAATCATTTGCCAAGGGTTCCACTGTCACTAAAGGGCAGAACCAAGACTTTAAAGTATGTTTTCTCATTTTAGAGTCATTGATTTTAGTACTACATTACTGTTAGAATGACAATAATAAAAAGGCATTCTTATGTGTTTGTATCACCAACATAGAAGAAATAATCATCATTTTTGTCATCATCATCCTATAACCAATTACTTTCTACCTGGGTCTTTCAGTTAGGCCTACAAAGCTCAAAAAGTCTTCCCAAAACCTACACTTCCCCATGTGGAGCCAGGCTGAATAGACCTGAGATAACAAAACATGTCCATAGCTATGGAAAAGGTCTTAGTGGGCGTTGTCCCTTTCAGTGTGCACATCCAGGAATAAGGGCACACACCAGTCATCTGCCATTCTCAGGGGAAGAACAACATTGGCATTTGCTGCAGTGTCTGATGGGGACAAAGAAACATGGGGGTCATGTTTCAGAAAACTTTGATATAGAGGCTTGATAAATCCTGTGCCAATCAACTCCAAAATGGTCACCAATGATCCTCACCTCCTGGTATTCATGCCCTTTTGGCACCTCTCCTTCCCCCACCTCACTGTATCAGGGCTGATCTGGTGATAAATAAGTCACTGAAGAGGTGATATTTTGAATGCTAAATCTAGGTCAAAAAGGCATTAGAGCTTCTGCCTTGTACTCATGTTTACTTGTTGTTGGGAAAGCCAGTCACAAAGTCATGGGGACATTCAAACAGTCCCATGGAGAAGCTCACGTAGAGAGGAACCAACTAGACAATACTACCTCACAAACCATATGAGCGAGCCACCTTGGCAGTGGTTCCAGCCCCAGTTAAGTTTTCATATGACTGAAGCTCTAGTTTACTGACTGCAACCTCATGAAAAATCCCAAGCCTGTACCACTCAATCAAGTCACTCATGATTTTATGACCTACAAAACCTGTGAGAAATAATACATGATTATTGCTGTTTTAAGGCACTAGGTTTTGGGGTGGTTTTTTGGCAGGAATAGGTAACTGCAAACTCCTCTTCCTGACTAAAGTAAAGTGAGCCCAGCTTTATCCTTTGCATGTAGAAAGGTCACAATTTATTCATCCTTCCTGCATACTTAATAAACACTTCTCTAAAGGCAGGTACAACAGGACAAAGACTGGTGGCAAGCTATTTGTTATGTTGCTTCAAATTATTAATGAGGAACTTTTGGTAAGGAAAGAAATGGCAGCTCCAAAATAATCCCAACACTTCCAATACCTGAGGAGAGCTGAGAGAATCTTTCAGAAGTCCATGGCACATATCTAACCCTTGGCTTAGCTTCATCTAAACTTCATGGTATCACCAGGAGGGATTCCTATTCCTCTTTATGCTCGGAATCAAAATGTAACAGGTATTCAGCTCTACTTGCATTGCCCCATTAGGTCATAAGATAAAAATGCTAGCCTAGCTCAGTTGGTTGGCGCATTGTCCCATACACCAAAAAGGTTGTGGGTTCAATTTCTGATCAAGGCACATATCTAGGTTGCAGGTCTGATCCCCAGTTGGGGTGTGAACGGGAGGCAACCGATTGATGTTTCTCTCTCACATAAATGTTTCTCTCTCACTCTCTCTCTCTCTCTCTCTCTCTCTCTCTTTAAAATCAATAAAAACATATCCTTGGATGAGGATTAAAAAAATTCTAGCCTATGGAAAAGTGGAATTTCCCCTGTGGGCATAGCTCTCTTTTGTATTTGTTTTATCAGCTTGCTTTGTCAGTGTGATATTCTTTATATTTATTCATCATCATATTTATTCTATCATAACAAAAAAGAAAATCATTTTCATTAATTGGTTTATTTAATAGTTATGTTCATTATGTTTGGTTTTTAAAGTAGAACATTTGCTAATCCACATCTTTCCCTTAAAAGAAACAAAATGAAAACATAAGGGATTTGTAGTAAGGACTATTTATGTTGATAATTGTAGCTATGTCACTTTGAATAAAGTACATTTTTCCTATTACACATTCATATGAAAAATTAATAGTTGAATATAATCATGACAGCTAATTTAGATTTTAAATCTCATTGAAATATGATTTGATTTAATCCTCCTATAGAATTAAAGAATGATATACATTATATTAGAATTATTTCATGATATATATTTAGTGTTAATTTAAAACGACATAAGTAAAATTCTATAAAGAAAGAAAAACATATATATTTATTTTTGTAGGTAATTTTTAAATATACAAGTTACAATTACTCTGATGGAGCTCTGACATTCATTAAGATGTTAAAGATCATTTATATTATTTAATGTATATTCCCAGCTACTCTATAACTGGATGCTAATGAAAATTTAAAAAATTATGAAATTTATATCGGAAGAAACACATGCCACTATGAACCTCACTGTGATGGTTAATTTTATGTGTCAACTTGGCTAGAAAATGATGCCTTGTTGTTTAGTACAGCTATAGATGTTGTTGTAAAGGTATTTTTAAGATGTGATTAACATTTGAAACAGTAGACTTTGAGTAAAGCAGATTAATGTGAGTATACCTCATCTAATCAGTTGAAAATCTCAAGATGGAAAACTGAGCCCCCATGGAGAGTAGTATGCAGTTACCTCAAAAATTAAAAAATAGAATTGCTGTATGACCCAGGAATTCCACTTCTGGAAATTATCTGAAGAAACCAGAACCACTGATTCAAAAGAATGTATGCACCGCTATGCTCATTGCAGCATTATTTACATTAGCCAAGATATGGAAGCAACCCAAGTGCCCATCAGTAGATGAGGGGATAAAAAAGCTGTGGTACATTTACACAATGGAATACTACTTGGCAATAAAAAAGAAGGAAATCTTACCCTTTGCGACAGCATGGATGGACCCGGAGAACATTATGCTCAGTGAAATAATCCAGTTAGAGAAAGACAAGTGCCATATGATTTTACTCATATGTGGACTCTAATGAACAAAATTAACTAAGAAGCAAAATAGAGAGAGACTCATAGATGGAGAGCAGGCTGACAGTTGACAGGTCTGGGGTTATGGGACTGGGTTGGGGAAGGAGGGATCAAGCAAAAAGGAAAAAAAGAAAAAACTCATGGACAGGGACAACAGTGTGGTGACTGCTGGGAGGAGGTAGAAGAGGGTATGGGGGGAATAAATGGTGATGGAAGGATACTTGACTTGGGGTCGTGAACACACAATACAGTGTACAGATAATGTGTTATGGAACTGTTCACCTGCAAATTTTGTTAACTACTGTCACCCCAATAAATTCAATAGAATGGAAAACAAAAAAACTACTAAACAACAAAATAACAAGGTCACCAGAAGAGGAAGGAATTCTGCCTCCAGACTACCTGTGGACTCAAGACTACAGCATCAACTGTTCCCTGAGTATTATTCTGGCCTGCCCTGGAGATTTCAGAATTGCCAGTCCCTATAACTGCATGAGCCAATTTCTTAAAAATTCTCTATCTCTATCTATCTCTATCTCTATCTCTATCTCTATCTCTATCTATCTCTATCATCTATATCTATATAACTATATCTATATATTTATATCTATACACACAGTCATGTACCACTTAACAATGGGGATATATTATGAGAAATGCACTATTATGTGACTTTGTCATTGTACAGACACCATAGAGCAGTGATGGCGAACCTATGACGCGCATGTCAGAGGTGACACGCGAACTCATTTTTTTGGTTGATTTTTCTTTGTTAAATGGCATTTAAATATATAAAATAAATATCAGAAATACAAATCTTTGTTTTACTATGGTTGCAAATATCAAAAAATTTCTATATGTGACACGGCACCAGAGTTAAGTTAGGGTTTTTCAAAATGCTGACACGCGGAGCTCAAAAGGTTCGCCATCACTGCCATAGAGGGACTTACACAAACCTAGATGGTATAGAGATGTGGTGAACACATAATGTATGACATTGCTGGCATAACATGGAATACCATTTTATAGCAAAATTTTTTTTATAAATAGAGAGTACACTCTAGAATAATAAAAAGTATAATATTGTAAATACATAAACTATTACATAGTTTATTACCATTATCAAGTATTATATACTGTAGATAGTTGTATGTGCTATACTTTTATACGATGGTCAGCTAAATAGATTTGTTTACATCAGCATCACCACAAACATGTGACTACTGTGTTATGCTACAAATTATAATGACTATCATGTCATTAGACAATAGGCAATTTTCAGCCCATTATAAACAGTGGTCGGCAAACTCATTAGTCAACAGAGCCAAATATCAACAGTACAACGATTGAAATTTCTTTTGAGAGCCAAATTTTTTAAACTTAAACTATATAGGTAGGTACATTATTATTAACTTAATTAGGGTACTCCTAAGGCTTAGGAAGAGCCACACTCAAGGGGCCAAAGAGGCGCATGTGGCTCGAGAGCCGCAGTTTGCCGACCATGGGAACTACTGTTGTATATGTAGTCCATTGTTGACCAAAACGTCTTTATGGAGCATATGACTATAAATGTATGTGGAGAATACTGACTAATACAATTCTTATTTGTGTAGTAGGATCAAGGAAGTGATGTTTTGTTTAATCTTTGACATACTATGGAGGTCCACTGTACCAAAATTTAATTTTTTAGTTTCTTTTTTGAGAAGTTCTATTTGTAAAAATTGTATTTTGTGACTTTTATTTTTCCTCATGGTCTACCAAAGATAAAGGATATGTTACTTATTCTTTAAATAAAATACAATTGATTTTATTTTTCAATTTTTATATGTGGGTCTGCTGAACCCTTTTATAAGTCTAAGGTACACTGTGGAAATATTTTGCTATTTCATCATTACTCAAATTATCTTAAGTATGCAAAAATGATTACTAAATGGAAAAGTAATGGAATTGTTTTGGAGGATGATACATTAGTGAAAAAAAAATCTTCATCCTTTAGTTTTATCATTACATTGCCAAAAACATTGCATCATATTTAATGAAGATATAAAATAATACTGGAGACACCATTTTTGGAGTCTGCTTTTAGCTTTCATTGAACACAGTTGAATATTCTTCCCATTTTATTCTCATAATGTCAAAGATAAGAAAATTGCCAGAGGAAGACATTTCACAATTACTAGACATAATGGAAGATAAATGCAAAGAAACAGAAGCCAGTATTTTGTACTCTAATGATGATGGTGAATTGATCATATAGGTGAAATCTTAGACTGTGAGTCTTCAAATGATAATAATCTAGATGATTTTTTCCCAAACATAAAGGTTGGTGAGCTAACAATATATTTCTAAGGACAGAGAAAATACGGTATTTTAATCTAGTCAGTTATTTAACAGGAAGGACTTCATCACTTAATATTTTCCTTGAAGAACCTGAACCAACTTTTTTTGCTAAAATGATGTGGAACACTAAGCATTTATGATATTTGTGCACCAAACTTGATTTGATACCTAGAAGTTTGTTGTGTTTAATTCTTATAAAAATTTCTAATAACATTGTTTTTTTTACTATCTCTTCATTCTTACTCTGCAAACTAGTTGAAAAATAACTTAAACATATAAAAATAAACAGCAAAAGTGTTCATTAGACCTAGATGGCAAATGGCAATGATTATTTGTCCTAGAATAATGAGGGTTGAGTCAGAAATTATATATATATATATATATATATATATATATATATATATATATATCTTTAATTCTCAGCTAAAGGGTTTCTGCACCTCCTTATCATATTCAAAGTATCACTATGAATGAGGAAGAAACTTATTAGACTGGTTGCACTGAAGATATAGGAAAAAATATAGTACAATCCTATATACTCATTGTTCATTGTGTGTTTGTCTAGATCAGCCGTGGGCAAACTACGGCCCATGGGCCGGATCCGGCCCGTTTGAAATAAATAAAACTAAAAAAAAAAAGACCGTACCCTTTTATGTAATGATGTTTACTTTGAATTTATATTAGTTCACACAAACACTCCATCCATGCTTTTGTTCCGGCCCTCCGGTCCAGTTTAAGAACTCATTGTGGCCCTCGAGTCAAAAAGTTTGCCCACCCCTGGTCTAGATGCACCTATATTGTAAGTTGCCACTGGGAGTAGTGCTAACTTTTCTTATGTTTCTTAAATGTAAGCCACATTCCAGTTGCTTCCCCACGTCTACTTTTCTTTTCAACTGGCACCCTGTCTGTGCAAGCTCATCCACTCTAGGGACCTTCCCAATCTGTGTGGAAGAAACTTTACTCCTGAAATTTCTACTTGTGTTTTCAACCAATCCTCATTATGGTCACTGGTTGTACCTTAAACACATTTTATTATACATAATCAACTCCTTGAACTGAATTAGTCTCTGGTTATGATATCACTATCTCCCAAATCATTGAATGTCAAAATCTTTAGAGGTGAGCTCTCTCTTTGATCTTCAATTCCACACATCCAGTCAATGTCCAAATCCTGTTAATGCTAACTCCACCACATATCTTAATTCAGTTTTTTTCTTTTCACTCCACTGCTACTGCTCTAGCTTAGGCTCTCTTGCCTCTTAAATGGTCTCACTGACTCAATTTATTCTCTGTCCCCCAAAACATTCTCTTCTCTTCTCTTCTCTTCTCTTCTCTTCTCTTCTCTTCTCTTCTCTTCTCTTCTCTTCTCTTCTCTTCCTTCTCTCTCTCTCTCTCTCTCTCTCTCTCTCTCTCTCTCTCTCTCTCCCTCTCCCTCTCCCTCTCCCTCTCCCCTACTCTTACAAATACATCCATCATACCATTGCTAACCTAAATCTAATTATGTATCCTCCTGTCATCCTTTCCTGAAATATCCTTCCTTATCCAGCCTCCTTCTGCTTTTCAAAACCTTATTCACGACCATATTAAATTTAAACTCCTCCTGGAAGCATTCTAGGACCCCCTCATTCAGAGCCAATCTCCCCTTCTTTTGCTCTCTCAACTTTTTGTTATACTGATCTACTGTAGTACCTATCCTAGACTACTTTGCCCGAATATACTTATCCAAATACATTTTATTATGAGTTTTATGGCAAAAACGGAATCTTCTTCTTCCTGATATCCCCTCCATCACCTCTGATATTAACTAGAACAGAGTAAACATTAAACTGTTTACTGAACTGAATTCTTTGGTTGCCAGCTGCATCCTGGTAGATGTAAATTTTGAGAGCTGCTTGTAGTTATAATAGGTTGACAATAGGTACTAGATGTCAAAAGAAGGAAATTTATAAGTGGTTGACTCCATTTATTCTAAAATAAGCAACTCTCTAATAGGGGGACCAAAACCAGGAATGGTTGACACATTTAAGCAAGCAAAGAACTGAAGGAAAATGAGCCATCTGAACATTAGAAACAACATGGAGAACTTCTCATTTGAATGCACTTAAAATGAAATTTACTCTCTCATCGAGATTATTACATTATTTCTATCAACATAATCACCTAAAAACAACAGATACCATGGAAATAGTTTTGAACAATGAAATGTGTTGGTATTTCATAGACCCATTACTTGAGATAGTAGCTTGGCTATTACCAGTAGAGAGGAATTGCTTTTTGCTAGACTTTTCTCTTGACAGAATGTAATAACCATGTATAGATTTTTCCAACTGTTCAAAGTTATGAACTAGAATTTACCGAGGAGGGAAAATGTTGCAATATAATATTATATACTTATAGAATAGTTTTCTTTATTTAGCTGATTCCTTTTTAAGTATTCTAAAAGTTTCAGGGCAGTAAAAAAAGAATAATAATATCTTCAAATAGGAAAATACAATTTTATGAGCAAGTATTTTATTTCTGCTCATTCCCCAAAACCCAAATCTATATTTAAAAATTATATTTTGAACATGATTGAAACTTTATGAGTATTGAATATCCATTCCATTTCATAGATTTCAAATGGAGAAATAAACCGAAGCATAGAAGGGCTGCAAATGGCATTGTTTAGATAAACATATCTTGTCAGAATTATCCTGGTACCAGTACTAGAGGCTCCAGGCATATCTCAAACTAAGATTCTGGCTTAGGCTCTTAATAAGCAACATAACATGTCTCAGCAAACACTGTTTGTTTGTTTTTGTGTTTTTTTAAAATGCTTTTTTGGACCATTTGGATTGGAATCTTTCCTCTGTGCTGCAAATATTCACAAAGGTATTCATTCCTAAAAGAAAAAAGCTTAGAAAAGCAGGACTATTCACATCACTGGATATTAGCAGAGAGATGCAAACCTGTGCTATAGTCACTCAATTTTAATTCACATCATGAAGAATTCAATACAATATCAAAAAAAGATTGCAAAGGATAATAAAAAATATTTACACAATGTTGAATGGATACTGCAAAATAAATTAGTGTTATTTTCTTCTTAGGGAAAAAAATGGTTGTTTTTCATTGGTAAAATAACAAATGACTTTCTATATACTTATACTAGGGGCCCAGTGCACGAATTTGTGCACCTTGAAAGGAATTGTGGGCCGCGAGGCTGTGGTGGACACAGGGACAGGTCTCGGCCCATCCTCCATGCCCCCACCTGGCCCTTCCAGCCACAGCCTCTGGTCCCCTGTCTGCCGGCAGCCACCGCCACTCCCATGCACTGATGGCACAGAGCTATTGGGGCTGGTGCCAGCAGCAGGTGCAAGTGGTGGCTGCTGCCCCGATTGCCCCTCAGGAGCAGGGGTAGATAGGGAAATCCCCAGGGATAATCAGAGCCAGCAGCTGCCACTTGCACCCGCTGACGGTGCCAAGCGATCAGGGCTGGTACTGGCAGCAGGTGTGGGTGCCAGGCAGGACCGTGGCACGCAGGAGCAAAGAATTTTCAGTAACCACCAGAATGACAACGACTGGTGCCCCTGCTTGGTCTGGCACCCCCGCTCACCTGCTCCACCATCCCACCACAACCGACACCCACCATGTTCCACGCATGCCCCCTGGTGGTCAGTGCACGTCACAGTGACCAGTTGTTTGGTGGTTCGGTTGTTTGGTTGTTCTGCTGTTCAGTTTATTTGCATATTAGGGTTTTATACATATAGATGTTTAGATTTGTAGACATCTTTGCCAAATAGCGACAAAGATTTGTAGACAACTTTGTCCACATTTCTCAGGCAAGAAACAGATCACTTAACTGTGTAACTGTAATAGGAATTCAGTCTCATACTAAGATTCACTTTTGGGGGGCCAGTGTGTTGCAACCTGGTGGAGAAGCTTCATGATTCCTCTTTGAAGGAGGAACACTCTCCTACATCAATTGACCAGCTATCTATGTTGGTCATCAAAAGGCAATTTTGCTCTTGTCTTGCTGGTTATAGAAATTCTACCCTGTAACTTACATGGACCTATACAACTTAAGTGCATTCTTCCTGTCCAAATTAGCTGTGGAAGAGACTGACTAGTTCCTTACCAAACTAGTTGTTCTTCTTCCTGGGTTTGACATTGGACAATTTTTCTTGCTTCTCTTGATGTTAGGTGTGGCTATGTGACAAGGTTCAACGAACACACTATGAACAGAATTAATGTGCACTTCCAGGCCTGGATCATAATAAATTACTATTAGTAATACTCATTCCTCCTCTGCCAATTAAATGCATAGGACTCTGATGTTCTGGATGCAAAAGCTGGAGGGAGCTTGGATCCTTGAAAGACTTCATAGAAGGCTGCTTACTTTGTACTGCATCAGGAGCTTACCTGTTACAGTGGCTAGTACTACCAAACTAATACATTAGCATATATCCAAATCCACTGTTTGAGTAACTATAAAGAGTTAAAATGTCAAAATCAAGAAAAGTCTATTTTAATTAACAATTCCTGCCACTGAAAGAGGAAATGTCTTTAGGAAATGAATAAAAACATACATACTTGCAGATCGAAAGAGTATTTAATCCTAGTACTAGTGATTACAGTCATTAAGAAAAACAACAAAACAAGATGGGAAGTGGTAAACAGACTAGAAGGAACACAGATTTACAAGTCACAAAGAGATATTTGCAAATTATAAGCTCTATTATTTGTTTCTTTTGTAAGTTTCAGCAATTTGATTAACTTTTCTTGAAAACTTTTTCCTATCTATAAAATGGGGATTATGAAATTTTAGCTGACAGGATTTTGCAAAGATTTCACTCACTCACACACACACACACACAACATACCACATACTGACTGCTACCTAGAAGGTAGCTAGGCATTGGCTTCCACTTCCTGAGGGAAGTGTTTACAAAAAAGAATGTAGATGATAAAGCTGCAGAGCAGATTCTTTTTTTTTTTGAGTTTCAAAAGCCTAGGCCTGTTCTAAGATCCCTAGTCTTCTTTCAATCCCTCTTCCTGACTCCATGCACAGTCATTTTGGGCCTTAAACAGCTTCCCACAGTTGCCACCCACCCCATAAGGAGTGGTACAGTGATTTCTGATATTGCACAATGAGTATATCAAAGTCACAAAGAGCCGTCCATATCTGAAAGTGCCATTGCAGATGGTAACAAAAGATGGTCCAGGAAGCAACTGCCCACTTGGACCAACAACCAATACTGTGAGGGAGAGACTGGCATCTCCATGGGACCCAGTCCAGACAGATGATGACTGCGGAGCAAATGTTCTGTCACACCAGCTTCCCCACCACTCCATGCTTTGCAACTGTGTAAGTCTGGATTGACCAAACTTATATGTCCTCTATTCCGTGAAATTACATTGTTATTGAAAGATAACATTATAAACTGAAAATCTTAGTATAATAGTTATAATTTACAACTTTTGGCACTCTCTTTATAAATGTGATGGAAGCACATGAAACTAAGTCATAATTGAAACTTTTTACATTATCTTTCCTTAAGTTTCACTGCCTGTTAAAAGACTTACTTCGGTCAGTAATGATTGTTCTAGCCTCTTGATTGCTGGTCTTGTTTTTCAAATTCTGGGCAGCAGTAATGAGTTCTTCCAACTGGGGGCGCCTCTGTTCCAAATCCTGCAGCGTGGCCTAAAGGAACAAACAGAACTTAATATTGAGGTTCTACAGCCTTGTACATTCCTTTGATGTGATACAAAGTAAAGTGTGATTTTCAAACCAACCAAAGCACTTTTAGAAATAAAAAAGATGTTACTGGATATAAATCTCTAACACATAAGGCTTTATAGAGAACAATTTAACAAGAAATGTATTTCATTCTTAGATACAAAAAATATTTCCAATGAAAATATTAATTATAGATTTACTTCACTCCTTAAGAGCTTAGACAGTCATCCCAGAGTACCTAGTTTTATTCAATCCAATATATGAGTGCCATGAGTAAAAATGTAATTTTGAATTATGACAATGTATTTAAGAGAGAGATAGTTATTTATACTTGTAATCTCATTCTGCACAGTGTAAAAATTAAGGTGTATATGTTAGAAACAGAAAAAAAAGCACAGAAGTGATTTAAGAGATATAACTTATTTAATCTTTTTACCTGAGTTTCCTCACCTATAAAATGATGTGATATAGGTGAGCTATATCCGTTTTTCCTCAAAGTTTCCATCTATTATCTCTGTTATCTTACTCTCTTTACATAAAGGGCCAGAAACCCAGTGATATTTGCAAAGAAGTTTGGGGACAAAAGATATATTCCTTGTTCTAAAACTGAATATATTTTATTTTGGAAGTATAATGAATATTTGTTGTTAGTTTATAACCACCATGTGACAGATGTTTTGCACACATTTTCTCACTTTTAGTTTTCTAATAACTACATTAATAACCAAGAGAGAATTCTTTATGGTTTTAAACCCAATACTCTTTCTACCACCATGTGAGGTTGGTGAAAGTGAAGAGATGAAATGTAATAGTAACGTTTGTGAAACTTAGTTATCTACTATGTCCTTTGCTGCTGACTGTCTAAGGATTTTAGTTTTCAGAAAGGCCAAATATTGATCATTCTATAGTATTTCTTTGGTGAAGAGATAGAAAGATAGGTCTTGTGATTTAAGCTCGATTGCTTTTAGTAGTATTAAAATCAATGGGAAGAACTTATCAAAACATCACACATCTATTTTGAGCATTTTCCCCTCTCCGTATTGCAAAATTGGAGGGGGCTAACTTTTAACAAATTTTCCACATTTGTAAGCTGTGATTGCTTGGAAGAAAAATCCAATTTTCAGGTTTCTAACTTTTATGGTTTCTTTACACAAAAGGGTGTTTGAATTATGGAACAAATTGCCAAAGACAGCTATTGAAGTAAGTGGCATAAGTCAGTTGGAGAGTACTGAACAATTTTAAAAGTAGGATCCATATAGTAGTAGATAGATTTTATGAAATAAGATGTTTTCCAGGGTTAGAATATTAAACTCTGGTCATCTGTGACATAGCAAGCTGCAAAGGTACTTTGGAATTCCTAACTCTTAAATGTTTAATACATTCGATAGATTTAAAAAAAAGACATATACAGAAACCTCACATAAAGTCAAATATTTCCTTCAAATTTAACAAAGAACTCTAAATACCCATAAGCTAGCAAAGAATATAAATTCATTCATTTACTAACTCATCCTTACATTTTATAAATACCTGTGCTAGGTACTCTTCTAGGTGTTACGGACATAGTAATGACCGAAATCCTTATGTACATTTTGTGCAATTTAAATGAAAATATGCTTTTTATATTTGGAAATTTTTGTATGACAAAGATTATATTTGTTACTTTCTATGATTTAATATTAATTCACACTCAGAAAACCAGGCTATTCTTTGCTTCTCACGTCTGGATACATGCGGGCTATACACTTGTTTCTTCTTTTAGGATGAATGAGTTTGTTTAAGAAGTATGTTGTAGAAGTAACTTATCAACTTTAATCTTAAACTTACCAGGCTCTAAATATTAAACCTGACCACAGTGAATAGCTTTTACTGCTGAATTAGCAAGCATGTCAATTTAGACTTAAAACAAGCCATTTTCCTCTCTAATGAACAAAGCAGGTTTCAGGGTATTTGAAACCTGTTCTCTAGGTGATTCTCTAATTCTGCTGACAGACACATGCTTTGTTAGCACCTGAGAAGATTATTAATGACATCCTTTGAAGCAGCCTCCTTAAAAATCTAAGGAGAATCACAACTGCAATAAAACTATGCTTTTCTAAAGTATTTCAAAATGAAATCATAACTCTTTATACTGCTCTTTGGTCAACACATATAAACATCCATTTCAAAAAGGAAATGGTACAATAATAAACATATATTGCTATAGAATTTATAATGCACTAATATACTCATTAAATAGCGGTTTCTCAGTAGAGCAGAATGGGAATTTTCTCCTTTGATTTTTCCCCCCAGAAACAAAGGGAAAGATTTTAATATGGCATACATTCAAGTATTGTTTTCATTAAGGTATTATAAAAACAGTGACTGAAAGACCTTCTTGCTAATGAACAGAACAGATCCATTCATTGAGAGGAAACATTTTCTTTTCATTCAGTTTTCTTTTTAGTGTATTCTATCTATTTGCTATTACAATTTTTTTTGATCTGACACTTAGCTGTATAATCTCATAACTTGTCAAATGCAGTGACTTTCATCTCTCTTCATTGAGCCACCCACAGACGAGAGAGTACCTTAGATGTAAAGATTATTCAAACTACCTACCTCCCAAATATCCATCTATGAAATTCTGTTCTCTGTCCCCAATTCAGATGTTATTGTCTCAAAACCAATGTTTCATCTCCCATCTTCATCATGATATGACCTCAAGTCCTCTTCTATTGTTTAGCTTTAGTTACCTCTACTTGTCATGCTAAACAAGTAGAATGCTAGTCATGCTGATTTATTTTTCTGATGTGAGCCCAGATACTCATTAAATATATAATGTAAGTGAACAAAACTAAAAGCATCACATGCTTAACTGCATCTAAGCATGAAAATTGAGCATGTCTACATGGAGTCTATCATTCTGGAAGAAGCAAACACAAGAGAAGAAAGGAATCAATCTAAGGAATCATAAGCCAGCTACTGGACTTTACTAAAAACAGCTTACCCCTTGGAGATGAGAATTCATCATGGATTCCACTAACTGAGCAAAGTTGGAAGGAAAAAAAACAACTTCAAATACAAAGTGAATCAGAAGTCATTAATCCTACTAAGTCCCCCCAGGGTTGAAGTAAGTGGTTATAAATAGCAATCCTATGAAAAAGAGAGTTAAATAATGAAGCCATACATACTATAAGTAGGTCATTTTAGGCTCTCAGAAAGAATTACACTTTATTATTGTATTTGTTAAAATAAAATTTTACTTAAGTAATAGTCAAATAGAAAACTGTATGTTTAGTTGAATATTAAATATTTAGATGCCTAAGAAAATATCTTAACAAACTCTTTATAGTTTTAATATTTTTCTATAAAAATCAACAATCTTCACATAGTTACATTTGCAACAAAGGTCTATGGTGAATTTCAGTTGTTGCCATTATCAGGAAATAAACATGAATTAACATTGCATAAATAAACTTGTAAAAATGTAGACCTTATTACTCTTTTATTTACAACTTTAACAACATGGAAGACTGACAAGGTGAAATAGTTGATAGAGCCACTTTATTTATGTAAGAAAGAAAATAAGCATTTAAGTCAGGAAGGTCTTATACTGTAGCCTTTCTAGTAACTGAAAGAGTTTTACCTATGAGGATGCTAATCATCTGTCTAGCTTCCAACTGCCTCAATGAGCACCTTAATTCTGGCTTCTATTCTTGCATTCAGCTGTCTCTCCCAATAGATTGGCCAAATCCAAAGTTATCTTTATGGTCCCCACTTCCTCATTTTCATTTACATTTTAAATTGGCTTGGATATTTCTTGCTTGGCATGATTTCTCTACTTCTCTGAATGTTCTACCAGCATCTCTGTTGATAATTTCTTCATAAAAACCTTCTAACTATGGCTATGTTTATGTTTCATTCATTAAAAAATACTTTTTTAAACATGCATTTTATTTTTATGTAATTTAAAAATTATAGAAAGTCTGCAAGAGTGGTCAAAAATCCCACCTACATTCACCAGTTTTTAAATTTTGCCACATTTATCACTTGTGATTTTCTCATTCTCTCTCTGTGTATATATAATACCTCTTTATGTAATGTTATAGATATTGACAAATAGAAAATGTATAGAAAGGTATACAGCTTGATGTTTTGATTTTTGTATACATTGTGAAATAATCACTACAAACCAGTTAACATATCCCAATAAAATAAGTGATATAATTGTTTCTCCTTACATATATTTTAGAGGAAAGGGAAAACTGACATTATTTTATAATATACATATTTTGGGATTATTCCTATTCAAATTTTCCATTATTGATTTCTTGTTCCATCTTGAATAACATCATTTTGAAATTATTATAACTTCAACAGGTCAAAATAAATTTTCTTTGATCTAATCCGAGTATCCTAGACAACAAACTGAATTATAAGTGAACCAAATTAATAAAATTAAGGCTACATCACATGACATAAGTAGTGAAATATAACTGAGGATATTATCTATATTATCTTTCCTGGTACAGATCATCCTGATTTTGCATACTAAAGATGTTGTCCGAAGTCTACAGAAATCCCAGATAAAGGAGGCTAGAGCTGACAGGTAATCGAGCACTGATTTATCAAATGGGAAGAAAATATTTATTGGTGGTATTCTATGTACCATACACTATAGTAGGGAATATGCCTTAGGGCATGAAAGAACCTTCTCAATGAATTCAATGAACTTGCAAAGCAGTTGGGGGAGATGACCTTCAGGCCTGCCCATGCGCATGCACACATGCAGTTAGCCAATAACAGAAGACAATGTGTAAATGACAAATGTAATAGTCTATAGACTGCAGACTCTATGCTAACGAGATTTTGAAGAATGGAATTTTAATATGAGCATGCTCAGGGGAAGTGCCATAAAGGACTAGAAATCTGACTATAACTTGGAGGAGGAACAGGGTTGATAATGACCCAGCAATGAGAAAGAAGGGATTCTGGGACACGAATTGAGCTTAACCCAATGTAAGGAGGTCTGAGTACACTAGAGTGCTTAGGAAACAGTGGGGAGGGCAGCTCTGTAGTGAAGATAATTATAATGACTGTGATCAAGTTGGTAAGGCAGACTGGGGGCTCTGAATATCAGATGAATGGATAAGAATATTCTGATGAAGGCAATGGGGAATCATTGGAGGTTTTAGAACAGAGGAATGCTCCAGTAAAAGTGCCATTTTAGAAATATTAACCTTGCACCCTTGCATCCAAGGTTATTTAGAAGAGAGGACTGGAAAACTAAACTGCAACAATCCAAGAAAAACCTCATCTATCCCTTCTTTGATTAAATTTCCTGGCATGAAAACAAGCAAAACATTTCTAATTTAACTTCACACATTCTTTTCTTTCAGGAGAAAATAACTGCACTGTATAGGAATAAAATAAATTTAAGCCCATTGATTGTAAAAAAAAATGTGTCCAGAGAATTATTAAATATATTTTCTGGCCCCATTTATAATATTGTACTAAATTGGGTGGGGTAGAGAGGGATTATGTTTCTGATTATGGATAAAAGTAGACATTAAGAATATTTTGCTAAATTCTTACATTTCTGCTCTAAAAAGGAAACATAAATTTTCAGAGTATGAGAGAGAACTGAGATCACTCCAGAAATATAACTTCAAAGATTATTATCAGGGGTGATAAGAATTATGAATATATTAGGACGCCATATTTTGTGACTCTTTCAATGTCCTTTTATAGCTTCTATTGCATTACACCTGTGGTATTTTCTTTGGGAAATTGGTCTTGAAATAGTACTGCTGTTTCCAGGAAAGGAGGAGGCCGGTTGTTATTTAACAAGTACTGTACTAACACTTTCAAGAATAAAAAGTCAAAGCAAACTAAAGGTTATGCTAAAAATGCATTCAACCTTTTCATGTTTTCAAAACACTTTAGAGATGTCACTTACTTAAGTACTGAGACAAGAACCTTGGTTTTTATTGCCAACTGCAGTCATCAATAAACTGAGGCAGAGCAAGAGATCTTACTGTTCTGTGACACTACCTCTACAAGGCAAGTGAAGTGGAGAAATAAGCGATTATCTAGAGGTGATTAAATTCATGTACACAATCAATCGGTATAATTCAAGCCCCCAAACGCTCTTTTCCTGTCTTCAAATAGTAGATGTTAAGACTTGAGTTATCAAAATAATTGGCACAGCTGTTCAATTCATGTTGCATACAGAGAGATAGAATCAGGCTCAGTTTATTCATCTGTAAAAATGAAGATAATTACATGTACATCAACCAGTCTTGGGGAGATTAAAGCCATAAATCAATGTATAAGAATTCGAATACCTTAGGCAGAAATTAGTCATATAGAGCTAGTTCAAGATTCTTTTTGTTGTTGCTGTTAATCCTCTCCCACAGCTATTTTTCCATTGATTTTTAGGAAGAGTGGAAGAGAGAGGGAAAGACAGAAACATCGATGTTAGAGAAACACATCAATTGGTTGCCTCCTGCATGAGCCCTGACCAGGGCCTGGGTTGGGGAGGAGCCTACAACCAAGGTACATGCCCTTGACCGGAATGAAACCCGGGACCCTCTGGTCCACAGGCCACTGCTCTATCCACTAAGCCAAACCAGCTAGGGCTCAAGATTCTTTATGGAAACAGCAATTGAGGAATATGTTATGTAGAATGTATTTAATCCATCAAGACTCAACCTTGTGACTTCATCAAGTCTGAGGGCTAAGAGTGAAGACAACACATGGATAGTAAATAATCATGTGCTCATGCTAAGGCATGATCTCTTCATTGTTTGGAGACTTCTTTGAGTTTTACAAACAAGTGTAAAATGAGAGAGAGAGAGAGAGAGAGAGAGAGAGAGAGAGAGAGAGAGAGGCCATGCAGGCACTCCTGTATGTATTCACACAGAGGTGACAATATCTGAATACAGAAGAGAGGCACGCACAAATCTATACCATCCTTTTAAATCAAAATGGTGTAATGTGTACCATTTGGACATACATATAAGGGGAAAAAAGCTTAACGATTGGGCCTCATGCTTAAAAATAGACAACATTCTTTGCATATTCTCAGAGATTGACATTAATCTATTTCTTCTCAGAAATCATATGACTGGGAAAATATAAAAATCTGCCTTTGATTGCTATGTGTTTAAGCCCCGACTTAGCTGTAAATCATTTGTGAAGATCATTTCTTGGTAGGTGAGTAAAGTTGCTATTATGGAGTGTTAATACACTTGAAGTGAAGTGTTGCTGGGGGTAGGAGGTGTTAGACATTGATCAGGAGCTTGAGAGATGAGGTATTTAATTATGCTGTTGTAAGAGGAAAATTTCTATAATAAAAATGATTCTGCTTCTCTGTCAAAAATAGTATTTTATGATATAGAAGCTCTCTTCAGTAAATAAATAACAAACTGTTATTGGCAGATATAAAAATTACAATAGAATATAGTTTCCTATAGGAGCACAACAGCCTTTAACTCAATTGGAACTCGCGGTATGACAGCATTTAAAGCAGGGAACATATTATGTGGGGAAAATCTCATATACTTTTTGATTCCCAAGACTATACTGGTTATTATTTAGCTATCTATCTATCTATCTATCTATCTATCTATCTATCATCTATCTATTTGAATCCATTGGAATGACATTGGTTAATAAAATAATATAGGTGTCGGATGTTCAATTCTAGAATATGTCACCTGTATATTGTATTGTGTGTTCACCACATCAAGTCAAGACTCCTTCCATCACTACTTATCTTCCCCTCAGCCTCAGCTACTTCCCCTCCAGCCCCTTTTCACTCTGGTAATCACCATGCTGTTGTCTGTATCTATGAGTTGTTGTTTTTCTTAATACCTTAACCTTTTTTTCCCCAGCCCCTCAACCCCTCTCCCTTCTGACATCCGTCCATTTCTTCTCTGTAACTATGAGTCTGTTTCTATTTTGTTAGTTTATTTTGTTCACTACATTCCACATATAAGTAAAATTATATGGTACTTGTCTTTCTCTGAATGGATTATTTCACTTAGCATAATACTCTCCAGGTCCATTCATGCTGTTGCAAAAGTTACGATTTCCTTCTTCTTTTTTTTTTTTTTTTTTTTTTTTTTTTTTTCATTGTGTAAATGTACCACAGCTTTTTTATCCACTCATCTACTGATGGACACTTGGGCTGCTTTCAGATCTTGGCTATTGTAAATAACACTGCAATGAACATAATATGTCTTTTGAATTAGTGCTTCATGTTTCTTCAGATACACTCCCAGAAGTGGAATTGCTGGATCATAAAGTAGTTCCATTTTTAATTTTTTGAGGGGACACAATACGACTTTCTACAGTGACTACATGAATCTGCACTCCCACCAATAGGGCAGTTCCCTTTCCTCCACATCCTGGCCAACATGTATTGTTTGTTGATTTATTGATGACAGTCATTTTGACAGGAGTGATTAAAATTTGCATTTCTCTGATGATTAGTGACGTTGAGCATCTTTTTATATGTCTATTGGCCATCTGTATGTCCTCTTGGAGGAGTGTCCATTCAGGTCCTTTTCCCATTTTTTAATTGGATTGTCTTCCCAGTATTGAGTGTTATAACTTCTTTATAAATTTGGATATTAACATTTTATTAGAGGTATGATTAGCAAATATATTCTCCTATTCCATGGGTTGTCTTTTCATTTAGTTGATGGTTTCCTTTGCTTTCAAAATACTTTTTAATTTGATGTAGTCCCATTTGTTTATTTTTTCTTTTGTTTCCCTTCCTACAGTGTAACAATTACAACACAATAACAACTAGGTATTGTGTATTTCATGTGTGCTAGAAATTGTCCTAAGCAATTTTTTATTAGAGGCCCAGTGCACAACATTCATGCACTCGGGGGGTGGGGTCCCTCAGCCTGGCCTGTGCCCTCTTGCAGTCTGGGAGCCCTCAGGGGATGTCCGACTACTGCCACTGCTGTTGCACTCGCCAGCTGTGAGCCCAGCTTCTGGCTGAGCAGCACTCCCCTTGTGGGAACACACTGACCACCAGGGGGCAGCTCCTGCATTGAGTGTCTGCCCCCTGGTGGTTAGTGCACATCATAGCCAGTGGTTGTTTTGCAGTTTGGTCGATTTGCATATTAGCCTTTTATGCCTGCAGGATCAGGCTGAAACTGGCTCTCCGACATCCCCTGAGGGGTCCCAGATTGCGAGATGGCACAGGCCAGGCCGAGGGACCCTACCGGTGCATGATCGGGGCTGGAGAGGGATGCGGGAGGTTGGCCAGCTGGGGAGTGGCCATGGGAGGGCTCCAGGGCATGTCTGGCCCATCTCGCTCAGTCCCGATCGGCCAGACCCCAGCAACAAGCTAACCTACCCATCAGAGCATCTGCCCCCTAGTGGTCAGTGCATGTCATAGCGACTGGTCAACTGGTTGACTGTCTGCTTCCTGGTGATCAGTGCATGTCATAGCGAGTGGTTGAGCAGCCTTAGCATATCATTAGCATATTATGCTTTGATTGGTTGAATGGATAACTGGATGACTGAATATTTAGTATATAAGGGTTTTATTATATAGGATTATATTTTTCCCACCCTTTGACCTCCCTACCCACGTGGCAGCCTAAGCAATTTATACATATTAAATATAGCAACCATCTGAGCTAGGTCCTTTTATTTTTCTTTATAGTCAAGAAAAATGAGGCACAGAGAAGTTAAATAACTTGCCCAAGGTCACAAAGCTAACAGGTGGCAAGGTAGAAAAAAATGACCCAGATCTTCCTTTTCTACTATTTTCCTCCAGTACATTATAGGTAAAATTTCTTTTTTTAAATATATTTTTTATTGATTTTTTACAGAGAGGAAGGGAGAAGGAGAGAGATAGAAAGTTAGAAACATCGATGAGAGAGAAACATTGATTCAGCTGCTTCTTGCACTGGGGATGTGCCCGTAACCAAGGTACATGCCCTTGACTGGAATCGAACCTGGGACCCTTCAGTCCGCAGGCCGACGCTCTATCCACTGAGCCAAACCGGTCAGGGCATAGCTAAAATTTCTTAAGCAGATACAATGTAGCAGAAGCTGGGCTAGATGTTTTACAAACATCATTATTTTATTCTCATAACAACTCTAGCTAGCTGGGTATTGTATCAATTTTTTACATGTGAGAAAATATGTTTAGAGATTAATACGTTCCACTGAAGGACAGCCTGCCTTTTAGGAGCAGAAAATCATTTGAACTCAAGTCTGCCTGAATCCTAAACCTAGCCCTGACTGCATGCCACAGGCCTCTCAACAAGCTACTCTGCTTCCTCTTCTCAAACTCTTCTTCACTTTTCTGCCTGTGGCTATGCTTCTCATGCCATAGAATCCAGCAATGCTTCATTATAGATCCCTTTCTAAAACAGAGTGCAACCAGTTAAACAAATCCAGGATAAAAAAAACCAGAAGAGAAAACTACACAATTGGTTTGTTATTCCTCATTGTTAATCCACACAATTACATTCAAATCTGTCACTTAAAAAATTTATGTATAGTTAGGAAATTTGTAATTTTTGTAATAGTGGAAATACATATTTCTATGGTTAGAATGGAGGGCTCATGACATTTTCTCTCTACCCAACTTTTACTCCTTTTAATAAAAAATTAAACCCCAATAAGATAGCTCATATTAAAGTAGTACAAAATTGGTTATTATTATATGTTCATGGCTGTATTAGTTTCCTCTGGCTGTTGTAACAAATTATCACAACTGAGTGGCTTAAAACAACTTAAATTTATCATTTTACAGCTCTGGAAGTCTGAGTCCAAAAATGAGTCTTAGAGGTTAAAATCAAGGTGTCGGCAGAGCTTGTATTCCTTCTGTAGTCTCTAGGGGAAAATTAAGTTCCTTCCTTTTCCAGATTCTAGAAGCTGCCTGTATTCCTTGGTTTGTGGCTCCTTCCTCTATTGTCAAAGCCAGCAGGCTAGCAACTTCTGATTTCTCTCTGACTGTACTTGTAAAGGTTCTTTCGTGCAAGAACCTTTGTGATTACATTGGGCCCACCAGGATAAACCCTGAACATCTCCCCATGTCAAAATCCTTAACCCCTCTGCAAAGTCCCTTTCACCAAGTATCCTATATAATAAAGAGGAAATATGAAAATTGACCATCATGCCCTCACACAAGATGGCCACCCCCATGTGGTCACAAGATAGCCACCCCCATGTGGTCGAACATCCCCCGAGGGGTCCCAGATTGGAGAGGGTACAGGCTGGGCTGAGGGACACCCTCCCCACAGTGCACAGATTTCGTGCACTGGGCCTCGTGGCAATATATTCACAGGTTCAAGGGATTGGAACTTGGACAATTTTGGGATGCCATTATTCAGTCAACCACAATGGTTCTGCAGTCATTTCTCATTAAACTGCTTGTCACACTGTGGCATACTTCCTCGGGCTGTCTCCGTCCTATGTGAGAGCCAGTGACAAGGGCTGCAAAATCCCACAATCTAGAAAGCAGAGGAGGCACAAAGCAGAATCCGAATCTGAGTGGCCAACCTGTTTAACCAAAGGCCTTCAGAGGTGGGAGAGGTGTATTGTCACATCTCCTTCACCCTGTTACCAAAAGTACATTTGAATGTCCCTATTAAGAGGTGAAAACTGGAACTCACAAAAGTGTTACATTAAAAAAAATAGTGGCACAGCTGATGTGGCTCAGTGGTTGAGCATCAACCTATGAACCAAGAGGTCATGGTTTGATTTCCTCTCAGGGCACATGCCTGGGGTTGTGGGTTTGATCCCCAGTGTGGGGCATGAGGGAGGCAGCTAACCAACATGGGGAGATGTTCAGGGTTTATCCTGGTGGGCCCAATGTAATCACAAAGGTTCTTGCACAAAGGTTCTCTCGCATCATTAATGTTTCTATCTATCTCTCTCCCTTTCCCTTCCTCTCTGGAATCAATAAAATTATATTTTAAAAACTTATATTCCATGAACTGTGATTCCCTGAGGAAATCAGGGTGTTGCTGTTTCATGAGAAGCAGCTCTTCAGGAGTGAATCCTGTAAGAATTCCAAAATAAAGTCCATACCTTCTGGAGAGTGACAGCCTGCAGGAAAGGAAGGGGCACTGTCTTCTGGGATACAGAAACTCCAGCTTCCTCTTAGCTCAGCTTTGCTCGTTCAACTTCATTCTCTCCTCCTAGACCCCCACACCCACTCATAAACATGAAGCTTTCTTCCCAGCTGTCTTCCTCCCTTTTTTATTCATTTGTAAATGTCTTCTACTTTTTGACTTCTTTTCTCTGCAACAACTATCTGGAAGCTTTTTTTATTGTTACCATGGAGAAGGTAATTTTCTCATCAAGGAAAGGATATGGTACAGAGGGAAAGGAATGAGCCACATATGAAAATTGAGAGCTAGCCTCTGTGTCTTTTCAACAATATCCAATTAAATCTTTTCACTACCATACACAAAACAACAGGAACACGGTGGGTGGCCAATTTAGCCCAAGGATGTGAATGAAATAGCAGGTTCTGTGATAATGCTCTGGGGGTTGGGAGGCAGGTGGGGAAGCAGACCCTGGATCCTGTAACAGGGTACTAATGAACAAAGAAAACTGATAGATAATTACTATGCAGTTGTTTGAATAGATGCTGCTCTCTTTCTTTTACAGGTAAATAAACTTCATAATGTTGATAGATAATTTTCTCTGAAATGATGAAATGATGAAATAAACATGTAGATAAACAACCACAAGAAGAGGGAAGATACCTGTGAGATATTTCTCAATGATAAGTTAAAAAACTGAAGCCATGTAGGGACAGAGAAAAGAAGAGCAATTAACAAGGCTCTCTTTTTTTCTTTTCTTCACTCTTCTCTTTTCAAGTTGGAAACAAAGTGGGAGAAAATTCAAATATAGAATTATCTGGTGGTGAAACATCAGTGATATTTTAATTAGTCTAGAATTTTTATTACAACTAGAAAAAAAATCTATTGCTGATTCATAGATGTGCCAATGTTAGGACCTGAAATAATATTAATTCTTCTGTTCTAATTCTCATGAGATGAATCATACATATGCTTTTTTCTTTTTGATCATTCTGAACAAAACCAAACTTTGAAATTTTTGAATGGTGATGTTTCTCAAATTACAATACTAGTAGATAACTCATCATATCTTTAGTCAGAATCTTGCATAAACCCTGTATGTAAAGATTATGCCTAAAGGCTTCCATCAACTAGAGTAATTAAAGGAAAAGAACTGCAAAACAGTAAAAGCACAAATTTAAAATTTTGGTGAGACAATAAAAGTGGAAATTTGGAGTTGAAGTAGCATGTTCACCAACTTTTCTGATGAACCCTTTCTATTACCCATTCTAGCTTTTAAAAACATGAGATTGTTTTATAGAAAATAATGAAAATTTTCAGATATACAAAAGGTATAAAGAATATAAGGTTACAATGGAAGTCTATGACATGGCTGTACCATGGTACTGTGACAAAGCAGAAAATGCAGATAGCTAGACAGGTAGGAAGGAAGAGAGAGCGAGAGCGAGAGCGAGAGAGAGAGAGAGAGAGAGAGAGAGAAAGAATGAAAGAACTCTGATTTCTAGGATACATGCTAATCTATTTCCTGTTAGCATTTTCTGCTTGCTACTTCATAACAGAATATATTACTCCAAATTACAGACTATTAAATAAACAAAAACTAAGATGATTTGCATGAAAACGATAAGCTCTTTACACAGCACAAACTGAGGTTTTTATTAAGCAAAGTTGTAGGGGAAAAAGCTACATATCTTTTCAATCTCTCAGTTATTGCTGAATTTGTAAATCCCATGCCCCATTACCTCCATACAAGCCAGAGATATGTTCTCACATAATAGCATTTCAATCGTGATTGAATTGACACCAAATGCTTGTCTCTTCTTAATACCTACAAGTAATTTTTGATCTGGGGGCTTTGTGTTTTGTTTTGTTGTTGGGCCACTAAAAATAATAAAATTTCCCATGTATTTAGGACACAACAAAGATGAAAGAAATGTCTCACTTAAAATATTTATGAACAAGGATAAAATCCTTGTCAAATATACTTCTTGGCCCAGAGATGGCTTTGTTTACCAGATATAGTCTTAAGGCTGAATACACTAAATCATGGCAAACTTACATACAGAGTGATGCAAAAGTAGGTATACAGTTTCATATGGAAAGTAATACAATAATTAATAACACAAGGATAAACTGTATTTCGCATACTTACAACTGTAAACCTACTTTTGCCCAACCCTGTATATGTATTTTAACTGCCCATGATGATTGCTGTAAAGGACTATAAGTTGAAGAAATTTGACATTGGAGATTACGGATCATTAATAACTTGATTTGACACATATTAAAATGTCTGTGGTAAAATATAAAACATAACCTGTTTTTTAGTGGTATAAAATTAAGAATTATATACAATTTACTTTAACATACTTCAGCATATATGCCAGAGTATGAATGTGCTAGCGGTCAGTTGCTTCAATCAGGAACTCATATAGGGGATGGGGTCAGAATTTAATCAGAAAGGCTAGACTCTTGAGACAAGTGCTACAAGCATTTTAACTATTTTTATCACAGTCAACACCAGGAGGTCTTGCTAATGAGCAAAATGAATGTCAGAAATGTATTTTCCTTTATGATAATAGAGTTATTCAAGATACATGTTTTGGATAACACATTTTAGAGATATTTCTCTTCCTTATAAGGACCAAGCATAAAAATCTAGCAAGCTATGGAGCCCATACTCTTTGAAATGGTACTCAAGATTTGATGCCCAGTCTGTTCTGTCTCCACATTGAATCCAAAGATATGGTACTCAGATTCCCCTTCAGAAATGACGGACTTATTTCCCTAGCTGCTAGGAGTGCTTCTGGTAGACAGCCATTACCTGTTAACCTCCTTATAGGAATTGCGTTGGCTGAAGAGAGTGTTCTTGCCCAAATTTGTGTTTCTTTCCCTGAGAAGCCCACATTCAATGAAGTTATAAAGGTCTGATCCTCTCTCCCAAAATCAAAATAATCTTAAAAGGTCACTTCAGCTTCACAACTCCCTGAAGGGTTAGATGAGGCCTCTACTGAAACTGCATTACAGCCCAACTTCTCTTTCTGTCCACTCCTGTTGACCCTAAGAACATTCCCAGGTAAACATCCCATATGCTCACCTGTATCTCAGGGTCTGTTCCCCAGGAATCCATCTTTAAGTAAATAAACCCCAGGCATTTGGTACGAATTTCTATAATACTCTTGTTCTAAAAGTCTCCATGACATAGGACAAAACTTTCCTAGAATAACATCCAAGTGTTCTCTCCCATTCCTCCTTTATCAAGTACTTGGGGACTTAAGGTAAAATGATTTGGAAGAAAGTGGAGTGGACTCCATGCATATCTCTCCAGGCTCAAACACACCTGTCTCCAGCCACAGAGTTTCTCAGATTCATCTCATCATCTCTTATCTGAGGCACATTCAGACTCTTGTCTAAAAATCCTTTTTCGACAGAAGGTGCCCTTTTCACTACACTCCAAGAGTTTCCTTCTAAGCCGAGTAAAAAATTCTCATCTATTAGGAAAAACACATTTTCTGAAGCACTTGGAAAACAATTAGAGTGAAACAAGTTTCTCTCCCTTTTAAACAAAAATGTGTAGCATCAAATGACAAGGAGCTTTGAAACACCATCATTGACCTTTTTATTCCATTTCAGATGTGAAAGTTTGATTTATTTATACAGTAAAAATAGCCATCATAATTAACCGGTTTTTCAAGTGTCTGTCATTTTTCACCACGGATAATTGCTATGATTAACAAAAGGAACCTCCATACAAACCTATTTAATCATCTAAAATTAATATTTGTTTTAAAGAACTTTATTCAGTTGTTTACTTTGATGAATGATGTAAAATACCACTGTTATATCAGAGCAAAATGAAAATGTGAAGAAAAGTAACATAGAGGTAGAATAAATTCAACTTGTAGAGCTGAGATTTATTTACAAAGATCTTTTTTTGACTTTTTTTTTAAAAAAAGATATATTTTTATTGATTTCAGAGAGGAAGGGAGAGGGAAAGAGAAAGCTAGAAACATCAACGATAAGAGAGAATCATTGCTCAGCTGCCTCCAGGACGTCCCACACTGGGGATTGAGCCCACAAACCAGGTATATGCCCTGACTGGGAATCAAACCATGACCTTTTGGTTCATAGGTCAACACTCAATCACTGAGCCACCCCAGCTGGGCTATTTACAAAGATCTTAAAACGTGCTTTTTAACCCTGATAACTACAGTATGACACAGAGTTTTCTATCCCAGTTTTACTGATGCTCAAACTGAGGATGGGAAAGTTGTGTAGTTTGCCAATAACACACAAAGCAAGCTTCTAGATGCCTGATCCCAGATGCCTAATTCATGTTATTTCTACAAATATGAGAAAAGCAGTTAAAATGTTCATATAATATTAATGTTCCTCTATAATTGAGGAGAGGGTGGAGTGTCCAAATTATAACAAGGGCTCTTTACTATGATACTAAATTTTTGTTGTGAACAAAAGCTGATATTTGGAGATATCATCAAAGAATTGACAAAGAAAAGTAGGCTAAGAAAATAAGAATAAAAAAAGGCAGTGATAAAATATTTGCTGTTTATCAGTGTTGGAAATCCTTGTTTATACATGTTTATGTAATACATTATATTTATCTTGGTGTGTAATGATAGAAAATGAATATGTGTGTTCTTTTTTATTCCTTTGAAATGACAAAAGAGATGGTATTGCATCCTCTTTTTCTTTCCAGCTTTTAAATTGCACAATTACTTATATAACACTACCAAGAGATAGGAAAGTAGAATTAAACAATGAATTAACTATTTTTATAAGACTGTTAGTCTGATTATAAAGGAATTATATTTTAAATTCTAACTCTACTGGGAAACCTTTCCTGAGCAACTGCCAGCTCCCTTCAACATGGAGTAGTAACTAGAGTAGATATATTGGTAATTTTCATAGCAACTCATTCTGTAGCCACCAAGGAATTGGAGTGGGAAATCCTATCCTCCTTGCCACAATGATTGGTTCAGGGGTGGGTTTATGTCTTAAGCTAGTCCAATCACAGAGAAGCTCAGAACTTTCATTTGAGGGTCAAAAAAGGAAATTTTTCTTTCAATTTTAAATATAGTATGGCATCCAAACATGAATCCTGTAACTGCTATAACAATGGTGAAGGACAACACTGAGCAAAGAGCTGGAACCTTGAACATGCCATGCCTGGAGTTCACACAATATTTATATTACATACGCCAATAAATTCTCTTTCTTATTTAAGCAGTTTTAATTGGAATTTCTATTAGTTGCAATTGAAGATATTCTCATTTATGACCAGCTTTCATCTAAAGGAATATCATGTTGTCACACAAATATAAAATCTATTTCATCATATCTCAAATTGTCCGTCTACTTTTTGGTTTTCTAAAATAGATTATAAATAACATCAACGTAAATTAGGTTTTTCCAAGAAAGAATCCATAATGAAAATAATTCAGTTTTCAAAGTGTTGATACTTGTTTAATTTTATTTATCTATAAACTAGAGGCCCAGTGCACAAATTCATGCATGGGTGGGGTCCCTCTGGGTGGCCTGCGGGAATCAGGCCCCAGCTTGTGCCCCCAGCCTCACAGCCCCAGCTCACACACCCAGCCTTGCAGCCCCACAGCCCTGGCTGGCACCGGCTTTGGTCTGGCGCCGCCCCCTCACCTGCTCCACCATCCTGCCGCAGTCCAGCTATCCTCGGGGCCCATCAGGGCCGACAGCACCTCCACTGCCGCCCACTGCCAGCTCTGCATTGCTGACACCCGCCATGTTCCTCACTGCCCCCTGGTGGTCAGTGCACATCATAGCGAGTGGTTGAACTCCCAGTTGGACAATTTGCATATTAGGCTTTTATTATATAGGACTAGAGGCCCGGTGCACAAAAATTTGTGCACTTGGGGGGGTCCCTTGGCCCAGCCTGTGCCCTCTCACAGTATGGGACCCCTTGGGGGATGACCACCTGCTGGCTTAGGCCTGCTCCCTGAGGAATTGGGCCTAATCTGGCAGTCAGACATCCCTCTGGCAGCCCGGGAGCCCTCAGAGGATGTCCACTTGCCAGCAAGGAGCAGGCCTAAGCTGCAGGTGGACATCCTTAGCGCTGCTGAGGAGGTGGGAGAGGCTCCTGCCACCACTGCTGTACTGGCAGCCATCAGCCTGGCTTGTGGCTGAGCAGAGCTCCCCCTGTGGGAGTGAACTGACCACCAGGGGGCAGCTCCTGCATTGAGCATCTGCCCCCTGGTAGTCAGTGTGTGTCATAATGACCAAGTCATTCCCAGTTGTTCTGCTGTTAGGGTCAATTTGCATATTACGCTTTTATTATATAGGAGTGCCTGGCCAGCCTGGGTGAGGGGCTGATGGCTGTTTGCAGGCTGGCCAAGCCCCCCAGCAGGGACCCTCACCCCATGAGGGTATGGCCAGCCTGGGTGAGTGGCTGATGGCTGTTTGCAGGCTGGTCACAGCCCCTTCAGGATGGGGGGTCCTGCTGGGGTGCCTGGCCAGTCTGGGTGAGGGGCTGAGGGCCATTTTCAGGCTGGCTAAGCCCCCCAGCGGGGACCCTCACCCCATGAGGGTGTGGCCAGCCTGGGTGAGGGGCTGATGGCTGTTTGCAGGCTGGCCACAGCCCCCAGCCACCCAAGCTCCCAGTGGAGGCTGGCTGGAAGCAGGTATCTAGGATTTATTTGTCTTCTATAATTGAAACTGTTGCCATGAGAGGAGGCCACAGCCGGCTCAGGGAAGGCGGGAAGCTTGGCTACCTCCATAGCCTGGGAAAACAAGCCTCCTGCTTGCTCCAGCTCCGTGGCTGCCGGCCGCCATCTTGGTTGGGTTAATTTGCATATAGTCGCTCTGATTGGCTGGTGGGCGTGGCTTAGGGCATAGCGAAGGTACAATCAATTAGCATCTTTGTCTTTCATTAGTGTAGATAAGGTAATTATATATCCAGTTTACCCTGGGCAATCTTAATTAACTCTTGTTGCCTGGCATTATTAATGATACTCATTTTTATTCTTTAATATGATTTAGGCAATAAATTTTAAAAAATCATATAATGGACTATAAGCTTATTTTTAAAATTAGCCTCATTCTGCCCTTTTGTAAGCTCAGTGTGACAGGCATGTATCCTTATACTGCCACCTATTTGTGAAAACATCATAGACAATAGGAACTAACATTATAGATCTCATTGCCCTTAGGATCATAGTTTCCCCTTGTTGCATTCTTTTAGATTCTCCTAGCCAGCAACCTGCTAAGAAATGATGAACAGAGATGCAATATAACCTCACTGAGAAAGTAATTGTGCTTTATGCTTAAAATGAATAACATATATTTCCTTTTTCACTTCTAGATGTTAGACATGGCCATGTCCCTGAAGTCTAGCCCTCCAAATGTGTTAAAATCTCTTTGTTTTGGAGAACCTTAGAATGTAGAAGATGATCTGGAATGACCAAAAACCATAGCTTAAAAGAAAAGGCAGAATTATAATATCAACTGGGAGATTTCTTTTCTTTACACCCATCAGAGCCCCAAAAGCTCTTGAAGCATCCTGTAGAGAAGGGGAAACCCTGAAAAAAATGACCAAGATTCTGGATTCTCCACCTACTCTAGAAGAAAAAAACATAGACATCTGACATTTCTTATGCTTTGGGAGTTGAGAAACAATTCAATTGGATTTTATTCATAAGGTTATGAAGAATTATTCTAGGATATTTTCATGGCAACTGAGAATATGCAGATTTAATAGTTGAAACTGAATAAATTCATTCTTAAGAGTAGATTTTAAGAATATGATGGCATAATTTGGTAATAACATTGGGGGCAAGGAATTGCTTTTCTAATAGGAAAAGTATAACTGATACCTGCGCAATTTCTGATGATGGTAAAAAAAAAAGGTAAAAAAATCACCTTCAGATTTCCAGAATTTGTGGATTAGTTATATATTCTGTTCCTGGAAAGAGCTGTAGGTCACTTGATCCTGATTTCAAAATATAAATAAAACTGAGGGGGGCGGGGGAAGGGCGTGAAGAATTTTTGTGAGTTTATTTGAGCAAAACTGTTGACAATTGCCATGAAGCAGAATCTCAATGGATTGGGATAATGTACCAGAGAATGATGGTTTTTCACCTTGTTTTATACCTTACATCAAAGGAGGAGACATAAGTGGGTTACATGAAATCTATTGGTGATAGATTATGGAGGCAGGAGAAAGAAAAGCAGGGGTGGGGTTGGAGGTGGGGGAGGAACATCTGGAATTGGATAAAAAGTAAGATGATAGACACATTACTTAGGTGGGTAAGGATAGTTAACAGTAAACAATTAACATGATAACAATAACAATGAAGGAATTTATGGTCTCTGTCCTGGTGCCCAGGCACATTTGGTTGTGTCCCAGGGTGGGGGTTGGGGGGTGAAGGGAAGTTACAAGTTACTCTGACATTTCAGAGGTATGTTATCTTAAATGCAAAAAGACAATAGTCTCAGTTAAGGCAAAAATTGACCCTGTCAGGGAAAATACCGGCCTAGGACATGACTATCTATATAGATAAAACCCTAATATGCAAATAGACTGAAGGGCGGGACAACGGAACAACCAAACAACCAGTCTCTATGATGTGCGCTGACCACCAGGGAGCGTGTGGGGAACATGCAGGCATTGGCAACAGGCAGCAGAGTGTGGAACACGGCAGGCATCTGCTGTGGTGGGATGGTGGAGCAGGTGAGCAGGGGCACCAGTTGCTGTCATCAGGGTGAGTCTCTGGTGGTTACTGAAAATTCTTTCCTCCCACACACTGCGGTCCCACCAGGAGCTCGCACCCACTACTAGCACCCAGCGCCAGTCCTGATCACTCGGTGCTTCTCCACCTCCCCCTGCTCCTGAGGAGCAATCAGGGCAGCAGCTGCCACTTGCACCCACTGATGGCACCAGTCCCACTTGTACCTGCTGCTGGCACCAGCCCCAATCACTCTGCGCCTTCAGTGGGTATGAGCGGGACCGGCACCGTCAGCAGCAGGAGAGGGGTTTCCAGCAGACAAGGGGACTGGCGGCCTTGGCTGGAGGGGCCGGGTCCGGGCACAGAGGATGGGCTGAGATCCGTCCCTGTGCCCACCACAGCCTCTTGGCCCACAGTTCCTTTCAAGGTGCATGAATTTGTGCACTGGGCCCCTAGTCCACCATAACTGCTTTTAGTTAAAGTTTTAATTTCAGGCTATCCTTTGTGGTTACTTTAGGCCTTTAAGTTTGCAAGACTGCCATGCAGGCCTTCCCTGAGCTTGAAAGGTTAGCATGTGGCCTCTTTTTTATTTGTCCACAAAGAAAAGCAGACCAGGGTTTTAGCATTGGGATTATACCTTAAAACACAAAAATAAAAAACAACAGGAGCTTGAGAAAAAAAACCCAGTATCATGATCACATACAATGAGTTGCCACATAAACAGAGGTTATTTAAAATAAACAGGTGTGTACTGGGAGACTAAAAAATCAAAATGATAAAAAAAAATGCCCCCAGCCTTACAAAATACTTAAAATCACAACCACATAAATTATCTGAAGAATCTTCCAATGTAATAGAATTAATATATATTTCCTTGTAAAGAATTAGATGTGACACATTTTATATGCCTTAAATATTGGATAAGAAGTTTAAGGCAAAAGTTTAAATAAAAGCTTTAAGGGTCAGAGAAAGAGGATAAATTAAATAGAACATGCTTCCTGGTTGTAAAAAATATAAAGAGACAATGGCTTGGGGAATATATGTGATTGCAATCTCTCTGCTTTATATCAAAAAAGAAGTTTTCTATTCAGTAAAGTGGAGTTAAAGAAAATAAATGAGAGGGACATTTATATCAGCTAAGTCTAAGGAAGGTCTTTCATATCATGATAGGTTCTTTTGAGGGTACACTTAGTACTACTGAAAAGGAAAATGGGGGGGGGGCTTGCAACCTAGTTCAGTATCTGGTTAAAACTGTAGTCTTACTTCCCCACTCTGACTGACTTGGGCAGATCTGCAGAACCTATCCCAGGGGCCCCACAACAGCTGACTTGGGTGGAGCTGCAGAGCATGCCCCCAAAGGCCCCATCAAGACTGACTTGGGCACAGCTGCAGGGACCCTCAGGGGCCCGCCACAGGAGGAGATATATAGGTCAGAGTCTCCCCACGAGTTCAGTTCAGGCTTTGGATCCGGAATCGCCTGGACTAGCAGAACTGCGAAATAAAGGTTAAACTTTCCTCCCTCAGAGTGCTGGCTGATCATTCTCCTGTGCATTCTGCCACAACACTACAATCAAAAGTACCAAAGGTACATAATTATAGACCCAGGGGAAAGCTGACATCTGTCTGACACATTGAGGAACACTGGGCTCAAAACTTTTTGACTGCACACATCTATTTTTTAAAAAATTGGTCCACATATCAATCCACATTTATTAAAAACTTTATACATATGTGTGGATAAAAGGGGCCACATGCTAACCTGACAAGCTCAGGGAAGGCCTGCATGGCAATCTTGCAAACTCAGAGACCTAAAGTCAATAAAGGATGGTCTGAAATTAAACTTTAACTAAAAGCAGTTATGGTGGGTAGTTACATCCTAGGCTGGTATCTTAACTGAGCCTATGTGTCTTTTTTTATCTTTTTTAAAAAATATATTTTATTGATTTTTTTACAGAGAAGAAGGGAGAGGGAAAGGAGAGGGATAGAGAGTTAGAAACATCGATGAGAGAGAAACATCGATCAGCTGCCTCCTGCACACTCCCCACTGGATATGTGCCTGCAACCAAGGTACATGCCCTTGACCGGAATCGAACCTGGGACCCTTGAGTCTGCAGGCCGACGCTCTATCCACTGAGCCAAACCGGTTAGGGTGCCTATGTGTCTTTTTGCATCTATAATAACATACCCTGGAAATGTCTGGGTAAGTTGTAACTTCCTTTTTTCTGGACCCCTTAGGGCACAACCTAATGTGCTGGGCACCAGGACAGATACCACAAATTCCTTCATTGTTATGTTAATTGTTCCTGTACCCACCTAAGTATGTGTCTATCATTTTACTTTTTATCCAATCCCAGGGGCTTCCCTGCTTTGCTTTCTCCCGCCTCTCTAGTCTATCACCAATGGATTTCATGTAACCCACCTATGTCCCTTTCCTTTGATTGCAATGTGTAAATACAGATGTAACCTGACATTCTCTGGAACATTATCTCAATTCATTGAAGTTCTGCTTCCCGGCATATGTCGACAGTTTGGCTCAAATAAACTCACACATATTCTTTACAGGTTTCAATGTGTGTTTTTTTACATTAACATATGTTACTTTATTGATATATTATATATTTTATAAAACAAAAATATTAACTTTGAAAGAATGAGATAAAAATAAATAGAAATAGAGTTTATGGTTCTTCCTATATATTCCCACTGAGGATCTCTGTAACTGAACACTAAAGAGAAGAGACAAAGCTTTCTGTTTCATATGAAATGTTAAAAGTGTTTGATCTCTGCCTTTCAGATTTTATATGGGAAAATGCAAAATGTATGCAGGCATTTTAATGTGTGTTTCTCTTTGAAACTTTCATGTAGATTTTAATAATTAATCAACATTTTAAATATAAATTGTGATATGTAATATATAAATATACCTCCATAGGCAATACTGTTTTATGGAATGTTGTGTTAAATTCTTTCCTTTCCCAATTCATTCTGGAGAAAGTCTAGCTACTTAATCCCTGGTAGGTATATCATAATGAGAGGTGCAAATGCTATTCTAGTAACAACTTCGCAAATTATAGACATGGTACTAAGAGGAAAAAATTTCTGAAAGATTAATTTGGTACCAACAAAAGCATGTACAGAAGTCAAGTGACTCATGGAGACCTGCACATTCCATTAAGATAAGTTAACCTTTTCTAAAATGTGTTCCTCAAGATGTTCCATCCAAATGATTTCCAAGGAGAAATGAGAGGCTGAACTTAACAATACTAGCATTCCTGCAGGACATTTCAGTGACTTTGCTATGGTGATGTACACTGTAGATCTCAAAGTCCATGCACAAATATTTCTCAGCTTATTTGACTTCTTAATGAGGAATATCTATTAACATCTCATGGATCTAGTGCTCTGTAGGGCAAGCATGTCAAACTTGTGGCCCATGGGCCACATGTGGCCCACAACAAATATTTTTGTGGCCCAGCCAATATAATGGTATGTAAGAAACGTTTTAATAAAAATTTCATAACTTAATTTTTACAATATCCTGTTATACATAATTATTAATAATGAACTACAATGTTCACTAATGACTGATTACTATAATCATGTTGTATTCATTTCCCTTATGCGCCTTACACACTGGTGCACCATTTCTCTCCACTAATACTAGCAGCGAATATTTTAGCAGCTGATTGCCAGGTCATTAGTCTTGTACTGACCTGTTTGGTGTGCGCAATAGGAAATATTTCACTTTCAGAGAAAAACAAAAATAGGTTTATTTGCATTATGCTTATTAATTTGTGCAGTTATTCAGTGTCTGGTAAGTAATGTTCAAGATACAAATATTAAATTTTATTAAAGTGTTCTATTATTTTGTTAATAATTACTCATTTATTTCAGCCCTTTGTATTCAGCAAGCCTCTATTGTAATAAACCTACATTTCTATGAAAATTGAAGCTTTTGTTTGTTTGCAGCCCACATAAACTTAAAACTTGTTTATTTGGCCCTTGTTAGCCTTTGAGTTTGACATGCTTGCTGTATGGGGAATGTTGAGATAGTTTATCAACTAGGAACAATAGGATTTCCTAGTCAAAATCTTAACAGTCACCATTTCCAGTTGTTTCTTTTTAGAACATAAAATAAACAGTTGAGATTTTGAGAGGCAAGAATGGTTATTCTTGTTGAAGCATGTGGTGAGGAAGAAGAAAAAATCTAGAAACTTCAGTCTTGAGATAGTACTTCAATTAAGAGAGCATTGATGGCCAACTAAGCACTGGGGCTTGTGGTAAAAGCTAGAGAAGAACATGTAAAGGACTTATAAGATGTTATGAAAAGGGCAACACAGACCAGAAAGAAAAACTTGATCTTTTAAAAAGTTTTATATTAAATGGGCTATATTACTTATTTTCCTGATTGATCATCATGCTAGAATTGGTAGTCTTTTAATTGCTTCTATTTTTCCCTTTCCTTGTACTACACAAGTGTGTTTGGGTCTTAATTCAGAGTATGAAAACCAATGACCTAATACTGTTGATGCTAATGGACCTCTTCAGAATTTGTCAGGCTATTTAGCTATTATAAAAGTGATTGCTTTCTCTTTCTCCAATTTAAAAAGATTCAGAGGCAAAAATACAGAAATGAACAATATAATTTTTTAAATTCTATTTCATCAATATTGGAAATAAATTTAAACAGAGGACATGTGTGTTATGGCTGTTTTGAGTAGCACTGTCCAATAGTACTTTCTGCAGTAATGGAAATGTTGTATTTCTGTGTTGTGCAGTAGGTAGTCACTAGTCACATGTGGCTATTGGGCATTTGAATGTGGCTAGAGAGACTAAAGAACTGATGTGGCCAGGGGCTACTGTATTGAACAGTGCAGATTTCAAGAATCATAGTCAACATGTGTGGTTAATTAGGAAGTTATTCCTTGAAAATGTAAGATGAGATATAAACACAACGTTTTTCAATTTCCCACTACATTTACATTGCTTTCAGTGATCTTTGTACGGTATGATTATAAAGCAAAACAATTGATGCTTACTACTATACATTAGTACCAGGGTTATTCTTTCACATTCACACCTCCATACCATTTCTGTGATGAGAGACTAAGAAGACAGGAAACCAGTCACACACATTTTTAGCTAATTAAAGGCTACTTAAGTCTAGAGGAGAAAATATACATTAGTTAAGGATATCTTATGAGGCAAAGCCAGTTGCTTACTCAATATCCATTCTTTCCTTCTTAACTAAGAGTCCAAATTTTGTTCGAAACATCAAGGTTTTAGGATTAGGACACCAATTTTATTGTTAATTATAAATAAAGAAACCACCTAGTCATTTAAAATACTCTATCATCCTAGGATCCCTTGAAGCTAGGCATGGTCAAGTGAAACGTTTCTGGTCAACGTGGTGTAAGCAGACCTCTTCTATGTGGGGCTGCCAAAAAGCTTTTGTTTTCCATATAAATAGGAGCTGATACACCTGGCACATGCATTTACTCTTCCCATTTCCCCTATTTTCCATTTAAAAAGACAGACATGGTGCTGAGAGGCATGGAGACCACAGGAAACAATGTACTGAGGATGGGTAGGGATGGCTAATGAAGGCGTTAGGATTCATGATTTTGTGGCTGCTGGCTTTACCCTAGAACACACAATTCTGGAAGTCTGGCTATGTGAGAAAAATAAACTTTTATCTGGAGAAGCTCTTGCAATGAGGATTTTTTCACATGCAGCCAAACACAATCTTAACAGTATTAATTAGAAAAAAGATCCTTTAATTTCTAAAATTCTTAGAGTCTAAAATTATAATTTCTTTTGCTTGATGTAGAAAATTTAATTCCCAGGAGGCTTTCATTCATCACTGAGAAAAAACAGACATAAATCATACGGCATTTAAACATTAAAATAAATATAAATATGCATATGGCTCTATAACAGATTGTTAAATTCCATATGCTAAGTAAAAACAGTCGTCTATGAAGATAAAGTAAATCCATAACATTTATAAAACACCTAGTATGTCCCTTAGCTGTCATAGCAAGAAGAATACTATGCCTGCTTTTAAGGAAATTTAAATTCATTTCAAAAGCTAAAATACAACCAATCAAATAACAAGAAATGTTTTAAAAAGAGAAGATCAAGAAAATAGAAGCAGCTTCACAAGCAAAAATCTAGTTAATGAAAAAAAATAATTTTTCAGTGAATTACTGATTAAAAAGACCAATACAGACTGGAGTTATCAAAACAAATTTCACAGAGCAGACAGGGATAGATGGTGCTCTTATAATCCAGTCAACTCTATATTTCTAATAATTATTTTAAGGAGTGTGAAGGAACCCTAAGACAGTGGGTACTTCATAATTGGATTTGGTTAGAATTCACACCTTGAAATGGTTGCATGGTTCTAATCTAAAAATTTTCCTAATTCTAAAAGTGAAATACATTCTCATTTTGATTTAGAGAACAATTTCACTGTAAAATCTCATTATACTAGTATATAGCTCCTTGCTGGTTTGTATTTTTTCCACTTGCTACTATCTTCCCCCCAATAATTGTCTTCTTTCAGTGCCTAACACCTATTAGAAAACTTAAAAAAAATCAAATTGAACTGGGTAAGTGTGGTAAAGTGACACTTTGATTTTTATTTCAAATCTCTCAAAGGACATTTATGGTCCTATCTGTGGCAGCTTTTAGTGATTTTCATATATGTCTGGACAGAAAAGCTTAGCCTTAATGGAGTTGCTACAGATTATTTTCCCTCTCACCACTATTTAGCTCTTTCAGTTTTAGGGGGAAAAAGCATGGAGGAGTTAAGCATAAATTATTATCTTCTTTCCACCTCTTAAGTAGAGATTTATTTATATACTTTTGCCCCAAAACTTTTCTATGGCTTTTCTTTCGCTCATTTCTACTTGGAAGGTTTAAAAATAAGTCTAGAGCCGAGCTGGTATGGCTCAATGATTGAGTGTCGACCTATGAACCGGGAGGTCATGATTCCTTGTTGGGGCACATGCCTGGGTTGCAGGCTCAATCCCTAGTGTGCGGCGTGCAGGAGGCAGCTGATCAATGATTCTCTCTTATCATTGATGTTCCTATCTCTCTCTACCTTTCCCTTCCTCTCTGAAATCAATAAAAACATATTTAAAAAAATAATCCTAGAGTTGAACATAGTAAATCAGTTTCTGGGGAGGTTAACATGTATCCTTACAAAATTTATTCTGTTTCTATAATTAAAGGAAGACAAATCAAAGCATTTCTATTCTTGAGGTAAATAATACAGAAGATATTATTTCCTTGAGAAAACTATAGGAAATACATGATTCTTAAATATGATGCTACTTGTTTACACAGAATGTTATATATAAAGATAAGGGAATCTGGAAGTATTTATGAATTATTAAAATTATATTCAAAGTTATTTTTATAAATCAAATAAAAAAGTAACCAAACCATTCTAGAAACCCTTGTATTATTTTTAGTGAATTCATAAAAGATGACAAGAACATGGTCCAATCTCACTGCCTCTCTCTTAAAAACAATGCAACTATGATCACCTTAGAAATTTACTGATGAATTAGTATAGTTTATAAAACTTAAAAATATTAGACCATATCATGTTAAAAAATTTCACCATTAGATTATTGAATAAAAATTAGCAAGACATTTGGAAAGGGAAGTCTGGTTAATTTTCTTCTATATGAGAGAGGCAGGCATATATTAAGAGGAAAAAATAAATAATTGATTGATTAACTCATTCTAATGTGCATATGATTGAAAGCAACATAGCATTATTTTCTCTTGTGTCAATCACTACTTTCTGCTTTCTATGCTTTCCTCAACTGAAGATACACTCTAAAATTAGAGCCTATATTCTCCCTATTTTTAATTCCCAACAGTAGATAATACTGATGTTTTTAACCAGCAAGTGTTCAGTAAGTAACCGATAAATCAAAACTTAGTCTCATACTGAAAGCCCTTAAAAAGGTAGTCATGGAGGAAGAATCAAGATGGCAGTGTAGGTAAACACCTGTACTCACTATCTCCCATCACCACATCAAAATTACAACTAAAATACAGATCAACCATTATCCAGAATCATGGGAAAGCTGGCTGAATGGAAGTCCTACAACTAGAGCAGTAAAGAAGAAAGCACACAGAGACTGGTAGGAGATGTAGAGGTGTGGGATGGGATGATCCGGCACCCATGTGTGCCACTTTTTTAATCAGGAGGAAGATTGTCTCTTTGAAGGCCACCCATGAGGAACAAGGGGTCCCAGCCCCACACCAGAAATCCAGCCCAGGGTCCCAGAGCTGGGAAGAGAAGTCCCCGTAACTACAGGCTCTAAAAACCAGTGCGGATTGGGGCTCAGTGATACAGAGGCTGGTAGAGACCCAATTGTTCCTCTTAAAAGGCCGGGGCACAAACTGAACTTATAAAGTCCTGATTCTCTGAGCTCTAGCACCAGAGTGAGGCTTTGGGGGACACAGACACATACAAGGAGGACCTGGATTGTCTGACACTAGAACAGGAACCTGGAGGCAGCTTTCTCCCAGACAGAGGTGCTCACAGGAATTATTGTTTCTGTGCTGGAACCTCCCCAGTCCCAGGGCTGACCAGCAGCCAGTTCTGTTTGCTCTGCCCTGGTGATTCCCTAAGAACCCGCCTCATCCAATTTACAATACCAACCAAGCTGTGTGTAGCAGCTTTTTCATATTAATGGCCTGTCCTTGGTCAGGCTAAAATCTCTCAAACAAGCTGTATCTGGGCTAGGGAGCCCCAAACCTTAATGGCCTGTCCTTGGTCAGGCTAAAATCTCTCAAACAAGCTGTATCTGGGTTAGGGAGCCCCAAACCTATCAATGAAAGGCCCAAGACCTGGCACTAGCACCAGCAGGCCTTGCTTCATAGCTGGACTTCGTCTGGGAACTTTCAAACCCCATACAAAGAGGAGGAATCTACAGATCTCTTAGTAGCTCCTGCTGGGTGGCCCCAGGCAGTGGCTGATTTTGCACCTCCCTGGAAACTCAAGAGCCAGTGTAACCAGTGGTCAGTGTCAAACCATACCAGATTGCAACTTTACACATCCATAAGAGACACACTCAAGGGGAAGACTCAGTGAGCACCAAAGCCCCACTGAAGCAAGTCCTGCTCCATAGGGGTATCTTCTGTATAGCAGCTCTCCCACTGTAGTCAGAGCTGGTTCTCACAGCCAATTGGCCTGGAGGTCAATTCCTCCCAGTGACACCAACAGCAATCAAGTCTCATCTACAAGACTTTGCTCAAGTTCCACAAAGGGGTGCACCTAGAGTTCCCAGCTCAGGTGACTGGGGAGGCTGAGCCACTGGGCCCTATAAGATACCTACTACACCAGCCCACTCTACCAACTCAAGGAGACATAGAAGCTCTACTCAATACATAAAAACAAACACAGGGAAGCAGCCAAAATGTGGAGACAAAGAATCATGTCACAAATGAAAGAAATGGAAGAAAGCAAACTACTGGATATAGAGTTCAAAACCATGGTTATAAGATTACTCAAGAATCTTCTAGAAACCTCCAAGGGACTTAGTGAGACTTTTAAGGATCTTAGTGAGAATGCCTAAATAAATAAATTAATAAATAAATAAATAAATAAAAGGACCAGTCAGAAATTAAGCATACACTGACTGAAATAAAGAACAATATACAGGGATTCAACAGTAGAGTAGAGGATTCTGAGAATCAAATCACGATTTAAAATACGAGGAAGCAAAAAAACACCCAACCAGAAGAGCAAAAAGAAATAAGAATCCAAAAACATGAAGATAATATAAGGAGCCTCTGGGACAACTTCAAACATACCAACATTTACATTATAGGGGTGCCAGAAGAAGAGAGAGACCAAGATATTGAAAACCTATTTGAAGAAATAACGACAGAAAACTTCCCCTACCTGGTGAAAAAAATAGACTTACAAGTCCTGGAAGCACAGAGAGTCCCAAACAAGAGGAACCAAAAGAGGACCACACCAAGATACATCATAATTAAAATGCCAAGATATAAAGACAAAGAGAGAATCTTAAAAGCAGCAAGAGAAAAGCAGTAGTTACCTACAAGGGAATGCCCATACTACTGTCAGCTGATTTCTCAACTGAAACTTTGCAGACCATAAAGAGTGGCAAGAAATATTCAAAGCGATGATAACAAGGACCTACAACCAAGATTGCTCTACCCAGCAAAGCTCTCATTTAGAATTGAAGGTCAGATAAAGAGCTTCAAAGACAAGAAAAATGTAAAGGAGTTTATCACCCCCAAACCAGTATTATATGAAATGTTGAAGGGTATTCTTTAAGAAGAGCAAGAAGAAGAAAAAGAAAAAGATAAAAAACATGAACAACAAAATGGCAACATATACATACCCATCAACAATTGAATCCAAAAATAAAAATAATCAAATACGATATCTAATGAACAGAATAAACTGGTGAATAAAATAGAATCAAATGCATGGAAATGGAACAGACTGATGATACTCAGAGGGAAGGGGTGAGGGGGTGTGGGAAGAGATTAAACAAAGATCTTATATGCATTACCTATGGACACAGACAATAGGGTGGCAAAGGCTTGAGGCGGGGTGGGAACTGGGTGGATGGGGGCAATGGGTGGCTAAAATAGGGACATCTGTAATAATCTCAACAATAAAGATTAAAATAAATAAATAATAAATTGAGTGCACTACAAAAAAAGGTAGTCATTATATGTATTGTTAATTAACTGCAAGACACTCTAACTCTGGAGTCTCCAAAGTAGGCATTTAAGGAAGCAAAGAAAATATTAGTAGTATTGATTTTCACTCAAGCTATTAAAAATGTCTACTTTATATTTATGTAAATAATATGTATACATATATATTTATCACTTTAATGTGAGTAATCATATACTGAAAAGTGTGGATAAATGTACATAACTACTAATAGTGATGTGTGATTGTTACATTAGCACATTCTTAATAATTTGCTAATGTATACAGGAAATAAAATTAAAACCAAACTTTTACTCCACTATTTTTTTTCATTGTCATTTCCTAATAATCCCTATTTGCCTTTAGCATGCTTTGTAACTGAGTTTTCAAAGAAAATTTGTTAACCTAGGGAATGAATAAAAAAGCCATGCACCTAACATTAACATTACACTAACACTAGGGTAATGATAAGAACTTACATTATTACTCACTGTAATTTCAATTATAAGCTTCAAGGACATCAAATTATGGCAAAATATAAAGCCTCCAAAGCAGGTAATAATATGGCAGGTATAATAACATTATATAGCTTTCAAAAAGATTAAAATAAGCTGAACTACTTACATTGCTTTCTTATAAAAGATCTAGAGAAGATTCCAGATTATAGGTATTTTTATGAAAATAATAAAAGTCATTTCATATAAAGGAACACCTATCTAGGCTCAGGCAAGGGAATTTATAAATAGAACTCACTATTAAAAAAAATGACAAACATAAACTTCCTTATCAGGATCCCATTGGTATTTCATTGAAAACACAGTATAGTGCAGGGGTGGGCAAACTTTTTGACTCGAGGGCCACAATGGGTTCTTAAACTGGACCGGGGGGCTGGAACAAAAGCATGGATGGAGTGTTTGTGTGAACTAATATAAATTCAAAGTAAACATCATTGCATAAAAGGGTACGGTCTTTTTTTTTTTTTTTAGTTTTATTCATTTCAAACGGGCTGGATCCGGCCCGCGGGCCGTAGTTTGCCCACGGCTGGTATATTGGCTTTTATCAGAATTCATGTAAATACCATGATTCAGTTTTACTTGATAAGATTTTGGGAGAAAATTTTCCAGTGAATTGAATTGAAATGTAGTAAGACATGCATTTCCATTCATAGACTTTGAAATATATAGTCTGGTAAAGCCTATGTTTATCTTTAAGCAAAAAAAATGTATGGTATCATTTTCCATAATAATAATAATATTATGAGACTTAGAAAATGAATTTTCTTGTGTTTGCAACTATGACCTTTGTATTTAAAGAGAGTTTATTTCATCATGGCCAGAGAGTATAATATAAGTCATATTACTGACACTGGTGTATCTGTACCTCCTTCAGTGAAGATAATAGTACATTTGACTCTCATTAGATAAGGAAAGAAAATTGTATGCATGTGGAGCAATGATCCACAGAGTTATGAGCTTTCCACAGGAGACATGTACATTTGTCACAAGAAAACTGCAGTAGGAAATTTGCAAATATCTTCAGCCAAACAGACTGCAACATTTTTCTTTGTAGAATGCAGCAAACACCTACTTGTATATATGGAAAGCTGCACACTCTGGAATGGTGTTTTTTCTTAAACAAGGTTGTGCAGAATGAACAGATGAGATGATGAGGTCTGGATGGTTGTTTAATAAAAGAAAAAATAAAACAATCTTTTCACTATAAAATGACTGTCATCCAACTTGTAAAATCCTTTGGATACCTATGGAAATAAACGGTTCAGTTGGGTATGTTATAATTTTGGTGGAGAAGTGAGGAGATGTTTAAGAAGGGGGGTGTGAGGAGTCATAGGAACAAAAAGGAGAAACTATTCCCAAGAAGTCTGAATTTATGTTAGGACAATTACATTTACTAAGTGACATTAGACCAATTAACTATTTTCTGTAACTTTTCTCATTTCTCGAATAAGGGAGCTATTTTTGATTATTTTTTATTGAATTTATTGGAGAGAAACTATTTGTAATACCCACTTTTCTGCTATGCTCATGGTAATAAAAGAATGACAATAAACATTATTTTTCATTTGTTTTTAGTTTAAACAATCAATGCCATTTTTTTCCCACACATCATCCCACCAATCCTTCCAGGTCCATGTTAGACAAATTCTCTTGTCATCAGATGGTGCTTGAAGTTATTCAGCAAATGTTATAATCAGAATGATATTGGAGCCAGCCATTCAATTGTTCTTTGCATAGATATAGCCAGTTTAAAAAATTATCACATAATTTTCATTAAAGATTTCTACCTTAACAATAAAAATGTTGGAAGAGAGGAGGGGCGTGGGGCCCAGGACAGGAACATAGCAGAAGAAAATATGAATTATTATTATAAGTATCAGCCTTGATCCCCACATAGCAGCATAATGTGTAGTTAAAAATGAATCTTGAACAATGCTATTATCATCTTGTCCAGATTGGCCAATTTGTCTGAAACCCAACCTGGAGAGGTCTTATTAGAGGCTCCTTTGCCAATTCAATTCTTTATTCAATACAAGTGCCTGTGGTTCAGATTTAGTGGTGAATTACCCTGAACACCTGGCCAAAATGACTTGAAAAAGACTGTAATTTATTTAGTGCAAGCAATCAGATACCAGCAGTATAAAAAAATAATGATATCATATAGTCACCTAAATCCTATCTGTTGATAGCAACACAGTTTCTACTGCTATAACCATCATCCAAATTAGCCAGCCACCACTCTATCTCCTCAACTTCTGTCTCTCCCTCTCACCACCATCTTTTCTTCTATTTCTCCCTCCCTCTTTCTCTTTTTTCCTAATTTCCTTCCCTTCCCTTCTCTTTTCTTCCTTTCCCTTCCTGTCTTTCTTTCCCTTCTTCCTTCCTTAAGGGTCATATTTAATAATTATTTTCAGAGAAAAACTCGAGACACATTTTCCCCCTTTATTTGATAGATTATGGCAGTAAAAGAAAACTGTGAATAACTGTCAAAACATTTGTTTTGGAGCAATTTTACTTAAACATGTGAAGAAATATGAAAAGCATTCCATTATCAGATATCTCTGACGTGCAACTATTAAGTTACAAATTATCTTCTGCTATTAACTCACAATTCTCGAAAATAAACTTGGAGCTTTTTGTGTTTTACTTTTAAAGACTTAATTTGCATATTTTACATCTCCATCCCTCTACAATATAATGGTGTATTTTTTACTCTCTAAAATTAAGCAGTCAAGTTGCTTAATATTTTAAATGGCTGTATTTTACAATCTTTTAAAAAAATGAAAGTTGTAATTGAATTCCCTTTTCTTGCCTAATATAATTCATTTAGTAAAAATTATTTTCATTTCAAAATGGTAGCAGCCTCCTATTTTTCAAAATAAGAATTTAATTAAACAATTTAACTAAAGGAGAATGGAAGCTAAATATCAAGTATGTGATTTGAAATACAAGGTCTAGAACTAAGAAAAGCTAGCTATTCAAATGTCATGCCTTTATTCCCTTTCTGGGGGAAATATTTCAATCATTACATGTCTAAGGTCTTATATGAATCTCATAAATTCAATACTAAGTTCTCTTAAGGGTCATAAAATATTTTGTTACATCATCTTGCCTAACTTCTGATGCTTCCCACCTAGAATTATAATCCCCAAACTCCAATTTCTGTCAAAACTGAAGCTTCCTCATTACGTTTCATTCATATCATTCATCATGCAATCTATATTTATTAAGAACCAATTATTGTGTGTGCAATATATAATCCTTATATTTAGGGTACTGGGGCATACATGGTCTTTATTTCAGGTCTCCATTATGCAAAGTAAGAATAGATAAACATATTACTTAGATTATGATAATCACTTCCTGCAAATTCCCTTTGCTCTGTCTTCCACCCTATTGGGTTCAGAGGACATTGATTGTGTATTGGTTGCTGAGCATACTTTCCCTCTTCTATTTTCAACAGACTCCAATTTATTAGGTGTAATGACATCTCCCTCATTGTGAGGGGCTTTGGAAGGAGAGGGATTTAAATCAAAGTTCTCTGCTCTCCTTTAGCTAAGAGATCAGTGTGTGAGGCCAACTGGACTCTCTCTTCCAGGACTTTAAATTTTGAATAGTTACATAGGACAAAGAAAAAAAAAGAGTATCACAAAGAGACCCAAGTACTTCCTGCTAAATAGATATCCAGGCATGCTCAGATCCCCTTTCTTTCTCTAAGCCTTTTCCATTGTCATTGTGTTAATTCCAGTAAATTTACTTTCTGCTCGATTTAATCTGGAGAATGTTTTCTATTGCTTGCATCCAGAGAACCCTAACCAATATACAACTATGCTACATTTGAGGATTGTCCTTCTTTGTTTAAAATCTTTAAGGGTTGCCACTGCCTCTAGCCGTAATCAAAACTCCTTAATCTGGCAAGGAAGGATTCCCATTTTTTAGCTCCACTCCTCTTTATCCAATCTCATCAATTTCTTCTTCATCATATATCTTTAATTTCAGCCAATAAAATCACAATGTCAATAACACATTATACTGTTTCCTACTTCAGTGCAAAGTAGTTTGTTTCTTCTCATTTTATCTGTTAATTACAGTTTATTCTTTTTATGCTTGTTTGTTTAAAATTTTTATTTTATCTTATTTTAAAATTTATTGTTATTGTTGAAAGTATTACAGGTGTCCCCTTTGTTTATTTGTGTTTTTCTTTCCCCATTAACCCCCTCCACCCTGTACCCGCCCCTTCCAGGCCTCACCACACTACTGTCTGTGTCCATAGGTTATGCATATGTTCATATAAGTTCCCTGGTTAATCAATTCACACCCTCCTCTCTACCTCCACCTGCCCTCTGAAATTAGTCAGTCTGTTCCATGCTTCTATGTCTCCAATTCTATTTCATTCATCAGCTTATTTTGTTCATTAGATTCCACATATGAGTGAGATCATGTGATACTTACTTTTCTCTGACTGCCTTATTTTGCTTAGGATAATACGCTCCAAGTGGATAAAAGACTTAAATGTAAGTTGTGAAACCATAAAAATCTTAGAAGAAACCATAGGCAGCAAAATCTCAGACATCTATCCTAGCAACATGTTTACCAATACAGCTCTTAGGGCAAAGGAAACTAAGGAGAAAGTAAACAAATGGGACCACATCAAAATAAACAGCTTCTGCACAGCAAAAGAAACCATCAACAAAACAAAAGGAGAGCCCACTGCATGAGAATGTATTTGCAACGTTATATCTGATAAGGGGTTAATTTCCAAACTATACAGGGAACTCATACAACTTAACAAAAGGAAGACAAACAATTCAATTAAAAAATGGGCAAAAGATCTAAACAGACACTTCTCCAAAGTGGACTTACAGAAGTCCAAGAGACATATGAAAAATGCTCAAAGTTACTAATCATCCAAGAGATGCAAATTAAAAGGACAATGAGGTATCACCTCATACCTGTCAAAATGGCTATCATCAGCAAATCAACAAACGACAAGTGCTGGAGAGGATGCGGAGAAAAGGGAACGATCATACACTGCTGGTGGGAATGCAGATTGGTGCAGCCACTGTGGAAAACAGTATAGAGTTTCCTCAAAAAATTAAAAATGGAACTCCCATTTGACCCAGTAATCCCACTTCTAGGAATATATCCCAAGAAACCAGAAACACCAATCAAAAAGGATATATGCACCCCTACGTTCATAGCAGCTCAATTTACAATAGCTAAGATTTGGAAACAGCCCCAGTGCCCATCAGCAGATGAGTGGATAAAAAGCTGTGGTACATTTGCACAATGGAATACTAAACAGCTGTAAAAAAGAAAGAACTCTTACAATTTGTTCTTCAATGCTTGGCTTAAACTTTATCTTCTTCAAGAAGCTTTTCCTGACATCTGTTCTCTTCCCTGGCTTAGTTTGACGCCCTTTCCCTGAACTAAGTCCTTAGACATAACCCATAATGTACCCAGGGAAGTAAAAAACCATGGTGTTTGAGTTGGGACTCTGGAATCAGACTGCTTGGGTTCAAATCCAATTGTTGTCTTTTTACTACTTGACCTTTGGGAGGTCATTTAACCTCACTGTGCTTTAGTATCAATCTCACAGTTTTGTGTGCACTGTCATACACATGATGTACTTAGGTCAGTGACTGCCTTATCATTAGTGCTAAATATGTGCTAGGTATTATCCTGAAATTTCCTTCTATCCTAGTGCTATTACTGCTTTTTCCCCTTCGCCTTCTTTAATCTGTGCATTTGTTTCTTATCCAACTCTGTATTTCCCAGGCACTTGCTAGTAGGTCAATAAAAATTTGTTAAAAGTATATGAATAAATAGGCATTGAGAGTGTTTTACAGTTTATCTCTTTTGGAATATTGCCTCATTTCCTACATCATAAACATTAAAGTTAGTATCCTTTCATTTAAAACTTTACATAGAGGAAATATTTGTTTCCTGATGTTACAATAAATACTTCCTCAAACTTACCTTTCTTTCTTCTTCCCCTCTACACACACATCTGTTTAAAGTTTCTTTAGGGTCATTTTACTGACCATTTAGTAATTGACAGTGCCTTTAAAAATATATATATATTTTTATTAATTTCATAGAGGAACGAACAGGAATAGAGAGATAGAAACATCAATGATGAGAGAGGACCATTGATTGACAGCTTCCTGCATGCCCCTTACTGGGGAATTGAGCCCGCAACCAGGGCATGTGCTCTTGGCTGGAATTGAACCTGGGACCCTTCAGTCCGCCAGCGGATGCTCTATTCACTGAGCCAAACTGGCTAGGGCTGACAGTGTCTTTATAATTATTTTTTTAATGCAAGGGAAATAAACAGGAAAAGCATTCCCACTATTAAACAAGAGAGGGGAGAAAGAAATATATATGACATTTATAAATGCTAGCTTTCTGTGATCAAAGACATGGAACTTGAACTTCTCCTCCAAATTAATTTCTGACCTGTATTTAATACCACTATGAAGAGGCATCAAATTAGTCATCCTTTCTGGAAAAGAAAAATTTATTTGGAGAACTCTGAAGACTATGGAGCAGTTCAATACCTTCCTTAAAGGCTAGGCTCACAAACCCTTCACAAGGAAATGTGGATTTTCTCTCCCATTCTAATATCTAGTGGCTTTCACAAGAGGCCATAGTGTCAATGACAGCATGGGGTGCAGATGTGGAAACACACACTTATTTACATATAACATTATTATATGAGATAGAGTTTTCACGATTCAAATGGCATGAGTAGGCAGATTTATATAGAGTTTGTTGTAGAACCTAGTATTAATTACTAACATTAGTTGAATACTTGAAGTAAGCAAGGCAAGGTGGAAAGATCTTTCATATACTACCTAATTTAATCCTCACAACAACTTATAAAGCATATAGTATTATTATTATCCACATTGTACAGATAGATAAACTCAGGTTCAGGGAGGGTGAGTAACTTAACCAAGATCACACAGCTTTAGTAGCGGAGCCAAGCTTTGAACCCAGATAATCTAACTCCAAAGCCCTTGCTTTAAACATTATAACCTACTATCTCCTCTGGTTAGTAATAGTCTTGAAAGAACTGCTATAACTCAGCATAATATTGTACAATAATGTACCTTTTTGTTTCTGTATGTATCAGCACACTGCAAATGTAAAATGTTTTGCATAGTGCCTGACATAGCCTAGATATACAATATACATATGTACTAGTATATGTATTATACATCACCAAATGGTAGCCACATTTATATTTAATGCTCCTATATGGAGTAAGAACCCAGGCTTGGAACCAAACAAACTTGGATTTGAATCTTTGCTCTATTATTTACTAGGAGTGTGACTATGAGCCTCAGTAGCTTTTTCTGAAAATCATGGTTACTAATACCTGTTATAAAGCAGTAGAAAACAAAGTATGTATATATCTTTATGTACACATATATCTATCCTACAGGGTGAATGTGAATTCTGTGTGCCCTGTACCCAGAAGAGGAAACCAAGATCCAAAGGATGATTTGAGCACAATAATGTCATTTGCAAATGTCAAAGAAAGCCCACTAATTCGGGTCTTCTGGGTCTAAGCTCTAGGTACTTTATATGCAGGTTATTTTTTTTCCCTGTAGAATCACTAACATTTATTTTAAAAAGGAATTTGTGTGCCTTACTCCTTGTTTTTATTTTTCTTTAAAAAGTGGTTCTGTAATGACTAAATAGCTTCAGTATAATTTATTACGCCTTTAGAAAATATTTAAAAATCATTACAAGTGAAATAACTATCGTGTATAAAACCTTTCAAAAACTACCTTTTTTATTCATTCAGATATATAGAAGACATACGGTATATTTGTTCTAGCTAGGTAAACCACATTTATATCAATGAAGTCTTATGTTTCTAGTTGATGTCATAATTTTGCAGAATAAATTTCAATGAGGCTTAGAAGTGCAATCTTTGTATTAAAAACATGTTTATTGGAGTATGGCATTGCATAAATACCAATATTAAGATCTAAGTTACTTTAAAATATATGTTTTGTTACTTTCTTTTTTTCATTTGTTTATAGCTAACTTTCAATTATCCTTATCATTGGAGTAGGAAAATTGGCATGGACAACTCGGAAGTGAATAACCAATTCTCAGATTATATTTGATTCTGTAATATAGTATGGCTGCAGGGTGCCAAAACAAGCAGTTTAAATGTAAACAGCTCAATTGAGCTACTTCTTTGTTATTAAATAGATTTTTAAAATACCAGTTGTTTAGTGAATTTAATTAAGCCAACTTTTCTTGTAAGGTTTATGCTTTTTTCCTTGTGTTATTCCTCTTCAATTTGTGGCTGTTTTAGATAATTGCACTAATTTGTTTCCTTGCTCATACTTGGCCTGAACAGAGCACAGTAGTGTGTTTGCTGACAGAGAAAAGCTGCCTAAAAACTGGTGGGAAATGTTCGAGGAGAGTACATTGATTTGTGGAACATCTTTACTTCAAAGAAAACCCCCTGTCAGCTTTTATCTGTTTTGCCCATACCTTCTGCTTCATGATCATCTCATTGATGTCTTCAAGATCACCCACCATCACCCTCTGCGACTTTATAACTCGATCAAGCAGAGACAGCCAGTTGGTAAGTTCTGTCCAAGCCCGGTTGAAATCTGCTAGAGCAGGTACTTCCAAAAGCAAGGTGGATGGCATTTCCAGTGTGGAGATGGCAGTTTCCTTGGTAACCACAGGTTGTGTCACCAGAGTAACAGTCTGACTAGGAGCTAATTTTTTTCAAAAGGAAAAAAAAAAGAAAGAAAGAAAGAAAGAAAGGGAAAGAGAAATTAGAAACACAAGCTAAGAAGCCAATTCCAATAACAATGAAACAACCTTAATTAAAGGGCAACACTCTGAACCAAAGTATTATTTATGACATATGTTTTTTTTTTCTGAACAATGTGGGTTCTTTATATATTATTACATGATAGAAAAATTCAAAGACTCAAACTTTTCATTAATACACATTAATACATATTTCACTAATATACCATCTTTCAAAATGATGTTACTTATTCTCAAGGCTGGACAATGAATTTAAATAGTCTTTTCCCCGTGACTATTTTGTAATTACCAATTTGTGCTTCTTAATCCATTCAGCTTTTTCACCCAGTCCCCCAACCCCCTCCCCTCTAGCAACCATCAGTCTGTTCTTTGTATCTATGATTCCGTAAAGACTATGCATAGTGCCAGCCAGACACATACTAGATTTATCAGGGTGATCACTTCATAAGTTATATAAATGTCTAATCACCGGGTTGTATACCTGAAACAAATATAATATTGTATGTCAACTGTACTTGAAAAAAAACTTAAAAAAATAAGATAGTTTTCTCAGTAACCAATTACACAGATTATGGAATTGGTAAAGACACACAAACGAACAAAAACAGTATTCAGATCTTGCCAAGGGAATAACTTTTGCTTATTTTTTTTTATTCAAGGAAGAAAAGCAAAAGGAAAGATTGGATAAGATCTTATTTCTGAGTAAATGATTTCCTTGAATAGAAAGTAAATTACTTTGGAGGTGGACCCTAGGGAAATCAAAGCCAATGAAATGTTTGTTCTGTTTTATATTGGGAGCAGTTTATCATATATATATTTTTTTGCTTTTTAGACTTTATTTAGACAGGTAATAAAGTAACTAGCAGGGAGTAAAACCCCAGCTATATTATTTTTTTGGAAAATTGGAGCTAGTAAAGTTTTTCTATTTGGATATGAAACACTGTTTCAAGGTCATTTAGAAATATTAAATTAATATTAACAGAGTTTAACCCTGTAGTGTAAGATAGCCCATGGTATTGGTTAAAATCTGAAGTTCCTGAGTAAAACACCTGGGAGAGAATCCTTCCCTCTGCCTTAGGAACTCTGTGACCTTGGTTAAGTTACTTAACTTCTCTAAGCTTCATTCTTTTTTTTTTTTCTTCACAATTAAGGAGGGATAAAAGTCAGGTAAGAGTCACGGGGCAGTTGTGTAGATTCAGTGACTAATAAAGGAATTGTACATAGAACAATGCCAGAAAAATAACTAATATTAGCACAGTTCTTGACACTAGTAGGTAATAATGTTAAGTATGACTATTTTTATAAACACCAGATAAATAAGAAACATAGTGATGAACAAATATAGTGAGCAGCTAGAGATAAGGACTGGAAATATGTGAAATAAGGAAAACTCAAAGGTCTATGTGTCTCTCTACTTACTGCAGGGGGCTGAGCTTGCTGGTGTGAATTAATACAAAATACCAGTAACAGCTAGGTTATCAAAGGTGGATGATGAGGTGTAGGGAATGCCTCATCTAGCTTATACCCAATGGGCTCTGGAACAAAATATGCCCAGTAGGTCATCACCAGAGACACAATGGACTATATAATTCAGAAGGGAAGCTTTGAGGGAAAGCTGCAAAAGACAACATCTCAAGGGGAGATGTGAGAGGCATGGACAACAAGAGAACTGTCTTAGGAACATGAGAAAAATGCGCATTGTTGGCATTCCTTTCTCAGGTGGCCTTTAATTACTTTTCATGGTTGTATTACTTTCTGCACTTTTAAGGTGGTATTTTTGTTAGAGAAGATGAAGAGAGTAATGAAGGAATGCCTCTTGTGCCTCAATTTTCTCAGGGACAAGCAGTTCCCACAGATGAAAGACATATTCTTGAATAAGACAGAAGGAAAAAAAAGTGAGGTGTCAGAATACAAAACTAATGCTAAGAAGTAATAACTGAAAGACAAAGCGATAAAGAAGATAGAAGAAATTGTTTCTTGAAGCTATCTCACTACTCTGAGGCTCTTTCTAGAAAAAAAAGAAACATAATCTGAAGCAGTAATAGCATCTTGTGATCCAACAGTCTAGTAGGAAGAGTATGAGAGCCAACAAGATCAAGAAATATTAACAGGGATTCCAAGAGGAGAGCTTAATCCCTGGAGAGGACTCAGGGGCAAAGATGAAATGAGAGCTAAATTAAAATAGTATTGTAGGAGCTAACCCTGGCTGACTAGAAAATATGGCCAAATTGTTATTTATTTTTAATTTTTAATAAATATATTTTTATTGATTTCAGAGAGGAAGGGAGAGGGAGAGATAGAAACAACAATGATGAGATAGAGAATCATTGATTGGCTGCCTCCCGCATGCCCCACACTGGGGATCAAGCCTGCAACCCAGGCATGTGCTCTGACTGGAATCAAACTGTGACCTGGTTTATAGATCAATGCTCAACCACTAAACCATTCCAGCCAGGCCCAAATTGTTTTTAAAATAGACACACAATAGATATTGAGGCAACATACAATCATTTGAGAGGATTTCAAGGTTCTGGGAAGTGTTGGAAAATGCCCGGACTTATTGAAAATTTGACTGTCTAAAGCAGTAGTTCTCAACCTCTGGCCCTTTAAATACAGTTCCTCATGTTGTGACCCAACCATAAAATTATTTTCATTGCTACTTCATAACTGTAATGTTGCTACTGTTATGAATCGTAATGTAAATATCTGATATGCAGGATGATCTTAGGTGACCCCTGTGAAAGGGTCGTTCGACCGCCAAAGGGGTCGCGACCCACAGGTTGAGAACCGCTGGTCTAAAGAGAGCAGGAATGAGATATTTTTCTCTAGACTTACTTCTGACCAAAATACTAGTGCCTAATGGAGTGGAAATGATTATATCATCTCAAATTTCAATACAGTGAAGCATGAGAATGAAGAGAATTATCAGACTTCAACTGTGTTCTGGAGAGCACATTAGGAAAAACAGAAGTCTATTGAAAAGGAAGGCTAGGGCCAGAGACTGAAAAACAGAGAATGAATCAAGATGACCCAAAAGTACAAACAAATGACACGGAATGATAATATCACAAAATTCTCCAATGGGGAAAAAGGAAGTAGTACCACAAAGTACTAAGTCAGCTAACACAGATTCAGAGGAGGGATGAGAGGTCAAGCAATGCAGCAATTTGTACATCAGTTGTGGGCAGATGATCTCATTTATGGACTGGTCAGGCCATTGATTTTGGTCTCTTCTCCAGCATTCAACATCTGAAAACATCTCTGTACTGGTGAAAACGGAAAATGTGTCCCTCTTGCTCACTATTCTATCCCCTGCAACTCACACTGGAATACAGTACCTATTCAATTGATATTGACTGAATGAATAAAATGGGAAAAAAAGTCCATGCACAATAAGCTTTTCAGTAAATTTAGAGGCCATTTACTCATAGTGAGTTATAAAAGATAACCTCTAAGGATGGTTTCTCAAAGACTAGGCACAGAACATGCCTAGGTTCTTGCTGTTCAGATCATTATCACTATTTTGGGAACAAAAGAATAATGGAGGAAGACAATGGAAGGTCAAATATTAATGGGAGAAAATAGAATGAATCAATTCTCTTTTCCCCCACTTTTCTATCAAGGGGGGGGGCAGGAAAGAACACTGGGTCAAGAAGGAGAATGTAAAACAGACTATCTGGGGCCAGACTGTTGGATTGAAATCCTTGCTCTGCTATTTCTTGGCTGTGTAACCTTGGGTAGGTTACTTCACCTCTCTGAATCTCTAAGCACTCCCTTGTAAACTGGCGATTATACTACTACTAGAGGCCTGGTGCATGAAATTCGTGCACTGGGGTGTGGGGTCCCTCAGCCCAGCCTGCCCCCTCTCATAGTCCAGGAGCCCTCAGTGGATGTCCTATTGATGGCTTAGGCCCGCTCCCCATGGAGCCACAGTCTGGCAGCAGAGGCTCGGAGCAGGCGCCGTGTGTGTGTGTGTGTGTGTGTGTGTGTGTGTGTGTGTCCGCTGGGGGCCTGCCTCCAGTCACACTGCAGAGGCTTAGAGCAGGCACCCCTCTGTGTTGATCTCTCAGGCTCCTGGCTGTGCCTGCGTGTTGTTCTCTCCATTGAGCGGTGGCCAGGGTGGGCTGGAGGCTTGGGTTGCCCCTGGTGATGGAGGAAGCCAAGCTCCATCACCAGGGGCAACCCAAGCCTCCAGCTCCATGGCCACCGCCATCTTTGTTGGGTTAATTTGCATACTTGCCCTGATTGGCTGGTAAGTGTAACGGAGTAACACCAATTTGCATGTTTCTCTTTTATTAGTGTAGATTTCTCTCACAGACAGTTGGCCTTACCATTTCCTAGATATAAAACTTTGGACAAGATTACAGGCATCTTGAGTTTAAGAGATTATATCATGCTTTCTAAACTGAACTTTTTTGAGCCTCAGACTATTCACCTGCCTAGTGGGGGAAACAGCACTAATCTGAGGGAATTAACTATTTTATGAATTCAGTTATGTCCTAGCACTGTAGGTATGGTGTGTGTGTGTATGTGTGTGCATATGTGTGTGTGTGTGTGTGTATGTGTTATGTATATTTCTTTTCTTTTCCCGTTTGCTGCTAAATGCTTATTGGCTATCCACTTTCTACAATAGCATGACATTCTGGGCTCTGTGCTTCTTGAACCAGACTTCACACTCCAGACTTATTTCCCTCCATTCTTCTGGGATCCCTTACACCTCAGTCCCTATTCAGCATTCTCCAATTTGTATGGACCATTTCACAATTCCGTGACCTTCCATATGCTCCATATACTTCATGAAATCTCTTCTCACCCTTCCTTGCACAAAATCTCATTTCTTCTTTAAATCCCAACTTTAGATTTCTGTGTTTTTTGGAGGACCAGAAGAAGTTTGTAATTAAAAAGTCTCCACAAAGTATAGAATTACACCATACTTTTGGACCCAAAACACATTGATGTTTTCAACATTTTATTACTTAAATCTAATAATCACTAGGAAGAACAAAATCTTGCACCACTATTCATTTTGTTTTGTTGTGTTGGTATTTGTTTGTTTTTGTCTGTGGCTAGAGGGTAGCTGCGAGCTGGATTCTAAACTCAGAAACGTTAGGTCTCCAATAGTAGGAAAAAGTGCTATAACATAATATGGAAAGAGACTAATCTCCATCTACTTTCAGACATTTTATTAGGACCAATTCTACCTTGAACACTATTAAAATATGTCATTTTTCCTAAAAAGACTTGCCTCTAGATCCATGAATGTGTATTTATTTTTATTAAGCAAGATGTTTCAAAGGAGAAATTTTGAGGTCTTAAGAGCATTTATCTTATTTTATTATGTAAATTATATTGACTCATACAGCACTTTCAGATGTCTTAACTTTTAAGTGAAAAGAAAAAGTAGGGTTGCTTTTCCACTATGTCATTTTATTAGAAACATAAGCAATCCTCCTCATTAGGTAAAGTGTGGGCTGCTCAGATTTGTAATAGGGCTACAAAGAGAGATTTTGCCCAAAATGAGCAACAGGATCTTCACTCTTATGGTCAGGGAGAAATATTTAGTTGTTATAGGAAAGTTTTCTGTGAACTCCATAATTTAAAAGATGGAAAGGGGATTTGCTGAGCGTTATCTCAACCTATAATTGTGATCATGTAAGGAGTTAGGATATATGAATTATTACACAGAATCTTAGACACAAAATTCTGGGTTGAGTCTTGAGGTTCTCCTCCCTAGGGAGCATGGGAAATGGGTTTCCCTGCAGCTGGTGGGGATCCTTCTCTCCATGCCCCATTCAATGTCCCCACAGTCTATTCTATTTGCCTGCAACATCCATCACTTGCCACAGACTGCTGAGGTAACAAGGAATTGGCTCATGGAGATCCAAGTTATTTGACTCAAGTCTGCGGAAGGAAGTATCTCTTTCTACATAGGGTCATCATGGAAAATGGTACTTATGGGTCACACTATTAACTGTCCCTTCAGCAATGGATACTGGCATCTTTTCTGCTTAATTTGTTCATGTCAGAACCACATGTATTACAACATATACAAATAAGTGAGATAGATAAATACACACATCATATCTAGGTGTTTGTATGTGTATACTAGGGGCCTAGTGCACGAATTCGTGCACCTTGAATGGAACTGTGGGCCACAAGGCTGCGGTGGGCACAGGGACAGGTCTCAACCCATCCTCTGTGCCCCCGCCCAACCCCTCCACCACAGCCCCACTCTTGCCACTGCCGCTCCCACACACTGACAGCACAGAGTGATTAGGGCCAGTGCCAGCAGCAGGTGCGAGCAGGGCTGTCGCTGGCAGTGAGTGCGAGAGGCGGCTGCTGGCCCCAAACCTCCCTCAGGAGCAGGGGGAGGTGGAGAAGCCCTCAGGGGAGATTGGGGCTGGCAGCCGCTGCTCACACACGTTGATGGCGCCAAGCGATCGGGGCTGGCGCCAGATGCTGGCAGTGGGTGCATGCACCCAGTGGGACTGTGGCATGTGGGAGCAAAGAATTTTCAGTAACCACCAGAGGCTCGCCCTGATGACAGCGACTGGCACCCCGCTGTGGTCTGGCACCCCCACTCACCTGTTCCACCATCTTGCCGCAGCCAATGCCCTCCATGTTCTGCACACGCCCCCTGATGGTCAGCGCATGTCATAGCAACCAGTTGTTTGGTTGTTCTGCTATTCAGTCATTTTGCATGTTAGGGTTTTATAAATATAGATATGTAAACCCACCCACCTATCCACCCATACACAGAGCCTGTATAGTGTCATGACTGATGATTATAGCATAATGTTTCTCATCATTTCCTTCATAAATTAAAATAACTTTACTAAAAACTGTATTTTTTCTTCCATAGCTATGCAGACAGAAAGTCAAGCTCAAGATAGCTGAAATGAATTGAGTTCAGCACAACAGTAGCATGAATAACACTGGGTGTAATATACTTTTGCAAACCACATCTTTACTGAGTATTTTGTTAATTAATAGGTGTTGGCTTTAGGAGGGAACTCTCATTTTTTTTTTCAGAAGTGTTTGAAGAACATTTCCTAGTCTAAAAATTTAATTGGCTTCAGGGGTACATGATTAGTCAGACTAACAACTTTACTTAGAGCTTGAAAGGAGCTACTAAATCTTTTAAAAGCACACACAATGTATTTGGCATACTTCTTTTGAAGTATTCATATGTGGTTTTCCTGTAATTCACAGGTCTCCTTTGGTTGATAAGAAAGCAAGAAGCACATATTCTATTTTTAGCTTTGTTGTATGAATGTGGGTAACTTATTTTCTTTACTTTTGTACTTGAAAAATCAGAGAACTGGCTACATGATAAATTATTGGATTCACACTAATAAAAATATCTAAAAGTATCATTTGAGACAGCATGGAGGGACCTAGAGAGTATTATGCTAAGCGAAATAAACCAGTCAAGAGAAAGATAAATATCACATGATCTCACTCATATGTGGAATCTAATGAACAGAATAACCTGATGAACAAAATAGAACCAGAGACATAGGAGTGTGGAACAGACTGATGAGTCTCAGAGGGAAGGCAGGGGTGGGTGGGTGGGTAGATATTAATCTGGGAACTTATATGCAAGACAATAGTGTGGTGAAGGCCTAGGGGGGAGGGTGCGGGGTGGATGGGGTCAATGGGAAAGAAAGGGGATATCTGTCATACTTTCAACAATAAAGATACATTTGAAAATTTTAAAAATTAACAAAAAATAAAAGTACCATTTTTATATGTGGTCAAATTGCATGACTAATACTATGAGTTATTGGAAATATTTTTAGCTTCTTCCATATAACCAATAGATAAAATAATTAAGCAACATTGGGGAATACTCTTTTAATATTTGAAAAGATGGCATGTAGCTTAAAGAAATATGTACAAATTAGAGAGTACTTTTTAGGAAATCATATATGGACTCAGAAAAATCTATTGTGTGTCAGCAAGGAAGAACTTCACTTCTTCCCTCTAGATATCTGCAGTAGATAGGTATAAGTGGAAAATTAGAAAAAAAATGTTACGAACACATAAACACATTTGCCTACATTCTTTCTTCTAAGTCTAAAGACAAAATAAAATATGTGATTCAATATCATCAATTATTCACATTTCAGCCCACTAAGGGCTTGTGCTATACATGGGCAAGGCCTAGAGAATTGAAACTCAAGGATTCATGACAACTAGCTGTATTTCTGGATTTTAGAAAAAAATTCTTAGGTGTCAGAACCATAGGCTTTTAAAACTCAGTGACACTATCTTATCACTCTTATTTATTTCTGGGTTTACAAATTTAATCCAAATAAGAAATATTTTCTGCTATTTGTAAGGAAGAAAGATCATCACAAACGCTACCATTACCAACATCATTTACTCAGGTAAGAATTCATAATCCCTGTTTTATTGATTTTTTTAACCAAATAATTTTTAGGATAGGTATTGTTCCCATTTTACCAAATGATAAAATAACGTGCTCAGGATCTCACGTTAACAAGTGACAATGCCAAGAGAGTGCGTTGAACCACTATACATCTTTTAAAGAATGATCTGACCATCAGATAGTTTTCCTAGATGCTGTACTCAATATGCAAGAATTATTAATTACATACATACTTTTGACTCCAAAAGGTATAGTTTACAACATATGGTACCCACAAAATACATCTGATATATATTCTAAATTGGCAGAAAAGATAACCCTGAACTAGCCATAAATAAATGGATTATAACAATCAAGTGCATCTAGCTTCCTCCCACAAGTTAGATATTATTCTTTAGGAGTCTCTCCAACATTCTTCCTTCACTAATTTGAAGACAGAAATAACCCATTCCCTTTTCAATTTTAGTTTGCATCTTCTAAGTGCCCTTCTATAACTCATATTATATGAATTAATCCTCATACTCTCAATAAAAAATAGGCTTTCTCATCTTCAGCATTACTGGCATTTTGGCATGGATACTTCTTTGGTGTAAATGACTATCCTGTGCATTGTAGGATATTTATCAGTATCCTTGGCAACAACACCTTCCGAGATCTGACAACCAAAGATGCTTCCAGACATTATCAAATGTTCTCCCAAGGAGGGAAATTGCCTCTAATTGAGACCTACTCATTTCTCTGTCTCTCCTCGTGTGTGTGTGTGTGTGTGTGTGTGTGTGTGTGTGTGTGTGTGGTTTATATACTTGCTTAGCATTTGTACTGGACATTCTTTGTGTCTATCCAATCTTGTGCTCTCTTGTACCTCAGAAGCATAGGTTAAGTGAAAGTGTTAAGTGCTTTACTTATCCACAAGGTATCCATAGTACACACTGAAAGCCATAGCTGGCATGGAATGCTGAAAAATATTGCACAGGAAATGTCTTGGTGATAAAAATAAAAACATTCCCGGTTAGGGAATAAATGTCTACACATTCCTGCCCTTTCTGCATCTACACCCTTATTATGAGATATTCTAGTTCCTCCCATCAAGAGCTATAGTATATTCTAGTTCTTCCCATCAAGAGCTATAGTATATTTCTCCACTCTTTGAATATGGATTGGCCAAGTGACTTGTTTTGGCCAATGGAATATTAATAAACATGACATCAGCAAAGGTTTGTGAAATGCTTGGGCACTGGGCTATGCTTGGAACCCTTTCACCACTATATGAACTATACTAGCTAGGGAATAATAATAGGTGAGTGGCCCTGTCACATCCTTTGTCTTATCCAATATCCAGTAAGTGCCAGGCATAGAAGTGAGACTATCAACTACCAGCTCACCATGAACACATGAATGAACCCTACTGAGGCCAGCAAAAGAATCACCTAGATAAACCCAGCCCAAAGTAAACCCAAAACATTATGAGCTAAACAAATGACTCTTATTTTAAGCCACTACAATGGGGAGTAGCTTATTACCCAGCAATAGATAACTAATACAGCATCCATTTTTACCAATCATAGACTTTCATGCAAAACAGGATTTTAAATGTCCCTCCCATTGTTACAAAAATAAAACAAAATTTTTTGAAGAGAGAAAATACAACAGTGGTTCTGATACATTAAGGCCCCGAGAAAAATTACCCATTTTATCTTCTATTACTCCTCCTCTGTATCCACTTTGCAACCTTTATGTGGTAAGTAGACTATGCCAGTATCTATCTATAGTGCACTTCATTGAGGTTCTCTCCTGGAGTCAACAGACCCACACTCCAGAGACAATTAATAATGACTGTGAATGGATCATAGCTACATCCCTCCCTGGGTCTTGCTCCTAGTCAGGTTGAGGATATTGAGTACCAGCCCATCTGTCTCAATTCAAGACAACTCTGAAGGGGGAACCCAGCACCAATGTTCCCTGTCAGATTGGCTGAGGCTACAGTACCAACTGCATTGTGGGTCAGCCTCTCCCTCTGCCCAATACAAGCATACCTCATTTTATTGCACTTTACTTTATTGCCCTTCAAAGAAGTTGCATTTTTTACAAATTGATGGCAAGAAGCTCCATCAGCAGAAATATTATGACTTGCTTTGTTGTGGTGGTCTGTAACTGAACCCACAATATCTCCAAGGTATGCCTGCACCACCTTCCTCACTTGCTTATAGGTGGATCTACCAGGAATACTTTCCAATAAACCTTCTGTATACAACTTTTGTCTTGGAAACTGCTTCTAAGGAATACAATCTAAGTCACCATCACTTTGGTTTATATACATCATTGTTTGTTTCTAATATATGAAAGTAACATGATGTTTCTAGCCATTCCATCTTGGAATAGTATTATTTAAAATTAATTATTTATTGGTATCACATGTTCAATTAAATGCTCTGGGAATTGAAAAAAGCATGCAGAGGATATGTGGCATATTTATTGCTTAAGGGCTGATAAAAGTTTTATACTCTGGTTATACTTGAGTTTCAATTTATCATTTGAGTTGCTATCTCTTTAGTGAATTCTGAACACATCCTATAAAATACCAAAGAGCTTGACAAATCCAACTACTGAAGTCTTGAACTCTGTCTTCGTCATGACATTGGAAATTTAACCTCTATCTTGTGTTGGTTTGAAGTGATTGTTCTGGGCTAAATTTAGCTTTTGATGTTCTGGGTCAGTAAACACGCTTTGAACTGCTGGTATGGAAAACATACTAATGGAAGTAGTGAAACTAGCTACATCAAAATCATTTCATGTTTTCATCTAACTTGTAGAAAAGCACATCAAGCCCACAAGTGCAATAACTGCCAACTATACAATAGGAAGCCCAAATCAAAGGTAGAAAACAGCAACAACTACACAGGGAAAACTGCTTGCTACAAAGCATAAAAATAAAAGTATGATGTTTTTTTCTTTAAATCATGTCCACCAAACCATCTCAAATTCCTTTTGGAAGGAGGAGAGTTAATCATAAATAAAAACATATTGTTCAAAGTTTATAAATCATGCTATTGAAATGGTGACACTCCCGGGAACATTAGCATGACAGTTTTCATGTACATACTCGCTATTGCTTCTAACTCAAATTGCATTGTCTTTATTCTTTTGATGAATGGGTCTCAAATTAAGAGTGTAAAGATAGCTTGGGAGAACTATGAGTCTATAGTTTATGTGTTATTATTGCTTTCAATAGGAACAGAGCTTACTTTATTTAAAAAGATCTATGAAGCTATCCTGTTGTAGAGTTGGTTCACCTCTTATTTTTGATGATTAAGAACTGGAAATTTCTGGGGATATTAAGTACAGCATATGGAATATAGTCATCAATATTGTAATAACTTTGTATGGTGTCAGGTGGGCACTACAAATATCAGGGCGAACATTTTATAAAGTATGATTGTCTACCACTCTGCTGTATACTTAAAACTAATATAAAATAAAATTGAATGTAAACTGTAATTGAATAAAAAATGAACAGGAAATTTCATGAGGTCAAAGTTAATGTTAATTCTTATTTTTAAATATCAGTAAGTCATATTTAAACTGTAGTAATACTGCTATTTTTCCATGATGTCAATATTTTACATAATATATATATATATATATATATATATATATATATATATAATTATATCAATTTTTGCATTAAAAAAAGCATTACTTACAAATAAAATTTCAAATAAAATGAAGTTTTATTTAAGATTCAAATATTCTAAGGTAAATTTAATTACACAGTCCACAATAGAAAAGCATACTTTTTAAAATTAAGATAAACATAATAATCCTTAAAATTGATGTTACCTTTATCCAAGATATTTTGGTAATAACTAGAAGTAAGCTATATTTCCTTTACTGTTAAAATTGCAGTCTATATTAACCCATTTTTAAAATTTAAATTCTTTGTTTAAAGTATTACATAAGTCTCCTTTTTCTCCCATTGACCTCTCCCTGACCACCCCCAATGCCCAGCTAACTCATTTTAAGAAAACAAGACATAAAGGGGGAAGTGCTTTACTAGGTTATATGTTACTTAATAAAAAAGCTTGTTACATGAAAGTAAATCATGTCAAAGAAATAAAATAAACCTAATTGAAACAATATTAACTAGAGAAACGTTATCAAACTAGAGAAAAAGAAAGGAAACTAATTATGCATTTTGAGGAAATATAGTTTTTGGTAAAACTCTTCATTTTTGCCCTGTCATAAGTGAAAAGAATGAAAAAAAAAGTCATCAAAGTTGTTTTTCCAACTTTTGTCCTACCTCAAAGGCATGACTATGGTATAATTCAATTGCTATTCTTATTATCAAATTGTTAGTTAATTTCTATGAGTTTAATACACAAAGAACTTTTTGTGGTATACAAGACCCTGAACAGAAGCAAACAGCTAGGCAGAAAGGCCGATTCCAAAAGAAAAAGTAGGGCCAATTTGCTATTTGAAGCCTGAGGTTCCCATTCAATTGATATAAAGATGGAATGGAAGGACATATGGATCAATGCACTCAGAGAGAGTATTGCTGAAATGGATAATCTTTGTTATTGATAACGAAGCCCTGAGGTTATACAACTGGGTGGCTTTAATAGGCAAAACAATAATAAGAGCTCTTTTATTAGTCTATTTTCAGGAATGATCTTTTGGGGCTTATTGAATCAGATTCTATTATCACCTAATCATGTAAATGAGTAAGTAAATGATTCTATAAAATATGTTATCAGTATCTTAATTTTAAATGTCATATAAACATATGTTATAGAAACTTGAAAAGATTTTCAGAAAAACTTATTTTTAAACACCTAAAACCATTGATGCTGTATGTGGCAGCATTCTCAAAGTTGTCTCATTTAGGAGATCACCATCATTTAACAATTAAAACCAAGGCCTGAAGTGTTGAATGGTTTGAGCATGACTCCCAGACCCCAGTTAGGAAGAGACTAAATGAGAATCAGGTGTCAGGACTCTGAATTCCCAATTCAGTAATCTTTTCACTATGCCATCAGTTTACAATACTATGAGCATACCTTTGAAATCTCAAAATTGCTTCTACATAAAAATCTTATATCTGGTATGCATAGATGGAGAAAAAAGGGACATAAATAAACTTATTCTGAATTCAGTAGTGTTTTGATATGATTTTGCCATTAATTACAGAATTACATCACTCTGAAAATATTGTATCTAGTACATATATGTGGGAGATATATCACTTATTTGATTCAAGAACAACACTTGGTGTGCTTAGAGATTTGAGAACTCTTTTAAAAAATCCTTGGAAATCTCTATTATCTCTAGACCCTGCTCTGAGAACCTCTATAATGCTGATCACTGCCTCACAATATTATTCTGATCAAATATCTTCAAAACTCCTGTTTCTTCTTCCTATAGTTGATTTCAACATTCACTGTTGCCAAATTGTGGTATCATAATCATTTGAAGACGGGTTGTTTCATAGGCAGAAAAAACTAAATTTTTGAAGTAGTTTATTAGCTTTTATAAATTAGTGCAGAATCAAGATTGTCAATATAACAGTATGTTCAGTTACTTACATTCTGATATGCTTTTCACTTTTATATATGCCATGTTCCCTAATGTGAATACCCCATGCAAATATGTGGATGTTACTAGCATGTGTAATGAGATTGGTGGGGTAGGGATGAGGACAAGACAAAGGTTGAGAAACACCACAGCACTGTCTAAATACCTGATTTTGCCTCCACTCTATGTATAGAAAATTATTTTCTACTACTTACTCCAAATGCACATGTTGTCTCAGACTAGCCAATTTATTTATGCATATGCAATATGCCTTCATTCTTTACAAAATACTTTTCTCTAAGCTGTTCCTCAGACTTAAGTACCTTCACTTTTCTAAACCTTCTTATTCTTTATAATCAGAATCTCACATCTGTGAAGTCTTGGTTGACACTCCAGTTAACACTCATGTCCCCCTTCTCTGAACTCTTATGTTGATTGCAGTCTTATGTAAAACGTTTGTGTGTTTGATTATATATTTCCTTATATTATTCTTTACTAATCCAATTATATATTTCTAAAATGGAAAGATTTTGTGGAAATTCCAATGTTGAACTTGAAAATCTGTCACCCCTGAGCATTGTAAATCTTAGTCTGAATTGCTTTTCATATAATTCAGTAGATCCTTGATATTCTGAAGAGGTGTGTCCAAGAGTCCTTGCAAATAAAAAAGCAGATATGTGTGATCACTAGGCTTCCTTAGGAATTAAGGGATTTACCTTTGCCCAATGCTTTCTCAAAACACAAAATTAGCGCTAGAAGCTTTACATATTTAAACCACTCAACCATTCAATGGAGTAGATGTTATCAAGGCCATCTGAAATTACTACATATTATGGACCTTCAGAAGGCAATTTTCTGTCACTTCATATGAATCATTTCACATGGGACAATATTTAAAGATTTCCTACCTAGATCATGAAAAAAATGCATCTCTTATTTTAAAGATTATTTCTTAGTTTATTAAGTAATCTTGATTACCTGCACTAAAGCAAAATTTTCACATTACAGAAGAATTTTAAGTTATTTTCTATCATTAGCAATACACCTGAAGATTTCATTTTCATCCTATATAATAAAAGGCTAATATGCAAATAGACTGAACAGCGGAACAACTGGTTTGCCATGATGCACACTGACCACCAGGGGGAAGACGCTCAATGCAGGAGCTGCCCCCTTGTGGTCAGTGCGCTCCCACAGGGGGAGTACTGCTCAGCCAGAAGCCGGGCTCACCAGCGGGCTCACGGCTAGCGAGCACAGTGGTGGTGGCAGGAGCCTCTCCCACCTCTGAGGCAGTGCTAAGGAGCAGAAGCTGGGCTCATGGTTGGCGAGGGATCCCAGACTGCAAGAGGGCACAGGCCGGGCTGAGGGAACCCCACACCCAGTGCATGAATGCTGTGCACCAGGCCTCTAGTCTAATATATTTTCCAAAAAGAAAAAATGGGTTCATAAATGATAAAGCTTTTTTTAATGTGATTTTGATAGTCTGAATTAGTCTAAAAGAATGGTGTTTGCTCAAATATTATTGAATAATTATTAAGTTGGTGAAGGATCTCTGCCTAGTTAGTAAGATAGACTTATAGATTGATACACTGATATATTCATTTCCAAGGCTGTTGTAAGAAGGAGATAATCAAGTTATTCTTATTTTCATTAAACTGTGAACATCCTATATACAAAAGCCTAATATGCTAAGTGTCTGGTCGTGCGGTCGTCCGTTCAACCAATCAAAGCATAATATGCTAATGATATGCTAACGCTGCTCAACCGCCCGCTATGACATGCACTGACTCTCAGGGGGCAGATGGTCTGACCAGTAGGTTAGCTTGCTGCTGGGGTCTGGCTGATTGGGACTGAGGGAGATGGGCTGGACATGCCCTGGAGCCCTCCCGTGGTCCCTCCCCAGCTGGCCAACCTCCCGCATCCCTCTCTGGCCCTGATCGTGCACCGGTGGGGTCCCTTAGCCTGGCCTGCACCCTCTTGCAATCCAGGACTCCTCATGGGATGTCAGAGAGCCAGTTTCAGCCTGATCCCGCAGGCCAGGCCAAGTGACCTCACTGGTGCATGAATTCGTACACTGGGCCTCTAGTATTTTATAACAAAGGAAAATCATATTAAATAAATACAGTACTTGCCTTTGTATTACACAGGCGGCATGAAAAGGTTTACTATTTAGGGTTAAATGCTAAGGAAATTATTACATACAAGTTTCCTGACAACTATTTGAAAGAAAACAATTCTAATATTGTATTACCTGAGACTATAATACAGTTGGACTGGTTTAGAGCAAAACTAGTGTATGGAAAGTGGTATGGAAATTTATTGAAAGTTATAGTATATGTCTAAAATCTTGGGCATCATTAATAATACTCAATCTACTTGGTCTTACTGCTCTATTCATATTCTTTCTGGAAGATAAACTACCTAAAAATTCAAGACCTAATAGTAATATACTATTATTATGGAGTTGCTATGATACAGTCCTGGGGCTGTGATAGGAATGATTGAGAGGACTGCTAAATATTGAAAAGTGGATGTGACCAGGGAATAGCTTGGCTATTTGCCAGTGTAAGAAATAACTTGATATTGACATTAAACAGCAGTTGAAGAATCTTTTAATAGTTTAGCCACTTTTTCTAAATCCTCGAGTTATGCTTCACAGATTAAATTATTAAGAACCTCTGATTTAGCTGTTTCATATTTTAGATGTGAGTAAGGATGTTTTGAAATGATTTCTATTATTCATGGTTTCTTGTTTTTCAAAATTAAATTTATAAGATGCTGAGATAATCCCTTTTGATTAGGTCTGCAGATACTGAAAATATACTAAAAAGCAGAAAAGCTGTGTGAAAGTATCATTTTCCTTGACAATAATGTATTATAATGGGCTAGTTTTTTTTCTTTTTTTTTCTGTGCTATATACATTTCAATTAACATTGTTAAACCAATTGTTAACAATTTAAAAATGGCTCCTACTAACTACCAGATTTAGGCCAAGATAAAATTCAGGCAAATGTTGAGGAAAGTAAAAGACACTCTATTCATTATATTTAAGAAGAGTCTTTCAATGTAAATGATTAACTAGTATATGATTAACTCTTCTAAAATTATTTCTCATTGCACCCTGGCCAGTGTGTCTCAGTTAGTTGGGCGTTGTCCCATGCACTGAAAAGTTGCTGGTTCGATTCCCAGTCAGGGCTCATGCCTGGGTTGGGGGGCTTAATCCCTCGTAGGGGGCATACAGGAGGCAGCTGATTGATGTTCTGCTCTCACATCAATGTTGCTCTCTCTCCTTTCCCCTTCCTCTCCCTCTAAAATTCAATTAAAAATATATTCTCATTGTCACCTATTTTACACATAAATTGCAGGTAAGATCATATCTCATAGGTTCACTGAACAAATATTAAATAAATATATTTGGGCCTAACACCATGCCAATGGAGTGAACAGTGATGATAACTTAAACATTAATTCCCAGATACCTCTACATCCATTCCACATTTCTACTTCCTCAGAGAATTCCAGTTATCTCCAGTCTTCTGAGGACTCCATCCTCCAGTTCTATGGATGGATTTAAATTTATCTAAGGCTTAGATTCTAAGCCAATCAAGATAATCCCATCCCCTTTACTCTGGTTTAGGAACCCAAAGATCCTAGGTCAACCAGCCCATGGCATCACTCTAAAGATTATTGTTGGTACAGGAATAGATAGATAACCTAGATTGGATGATCTGGCTGATGGATAAATCTCTTAATCTATCCTCAAGGTAAAAGATTTTGTCTCTCACTAACAAAAAGTAATGTTGCCCAATTTGCTGCTGGCAGCCATCTTGAAAGTTGGAGGGGAATTAATGAGGTCAGAGCTGACATAGACAAAATTTAGAACAAAGGAAATCATAGCTGAAGGAACCTAGAACACTATTTGTACTGTATCTGGAATCTGCACTAGTCTCTGATCTTCCAGTTATGTTAGATTAATTATCCTTGTTGTTGAAGCCATTTTTAATGTTTAATCTCTTTCTTGCAGCTCAAAAGACATCTTAACAAGGAAACATGTTACCCAGTTTAAAAATATAAATAAGACATTATTCTTGAATTTAAGAAGTTTCTATTCTAGTGGGATACATATATTCCAATAGCAAATTTCAGTAAAATATAGTGATACTTGCTGAAATAGGGGTGAATAGCAACATGGTAGTATAAAGAAAGGAGAACCTGTATTCCCCCTGGAAGGCTGGGCAGGAAGGAAGGTACTCATGCAAATAATATTTTGAGCTGAGACTTTAAGATTGCGTTTACCCTAAGTGAGTGATGACAAGTGCATTTCTAGTAAAGGGGGAATAGTGTATGTTAATGTTGAAAGGCAGCATTTGATAATTGGAGAGATACAAATACTTTACTATTATTTGTTTATCAAGAGTGATGGGAAATGTAGGAAATAATTTAGATACCCTAGCAGGTACCACAGCGAGGAATATAGCTTTTATCCTAGATAAGAAAGACAACTAGTATACGACTTTGACTTATCTATATATATATAAAAGGCTAAGTGTCTATCCATCCAACCAGTAGCTATGATGTGCACTGACCACCAGAGGGCAGATGCTCAATGCAGGAGCTTCCATGATGTGCACTGGCCATATAAAAATAAATGGCACCACAGACTGGAGGCGACAAACTAACACTTGGCTTCCCCCAACTGGGACACAGGCCCCATCACCACCCCGGAGAGATACCCAACCAAATCCCAGCCAATACTGCCAAGACCCCATGGCACAAAATATGGCCCACAGCCCAGCCCAGCCTGGAAATGGTTGCTGTGGGCGCTGGGTAATGAAGTCACGTAGCAACGCCCGGCTTCCTCTCCCTAGCGACTAGACTCCATGGAGTTTCTTCAGTTTAGGAACCCAACTTGCTTTATAGCCAGGTGCAAACATTTTACACTTTAACCAAATGTCTGTGAAGTGTTTTCCCGTGCCTCATCTCAATTGATCCTCACAGAAGTCCTGGAGTAGATAGATAGGAGACTTGGTAGAATTCTATTTTCTTTTCATTAGCCGGAAAACGGAGATTTAGAAAGCTTAGAAACTTGACCTGACTGAAAAGAAGTAAGAAATAGTGGACCTTGAAAATAACTTCAGGTTTTCTCACTGTGCAGAATATAGTCAATCACTGCTACAGTTAAATATTTTGCCCTTTGTTCTCCCTGCGTGATCTATAATAATTATCTGCTTTATGTTGATATTTACTGCTGTGTTGCTGACAATTACCTGAAAGAGAAGTTGGGGTGCTTCACTAGGCTGGAAAAAGTTTAGCTAAATCAGAAAGCAGATCTAATTAAGCAAGTTTAATTATATATATATACACACACATATATATGGCTAAGTTGACTCGTGCATGCACGATATATATAAAGCTCTCGCTGGCACCAATCACACACGTGTGTTTTGGTCTGTCATTGTCGATTGTGAATTTGGTTGACACTTCTATTATAGAGAAAGGGCAAATAGCGATATTAAAATGTTTCTTCTAATTAATTTCCTTTCAATGTGCATGAATCCATGCACCAGAACACTAGTATAATATAATAGGCATGTTAAAAAGTTCATTTTCAATAAACTTCCAGTATGTAAGATAGGTTGGAAAAGATAAGGAGACCATTAATGAGACTTTGTAGATGATACCTGAGTAAATGACAAAAACAAAATGGAGGAGCTGAATTATAAAGTTCAAGGTTAGTTGGCTTACATGATCGATAGGATTGTTGATTGATTGCTGATTAGTAAGGAATAAAGAAAGTACCAGAATGACTCCTTGAATTCTAAATTGATGGACAGTAGTGTCATCCACAAAAATAGGAAATATTGTAAGAGGTATATATTTCAGAAGATAATGATTGCATCAAATTTGGGTATATTTGAAATCCAGGTGGTAGCTGGCCAGCAGGTGAAAATATTAGTCTGATGTTTAGGAGAGAAGTTTGAGCTAGAAATAACCGCTGGCATAATTTGAGTAATCTTTATCTTAGATTATCTAATGCATTGAGCCAGTGTTTAAATTATCCGAGTTAAGATAGTAGATTTTATGTTATGTCTTTTTACCCACAATTTAAAAAATGTGAAAAATTTCTCAATAAGTACAGCATGGTCTATGACCAATTAGAACAGACGCCAACTGTAAAGGGATAAAGATTTGGCATGGGTTAAGTCCTGGGTGATACTAACATATAAGAGGAAAAATGTCAACTGAGTGGGGATGTCAATAAGTGACCAGAGAGATCACTGAAAACAAAACTAAACAAAACAAGCGAACATGAAACCTCAAAAACTAAGACAACGGCGAATTTAAATTGAAGGGGGATGGGTGATGCTTGGTTAAGACTATCAGGGCATTGAGGATAAGGTTACAGAACCATATTAGAGGGCCTAACAATTAATTAATGAGATCTTGCCTAGTGGATTAATACAAATTATGTCTTAATACTCAAAGTATGATGCAATTTCAAAAAATTATATCATACAAAGAATGTTAGGTAAAAAGTGCACAGGAAACAGAATGAACTCATCTAATATAGTCATAATCTAATCTCAAGAAGCGAATAGACCATAAAGTAAGGTAATATAGAAACTTAGAAAATCAACAGATCTGTAAGGATTACATGTGACAGAAAAATAAACAGTGGTAGCACAAATATATTAAAGAATTTGGAGGGGCAGATCCTTTATGTCACATAGGATGACAAAGGAAGCAAAAAGTGAAGAACTGAGAACAAAAATTAAAGAGAGTAGAGACATATTTTAAATGAAATATAAAGAATCAAAAAGACTTATAGGTAAAGACATGGAAATAACCAATTTGTTTCAAGAACACAATAACCCTTTAGTAAGCAAAGCTGAGACATGGGTTGTGTGACAACTTCCAAAGAAACATTTTAAACTAAATTTTTCTACCACTACAATATTTTTTATTATTTTGTTCTTTTCTTACAGGTAGCAATATTGAGGATGATAATATACTGGAAAAGCATTTCATGATTCTTCCATTTAAACTCTAAAATAAATTGGTTGCAAATTGGGTTGAATGATAAAAATACTTAAAAACCTCTCCTCCCCTTTTAATACTGGCTATGATACTTTTGAGCCTAGAAATAGAGGCCAGACCAATACTTTTAATATGCACACAGTTTTGTTCTACAGGTTTTTATCTATTTTGTGAACATAAATTTACCCAGTCGATTCAGGAAGAAGATGATTTTTTTTCTTTTTTTTAAGCTAACAGTGAGTTAGCAGGAGGTTCAACATTCTCCACATGGAGTTGTCACTCAATGCACTGACATCAAAAATCAATGAAAAGTGGTTCCAGTCTTGTTTTGAGTATAATTTGTAGCAGAGAGGAAGTTAAGGGAAAAGTGTGAAAAGACAGCTAAGAAAAATAGGTAGAGAGGTATGTAGTAAAGACGGGGGAGGGGTGCAGGTAGGGGGGGTGGCTTTATAAAATCTATATAGTTGGAAACATGATCCCAATTCCATATGGGATGAATGCTAACATCAATGGATTGAGAATCATTTGACAACGCATTTGAGTGAGCCCACTTGGACCTGAGCAACATTCTAGACACTGAGAATGCAGTGGCAAACATGACACAGCCAGGGGCATAATGGAGTTTACATTTGCTAGACAAAAAAGATAGGAAATTTTTAAAAATATTTAAATTATTTTAGAGAGTGTGCAAGGAAAAATAAAGAGGGGTATAAGTTAGGCCAGGGCCTATTAAAAAGTAGCCATTAGCTCACTATGAAGACTTGGGCAAGACCTATAGTCTCAGAGTTAAACAGAAGATTCGACATGTGCTTTGGAAAAGCAGTATAAATTATGACATTTACACTAATAATGGGAAATCTAACCTAGTCTGGGAGGTTAGAGTCTTCCCTGAGCACAACCTTTGAACTGAGACCTGAAAAGTAAACAGGCATCAAGTGGGAAAATCAAAGGGAGGGTGTCCTAAGCAGAGGCCAGTATGCGCAATGGCTTGTAGTAGGAAAAAGCAGGCCCTTAAGCAAAACAATAGAAAGGAGTGTGATTGCTGGGTTGTATAGTAAGAATATGTTCAGTTTTGTAAAAAAACGCCAAACTATCGTCTAAAGCAGCTGTACCATTTTGCATTCACAGCAGCATTCCTGTTGCTTCACATCCTCACCAGCATTTGGTGTTGACAGTGTTTCAAATTTTGGCCATTCTAACAAACGATTAGATTGTTGCTTTAACTTGCATTTTCCTGATGGTGTATAATGTGGCACATCTTTTCATATGCATATTTGCCTTCCATATAGCTTCGGTGGTGAGGTGTCTATTAAGGTCTTGGGCCTATTTTTAATCTGGTTGTATTTTTCTTACTGGTGAGTTTTATAAGTTTGTGTATATTTTATATGACATTCATTTATCAGAAGAGGCTTTTGTAAATATTTTCTCTCAGCCTGTGGCTTGTCTTCTAATTTTCCTGGAAAAATGTTGCTTTTCATTCCATAAAATTAGAACCCACAATTGGAGGAAGAACATCACCAGTAATTAAGAGTGTATTGAGAAAATGACTTCTCATTTCCTTGAAAGTGACACCTTCTGCTGTTTCTCACTATATATTTTATATTTTTCAAACTAGTTAATTATTTAAGTGTTAGTCTTTGAAGTGGCATTATCATATCCTTTTTCTGCTGATCTATGATGCTTCTTTGCGAGACCATTCCACCCTGTACAAGTGTGCTAATGGTTTCAATGATCAAAGCAAGCTCAGATGTGGTGTATAATAACATTGTCATCCCTAGAACTGTGAGCAGTAGATTCCAGATGATAGCAGAAATGATAACTTCTACTTGGATACATCTAAGGGTGCCTCAAAAATTAAATATGTGGGACTTGTGTTTGCAATAACTAAAACACATTTAAAATATTTTTTTTTGTATTTTTGCTGCTGAGATAAGAAAACGTTCTCCGAAGTGAGGACAAAATGTTTTAGGTTTAATTTCTTCATATAAGCACTACTAAATGTTTTTCAAATGACAGTGGAACACTGTAGCAAGTACTTCACACCATATCTTCAATTTTACTATGAGGGCTTTACAACTTTTCATCCTATGCTAGGTAAATGTTATTATTTTTGAGTAAGCCTTAAAAACACTGTTAATAAGAAATCATTTCTTCTTGGAGGAAGTTTTAAAAAGATTAGAAAAAATACATTGAAAAACCTATATTCCCTTCATTAGCTACTATGAATCTATCAGCAATCCATCTATCTACAAGAGGGGTCAGTGAACTACAGTTCTAAGGCCAAATTTTTCCCACCACTAATGTTGTAAACAAAGTTTTACTGGGACACAATAACACTTATTCCTTTATGGAACCTCTATAAATGCTTTTGCACTTTAATAGCTGAGTTGACTTTCTGACCTGCAAAGCCAAAAATATTTGCCATTTGACTCTTTACAGAAAAAAAGTTTGCCAACCCTTGATCTAAAACCTTCTTGAATTAATTTACATAATTAACCTATATACTTCTTACTGAAATAGTGTATTCTATAAACTAATAATTTACTTTAAAAATTAATGCTTTTTTTATTTGTCCCATATCTTCCAAGCTTCAAAAGGCATCCCTTACTTGCAGTGTGATATGATTACATCTTCCAAGCTTCTGAATTACATCTTCCAAGCTTCAAAAGGCATCCCCTAATTGCAGTGTGATATGATTTGGTGAATAAATTCCTATTCCAATTAGTGTAGTTAGAAGAACAATGGGACAGAAATAGGAAGATAAAAGGTTTTGTTCTTGATTTCAACTATACTACAAAGCTACAATAACCAGCACAGTATGGTATTGGTATAAAATAGACATATGGAACAATGGAACTGAATAGGGAATCCAGAAATTAACTGATACTTCTGAGATTAATTATTCCATGACAAATGAGGCAAGAATATACAATAGAGAAATGACAGCCTCTTCAATAAATGGTGGTGGGAAAACTGGGCAGCCACATACAAAAAATGAAACTTGACCACTATCTTACACCATACACAAAAATTAAATCAAAATTAATTAATGACTTGAACATAAGACCAGAAGTCATAAAACCCCTGGAAGAAAACATGCAGTAATCTCTTTGGTGATATGTCTTGACGATATATTTTTGGATCTGACTCCAAAGGCAATGGCAACAAAAGTAAAAATAAACAAATGGGACTACATCAAACTAAAAAGCTTCTGCACAGCTAAGGAAGCCATCAACCAACTAAAAAGGCAACTACAGAATGGGAGAAGCTATGTACAAATCATATATCTGAAAATAGGCTAACATCCATAATACATAAAAAGTCATATAGCTCAATAACAATAAAAACCCCATACAATTGAATTTAAAAAATTAACAGAGGATATGAATAGTCATTTTTCCAAAGAAGATATACAGATGGACAACAGGCACATGAAAAAATGCTCAGCATCACTAATGATCAGAAAAATGCAAATCAAAACCACAATGAGATATCACTTCACACCTATTAGAATGGCTATTATCAAAGACAAGAAATAACAAGTATTGGCGAGGATATGGAGAAATGGAATCCCTGTGCACTGTTAGTAGGAATGTAAATTGGTGCAGCCACTACAGAAAACAGATGGAAGTTCCTCAAAAAATTAAAAATAGAACTACCATATGATCCAGCAATTCTACTTCTGGGTATATATATAAAGAAAACAAAAATACTAATTTAAAAGGTATATGCACCCTTATGATCACTGCATAATTATTTACAGTAGCCAAGATATGGAAACAACATAAGTATCCATAAAAGGACAAGTAGATAAAAAGTATATATAATAGAATACTACTCAGCCATGAAAAAGAATGAAATGTTGCCATTTACAATAACATGCATGGGCCTAAAGGGTATTATGCTAAGTAAAATAAGTCAGAGAGAGAGAAAGACAAATATTGCATGACTTGACTTTTATGTGAACAAAACTCTAAAACAACACAAAATCAGACTCATAGATACAGAGAAGAGACTGGTGGTTGCCAGAGGGGAGGGGATGAAATGGGTGAAGGGGATCAAGAAGTGCAAATTTCCAGAGATAAAACCTGTCATGGGAATGTGATGTACAACATAGGAAATTCAGTCAGTAATAGTGTACTAACATTATATGGTGACAGATGGTGACTAAAGTTATTGTGGTGATTATTTCAAAATATATACAAATGTTGAATCACTATGCTGTATACATGAAATGAATATAATATTGCATGTCAATTATACTTCAATAAAAAAGATTCTGTCTTGAGTCCTCTCTTGTTTAGTTTTCCCAACTATAGCAAGAGGATAATCCTCATTCTTTGTGGATATTTTCAAGATCAAAGGAGATAATGTATACTGTAAAGAATTTTATTATTAATGATCATATAGATTTTCAAGTTTTATTTTATCCCTTTCCAGCTTCATTGACTATAGTCATAACTTATTTTAGTTGATATCCTCATGGCAGTCTGACCAAGCCTATCACTCATTTAGTTACTGTGCTTAAGTGGGATACTGGCTAGTAGATAGGTCAGCAATATCTATCCATTTTGACATGTTGTAACAAGGCTGCTAACTTTACTCCATTTTATTTTCCTGGAAATTCAATATCATCTAGAGGATTTTAGTATTTTTAAGTATATAACCCCCACTTAATTTTATTTTTAAATATATTTTTATTGATTTCAGAGAGGAAGGGAGAGGGAAAGAGAGATAGAAACATCAATGATGAGAGAGAATCACTGATTGGCTGCCTCCTGCATGCCCCACACTGGGGATTGAGCCTGCAACCCAGGTATATGCCCTGACCAGGAATCAAACTGTGACCTCTTGGTTCATAGGTCAATGCTCAACCATTGAACCACACTGGTTAGGCTAAACCCTGCTTTTAAATGAAATCTTAAGAAGAAGCATACCATGGGAAGCATGCAATGGAGGAAGGCAGTGGACCAGTTGAAATTGGAGATGAAAGGTAAAGGGAGGTTTTGGGACATATTGGAGGTGAATCTACCTCTTTGAGGGCAGAGGAGGGGTCTTCAGAAGAGATGATGAACCCTAGGTTTCTGGTTTGTGTGCTTGGTTGGATGAATTCAAAGACAATATTAATTTCAATTATTTCAGACCCAAGTAAACAATAGGGTCTAATTTATTCCCCCTACCAAAAAGAGTTTACCAAGGAGGTTATGGCAAGTGCTGCTTACATAGATTTCTTTAACGGATTTTGAAATGTAGCCCAGCACTGGGCTATAATGCCTTGTGGTCATTTCCAGATAGGCTTTTTATAATTCTGCTGCTTTGCTGGATTTTTGGCTTTGGACTGACAGATATAGAACTGGGAGAATAAATAAAGTTAAATAGTAACACTGTAGGAGAATCAGACTTATCATTACAACGCCTTTTTTGGTCTCTATTGCCCTGTCTTCCAAAGGAGAAAAAAGAAAGAGAGAGAAAAAAGAGAGGGAGGGAGAAGAAGGAAGGCAGGGAAGAAGGAAGGAGAAAGGGAGGGAAGAAAATAAACTATTACCCATTTCTTCTTACTGAAATCACTTCCATAGCTATAGGGTTAGTATTTAAGTATCAAGGGTGCTACTGTCTTAGACCTAAATCAACCCACATGGCTTTAATATAAGATTTGGATGTCAAGATAAGAAGGGAGGGAGAAGTATTGCTGTTGAATTTCATTAAAAATATATTACTAAAGAATGAGCAGTATGGTGGAATTTATTCCACAGTCTATGGAGTCCATTGCATCATCTGCACTACCAAGACCAAGTATCTATATATATAAAAGCCTAAGCAACCATTTGATCGTTCAACCGGTCGCTATGATGTGCACTGACCACCAGGGGTCAGATGCTCAACACACAGGATAAGGCTCCCTCCTGTCTTGATCAGGCCTGCAGGGATCGGGCTCTCTCCTGTCTGGATTGGGCCTGTGGGGATTGGGCCAGAACTGGCTCTCTGACATCTCCCAAGGGGTCCCAGATTGTGAGAGGGTGCAGACCAGGCCCAAGGACCCCACCAGTGCACAAATCTGTGCACCAGGCCTCTAGTGTTTAATATAAAGGTTAAAGGCAGGCATGAATTTTAGGACTATCCAGTTTTAGAGCCATGCTGTGTTCACTTAGTAGCTGGCTGTCTTTGGGTTAACAATTCTCTCTAAGCTTTACTTCCCTCCTATGGTCAAAAAGATGAGAATGTGATACCTATTTCATTAGGCTCTTGTAAGATTTAGCAGAACAATGAACAAGGAATATTTAGCAAAATGCCTGGTACAGAGCAAGGCATTAATGCATATTAGCTCTAAGATAAATATTAGGTATGATAGGTCAATGCAAAAGCCAGGTGGAATAATTGAAATAAAAGCAGGTAAGATTTTTGGGGAAAAAAAGCTATGATGTGCTTAGGTATTACTAGAATAGAACCAGACTATGAGACCTCAGAGACCCTAACAGAGTTCAACATGAAGTGACAATGTTGTTTTGCCTAATTTACATCAGACCTTTGTTGTTAAAGCACACCTTCCTCAATATCCTCAATATGACACATTTATTCATCCAGATAATAGATACAAATCCAGGCATTCAAATGTTGCTTGGAGTCAGAGATCAAGATGGAAATCCCCAGAATCACAGAGATTTGTGTCTATAAACCTGCTTATTATATTCACATTCAAGGAGGTTGGAAGGGATAGTGTCAGCTTTTTAACCAAAATCTTTCTATTACCTCTCCCTGTTGGGGTTGTAGCACATACTGTGAATGACCTCCAGAGATCCTCAAGCTGTATGCAGAGAGCAAATTGAATCTGAAAGCTTTATTAGACAAGTTTGTCTTTTAGCTGATGGGAGAGGATGTCAGCCGTATTGGCAAAAATAAAATTTCTTATGAAACAGGGTCCTGACCTTGAAAACAAATCTCAATTCAAAGTGCACAATTCAATTCTGAGTGATGTCCTTATTTGTTAAACATGGAGTGCAGGTTCAAAAGAAAAAGGCGCATTTCACCTCAAAAAAATAAGAATCTGTAAGAAAAATAATGGCACTTCTCTTTTGACCTTGCTGGACTCTGTAAGCAAAAAATGCTTATCACCAAATCATAGGTTTTAAAAATTCTATAATAATAAAAGCATAATATGCTAATTAGACCGGATGTCCTTCCGGACGACCTGCTGGACGAAGCCGGGGCTGTGAGGGAAGCCCAGGTCCCAGGTGCCTGATGGCACTGGAGGGAATCCCGGGTCCCGGGTGCCAGAGGGAAGCTGGTGCCGGCAGCCAGGGGAAGGAAGGCCTACTCTTGCATGAATTTCATACATTGGGCCCTAGTATATTAATAATCTAGGAAACAACTTTTTTTTTCACTCTCTTCAATATAGGAAGCAAAACTACCTCTTCCCTTTACAATCCACAGTAAATACTGTAGGGAGTTTACTTATATCTTCTATCCATAAATTTCTTCAAGAGCAAAGACTATCCTGAAAACTAAAGTGACATTGGAGATTGACTAATTTGTTATTTCAATATGTCTCCTATTTTTTTCGTGGCATGTTATTTAGTTCCTGCTTTTTAATGCTGGAGAACAATGACTTTTTTTGAAGTTATGATAATTATCTAAGAAGCAAGAATCGAAGGTATTTTAATTTTGACTTTCTTTTTCTATTATAGGTCTATATTACAATTTAGACACAGGTGCAATTAGTAGTGTTAGCAATTTTGCCTCAATATTGGCATAGCTAAATTGAATGTCTCATGAAATCATCATGGGCTGGCAAGTGTTCTGGGAAATAAGATTAAAACATATTTTATTAAAATATTGAAGATGAGGGGAGAAATAAATTGTATAAATTTTAAGTGGAAGAGAGCATGTGATACTGTCAAGTACAGGTTCTAAAACTGGGTATCAGGACATAGTTAAGAATGAGAGTTAAGGAATGAGATAGGGGATAGAATTAACCTGCAAAATTTGCATCAAATCCATAGCATATTCCTTTTTGACCCATACTGTAGTCTTAAAAATTAGTATGTATCTCTGATAATATGAGGATAAACATATCTGTTAGCTGCATTTAAGAAGAAAAAAAAGTTGATATATGTAAGAATACTGAAGAGCATTGAGATCAAGTTCAGGAGATGTGGGTTGGAGTCCAGATTCTGCCACTCAATCTCTTTGGTATTATAATTACACAGTATATTGACTTATTTTATCCAACTCTAAAATACATGTTTATTGGGTCAAAATATATTAAATGCCTACTATGTGCTAAGCATTGAATAAAATTGCATACATATTAGGAAACAACAACTAAATACATAAATAACTTAGTAATCAAAATAATAATAAGGATATGAAAGAGAAAAGTATGCTTCAAGAGTGTATGATAGGAGGCTCAAGGAAAGAGCCTGTAGAATAAAAGGCATAGCTGAGAGCTAAAGGATGAGTGAGGGGAGAGAACATACAGGCTAGAGAGTAGTACATGTGGAAACCCTGAGCTCAGTAAGAAGTAGACATACCAAAGGAACTGAAGAAAGCCAGAGAGGTTGGAGTTTGAGGAAAAGGGAGACAGTAGAACAAGAAGGGTAAGCAGGGGAACTATCACATAAGATCTGTGGGTCATGTTAATAATCTGAAGATTTATTCTAAAAGCAATGGGACACCATTCAACAATTATAAGAAGATTTACACTACATTATGATGCTTTGTGGAATACATTTATATGGGAACTGTACTAGAGTACAGTTCACATCAAATCAGGAGGAAAGCACCCACATAAAATATGATGGGTGGCAGAAGGAATGAAGATGGATAAAATAATTTGAAAGATATTTAACTAATAAAATCAATAGGACTTGGTAGCTGATTGAATGAGAAAGTAAAATTAGAAAGAGGTATCCATCCAGGATCACTTATTGGTATTGGCTTGAGTGGATGGTGTTATCATTTGCTGAGATAGAAAATACAAGAGAAATGGTCGAGAGTAAATTCACTAGTTCAGTTTTGGACATGGTGGATTTAAGGAGTCTGGGAGACATCCAAGTGCAGATGCTAAGTGCATTGTTGGATATATGGATTCTCTGGAATTTACTCTAATCTGTATTTTATCCCTCTACCACTCTATCCAAATTTTCTAAATTCAAGGTTTATTCTCAGGCTTTTTCTGAGTAGATTTATAGGCAGCATTTGACACAATTTATCAATTCCTTCTTAATTCACTTCCTTCACCTGGCATCTAGGTTTCTCTCTTGGTTTTCCTCCTACTTCACTGACTGTTTATTACTATATCTCCTACCTATTACCACTGGGATTACCATTGGAGTCCTCTTCAGGCCGCAATCTTTATGTATCTTCTCTTTTCCATCTATATTTCCCCCTTGCTTTAACTAGCAAAATCTCATGGCTCAGAATATACTAGAAACTGCATTTTTACATCTCCAGATTGGATCTCTCACCTAACCAGCAGGTCATATAGTCCCCTCACTACCTATTGTGCACTTCCACTTGGATAACTAGTAGGCAAATGTAACTTAATTTGTACAAAGCACACATTTTTATATTACCTCCTATCACCCTGTACCACCTACCATATTCCCTAACAGTAAATGCCAACACCATTCTTACAATTTGCTCAGGACAAAAACTTCATCACATTTTCTCATTCCCTATATCAAAACTGTTGACCAATCCTGTTGGCCTAGGCTTCAAGACATCCAGAATCTGTCCACCTCCCATCACTTCTTCTACCCCTACTCTGGATAAAACTATTATTTATTACCTAAATTACTGCATTAGTCCAACTAGTCCTCTCTTGCCTCCTCCCTACAATTTATTCTTAACACATCCAGAAAAATTTTGCCAAAACATATGTCCGATCTCACTGCTGGGATCAAGTCTCCATTGGGTCTTAATCTTACACAAAGTGAAAGTCAAGTCATCCCAATGGCCTTCAAAGCGGGTGCCTCATCTAACTTCACCTCTTAAATGCTCTCCCCT
>NW_005871068.1:9192307-9255285 GCF_000147115.1 Myotis lucifugus
GAAGTTATCTCTATAAGCCCCACCATCATATACCATACCCATATTCCTTACACTCTTCCCTGTTTTATTTTCCATTGCAGTTATTACCGCATACCATGCACACATATTGCATTTATTTTCCTAAAAAAATAGGCATGTCCCCCCACACTCCCCACACACACTGCTATATTTAAAAATCAATGTCTAGATCTAGAAGTCAAAAGTAAGGTGTGGCTTTAAAGTAAGAATGTGGGAAACTTCAATATATAGGGTATTTGAGATCATGCAAGTAGATGAGATTACCCAAGAGGTTAAAGAATGTGATAAAAGCAGGCCTACATTAATTTAAATATTTAAAAGCCAGTAAAGAAGAGGAGGTTGAGCCAGTAAAGAAGCTGAGAAAGAGCAGCCATGAAGGCAAGAGGAAAAACAGAGTGTGGTGATATGTATGTGAAGGGATAAAAGAAATGTTTCAAAACAGGAGTGGCCAACTGCATTAAAAGCTGCTAAAAGTTCTTGTAAGATGAAGATGGAAATGGTTTTTTAACACAGAGATCATTTCTGGCCTTAGGACACTTTCTATGGACTGAGGGAGGGACACGGCTATGCTGCAGTGGGGGTAAGAGAGAGAGACAGAAATACAGACTCTTTCATTTTTTAAATATATTTTTATTGATTTCAGAGAGGGAGAGATAGAAGCATCAATAAAGACAAAATCATGGATCAGCTGCCTTCTGCACAGCCTACACTGAGGATCAAGACTGCAACCTGGGCATGTGCCCTGACTGGAATCTAACTGTGACCTCCTGGTTCATAGGTCAACGCTCAAGCACTGAGCTATGCTGGCCAGGCTAGACTATTTCTAGAAAAGTGGCTGTGAATAAGAGCAGAGAGATATGCCAGTACCTGGAGGAGAAGGGTGTGAATGAGGTAGACCAGTTCTAGAATGGGGAAAAATGAGCAGGTATAAATGTTGCTGATGAAGTCACAAGTTTCCATTGAAGGATACTTTATATTGCAAGAGAAACATTTTTGGGGTGTTCTAATATAGAAGGATATGACTGGTAAGATAAAATGTGGCAGAAAAATACCAGATACTCAAATAGTTGTCAAATTTAATATAAGCTAGTAATACATTAGAGCAGGCATAATGATATCATTATATAAAGGTAGAAAATGCTGTGCAGACTTTCACATGACTGAATCAAGAGTAGACCAGTAATTATGGGACCGCCTTCAATTCTGAAGCCTACAACCGAAAATCAATATGGAAAACACACTTGGGAGAGTAGAAGGGGGTGTGTGCACGGAAATGTCTAAACATTTGAGAAACAGACGTGTAAACATTTGAAAAACAACTTTTTTGTTGATAGGCCATGGGGACTCACCTGATTTATGCAAGAAAAGAAAAGTTGAAGGAAGATTAAATAACAGACTTCAAAGAACATATAAATGCACATTAAGAAGAAATGTTCTTTGCCTAGTCAAAAAATAATTTAGACAGTAACTGGAACTTGGGTCAGGCAGCTAAAGGAATGTCGAGTATAACAGCAGTGTTGGAACTCTACCTACTCTTGATTTTTAAAGAAGAGAGTAGGCAGTTAACCTTAAGATTGCTTCTACTAGAGAAAGAGCTTTCTTGAAGAGAGTGGAGAAGAATGAATGACCTCTCAAAGAACGTTCAGATCACAATCTCATAATCTACAATTTAAGTGCAAACTGCTACAGTGTCCTTTTGGAATCTTCTTTCGTTGAGGCTGAAGTTATATTCAATGTCAAAATGACTCAGCAAAATTTTAGGACATATTAGGAATATATGGAGAATTCTTACTTTCGTGGGCAGGGGGTGCTTAGTCTCACAAATATGTTTAAATAGTTCTAATTTCCCTTTGATAATAGTTTGAGAAGAAATTCAACATTGTGGTGAATGTTATAGCAATTTCCAGCAAAGGTCCTTTTTTGGAAGGAGATAAATAATACAAGAAGGCTAAGGTAATTTTATTGTAAACCTTTATTTCTGTTAAAATGCAGGATGTGGGTAACTGAAAAATCTCTAATGATCAGAATACTTAATTCAACCATTGATGTTATCTTCCTCCTCTTCCACACACATGCACACACACACACCCCACTCTGAAACTTCCAGGAATGCTTCTAACAAGCATAGAAATGATGGATTAGAGCTTCTCTTCCTTTCTTTTGCCAGTTCAGACCCCGAAGCTTGGCCCTTACTGGAGATGATAACCAAGCAACAAAACTGCCAAAAAGTGAAGAGAAGGAGAACAAAAGGGAACTTCATCATCACAAAATGGATAACTAACATCTAAATACTCTAGTCCTCACAGTCTATCACTGCCTTGGATGTTAACCGTGATATATGGTTGTATCTTCCTTATAACCAGGGAATGTTGTTGGAGAACCTGGCCTGGGACCAGGGACTCCCACTGCCTACATAGAAAGACTTCTTTCTGATCAATGTGAGCAATACTGGGGCCTACCCAGCCAGTTTACTGTTGTAACTTCCTTTGTATATTGCGACATATCTCATACGTTAAGCACCTCACCTCACTGAAGCATACAGATATTATTCAATTAATGGATGATTAATTTATTGCTGCCAAGAGTTGGGGGGTTCTCTGTAGCTGCTCAGGGCTTCGAGATATCCTGGGGAGGGTCTACAATTAATTTCTTGTCCTGTTATTAAAACTGATCAGGGGACTTCCCATATTTTGGTACAAAATCTTACTCCTAGAACATTAGACTTGGAAAAAGTTCTTAAACTTTAGAGGTTTTAAGGATAAAGTCAATGATTGTATAGCCGTGTCCTAGATGATTTCAATAGAGTAGTCATCTGTTAATGAGGCAGAGAAAGACTTGGCTCCACTGAAACTGATGTGCCTTGTCCAAAAGCTTCAACTGAAGCAGAATCAACAGTAGGCAACACAACTGAAACAGGAAAAGGTATGGGTGTTGGGGCCCAGGGAAGGCCTCCCCCAAATATCCCACAAGGGCATAATGATTACTTTGAATTCAAGTTACTGGACAAGCAAACAGTAGGAGAAAAGCATGTTGACCCTCCCTTGTCTCCTTGAATGCAGGAAATAAATCTCCCTATGAAAGGTATCCTCCTCCTTGCTCCAAAGGGGCTGAGAGAGAACCTTATAGCTAGAGTTAAGAAAACCAAAGCTAAGAAGGCTTATATGCATACATGCATAAAACAGACAATAGTGTGGTGAAGGCCTGGGGAGGGGGTGGGAGCAGGATGGAGGAGATCAATGCGGGGGGGAGAGGGAAACAGGAGACATCTATAATACTTTCAACAATAAAGATAGATTTTTAAAAAAGAAACCTTATTATTACTATTTTTGCTAATTTACTACTAAGCTCTCTTTCTGTTTGGATTGCTTACTAATGAGCATCCAAACCTAAATTTCTTCCTATCAATTCTTCCAAACTTATTGTTTCTTTGTCTAAAAAATATAAATATCTGGTGTGGTTTATCATTTCACTGAGTATCATTTATGATTTCCTGTATGTATGTATTAAATTTTTTCCCTCCTGTTAATCTGATCTTGTGTTGATTTTATTAGTCCAGCCATAAGAACTCAAGAGGGATAGGAGGGGGAAATTTCCCTCTCCCCAACAATGGCACCTCTTTTTGTGTTTCTGAGAAGGATGGCACAACCCCACTGGAGACCTCTGGTGCGGAATATGCCTCGGAGTTATCCTACAAGGAGTGAAGAAAATGGGATATTCATCCATCAACTCCTGCCCATTGAATGTTGTTCCACGAATGATTCCTCCCCAGCATTACAACTGCTCTGCAAATGGGCGAGTTTCTCCTATGGAGAGATAAATGTCTGGGCAGAGTCACAGTTACTTGAATTTACCAATAAAGAAATAAAAATAAAAGACTAATATGCAAATAAAAAAATAAAATCAAATATTCTCCCAGCCATTTTGGCCTGGTTCTCTGTAACTGAGTATGTGCATTATACAATTTATGCTAATAAGGTTCTTCATAATTTCTTTTTCCATCCACATTCCTCAGGATAAAATAAATTATTTATTGGGTGTTGTAGTTTCCAAATGACTAGAAAAGAATGGATGGACAAGAGATAGAAAGGAGGAAAAGTTGGAACTGGAGAAATATTTTTAAAAAGCCATTCAACAGTTCATTTATTTGAAATAATTATTGAATGCAGAACTGGATCTCAGGCACTATTGTAATTATTGTCAATGCCATGTTGATCTAAAATAAACACACTTGGTCCTCATGGAGCTCATGGCCTTTCCACAGTAGAAGGACAGCTGCAAAATGTTATGGTTTATACCAGTGGTCAGCAAACTCATTAGTCAACAGAGCCAAATATCAACAGTACTTCTTTAAAATAGACTCGCCCAGGCTGAAAACCAACTTCTGCGCATGGGCCACGAAGTTTCAATCGCACTGTATGTGCGCACCTGCACGTGGTATTGTGGAAAAGCCACACTCAAGGGGCCAAAGTGTCGCATGTGGCTCAAGAGCCACAGTTTGCCGATACAGACTTTGGATCTCTTGCTAGAGGGGTAGACTGAGCGGAGACAGTTATCTTTCAACCTTATTTTAAGCAGAGAGGGAGGCTTGTTTGCATAAGAGAAAGTATCTGTTGACCTTCATGTCTTTACTGAAACCAGAATCATTATTTCTTATAATACCTTCCAGGTTGTCAATAAATATCATGTAAATCAAAAAAAGAAGCCTATCTATATCAAGAGCAGAGTGGACTCATTGATCCACATTGATAATCCAACATGGAGTCACTGTCAGCTATGTCAGTTATTTCAAATGGTATGTGAAGACTGAGTTAATGGGGTATAATGGATATGCCCTTAGGAGGGGCCCAGAACATCCCAAACCACAAGTCTGAACACCTGGATAAGGACTGCATCTTGGCACCAATATGAGTGAGACTGCCACCCCTGGTGATCTATAAGACCTCAGAACTCTGACCATTTAACACTTGAGACTGGGTATACCAAAGGTCATGCTTGGAACTCTGCTGGGCTTCAAATCCACCTGTCCTGACCTGTGTCACCACTGGAGCCACCTGACTTGAGATTGACATCCACTTCTCCACCTGGGGACACCACCAGTGACTGGGACTTCACACTGGATGCTCACTCTGCTTTCTTCTATCACTTAAGCTGCCATTTTCTGTGTGTAACCTGTGTGCGACTCTATTGGCTTATTGAGGAGGTCTCCCCTAATAAACCTGGCATTGTGAAAAGACATACATGTGTGTGATACTCTCTTCAGGGATGCCCCCTTGCTCAAGACAAAGTCTCAGGCATTAAAGGCCAATTTTTACCACCTTATATCTTCAGGTTTTTGTGAATAAAGTGTTATTGGAACACAGCCATGCCCATTTATTTATATATTGCCTGTGGTCTGGCTGCTTTAAGAATATAATGACAAAGTTAATTTTATGATCCACAAAGCAGAAAATATCCACTATCTGGCTCTTTACAAAAAATGTGTGTTGATCCCTTATCTAGGTGGTAGCACAATTGGGATTAGAATTTAGGCTTCTTGACCTCCAGGGCAGCACTTTTATAATTACACTTGAAACTTGCTCTCCTCAAAATTCATTACAGGAAGAGATGGTTTTATCAGTGTTTAATCAAGTAGTAACTTCTATTAATTGTCACTTCCATGTGTATATATATACAATGTTCATTCACTTAATAGTTATTATGCTGGGGCATTTGAAAAACTTCAATATCTTGATTTGGAGTCTTCACATTAAGTATGTTCTGTATGCAATTTCTTTCAAAAATGCTAAATTGGGTATTGTAGAATATGAATGTTCCCAGACCCAGCAGCTTGTGGTTAAGAAAGAATTCACATTGACATTTACAACCATATTTGATGGCTCTTTGCCTCCATCTGCCATGCAGGCCTTCAGTCCAAGGCAAAGTCCTATCTACTTAAATGTTTCTGCGAATCTCTAGGGAAGCTTCATATAAGCATGGCTATTCTCCCCACAGGTCTCTGAGCTGCTCTGCTAGGCAAATACTATACTAACTGGGCTTAGAGTGCTCTCCATCTACTTGAACTTCCAAGCTAAAAAGTCTTTGGGGGGGAGGGAAGAGGAATGGTGGTGCTAAAATAACATGGAGTTCCCTTTGGCATCCACAGCATTGGATCTCACTTAAATTCCACTCCATGGTGCATGCAGGATTAGGGATGAACTCCTTCTCCATTCACCATAGGCTTATGAGAGTAGCTCTTAAAGGAGCAGCAGCATCACCATCACCATCACCTGGGGACTTTTTAGAGATTCTAATTCTCAGGTTCACTCTAGATCTACTGAATCAGTAACTGGGGTTGAAGCCCAACAATCTGTGTTCTAATGAGAAATGGGTGATTTTAATGTATGGTTAAGTTTGAGAACCACAGACATAGGACATTGGATGCAGACCAACATTATCATTCATGTCTGCTCCCCCTACCCATTTCCCCAATGTAGTTGTTTGTGTGCAAAGATGGCCACAATAAAGCCTCCCATTCCTGTATGTAAGCCCCTATGCAATGATATTATAGCTTCTCCCTTCAGGAAGTGAAGTCTGTTTCTACACTGCTTGAATCTTGACTGGCCTTGCAACTTGCTTTGACCAATAGAATCTAGCAGAAGTGATGTTATGAGTCTAGGCATCAAGAGGTGTGGCTTCCATTCTTACCCTTTCAAAATGCTGTCCTGAGAATGCCACATAATGAAGCTCAGTCCAGCCTACTGGAGGATGAGAGGCCTTGTAAGAAACCAAGGTTTTCAAATCGACAGTGAGCTGTCAGATATCTGAGTAAGTTCATTTTAGACCATCTAACTCCTGTTGAGTTGCCAGATAACTCCATGTACTCAAATGGCCCCTAGCAAGACCTTCAGAATAACTATCCAGCTAATCATAGCCCAATATGCAGACCCACCGAATCATGATCAAGTAAATAATTCTTGTTTTAACACATTACATTTGGGGTGTTTTTATGTAGAGATAGATAGTAGATACACTCAGGTATCCAAGCAACTGATTGCAAAGAATTTTTTTCTTTTGCCAGCATGACTATTAATCCTGTAAATTGAAACAATTTAAATAGCTCAGAGAGCACCATCTCATCCTCATAGTATTACATAATTTAAGTAAGCTGACACAAAGAAACTTGGTTTGGTATTTTTTAAAAAAGACCTTTGAGCTTCACTTTCCATACATATAAGAGACTATTCAATCAGATGATAATTTCAATGATTATTCTAAGTACAGAGTTCTATAATTCTAAGAGGTGCAGAGTTCTAGAATTCTAAGAAATTCAGTAGAGTAAACTGATTTCTTCTATTCCTTAAGTAGAAAAGACATAGCATCATATCTCACTTTTATTACCCATACATCAAAGATTGAGTTAAATAACATTAACTACTGGCTAGCTGCCTTCATATCTACAATTTCCATTAGGTTCTTGGACAGAGAGATAGTACAAGGCACAGCAAAAAAACAAAACAAAGCAAAGCAAAGCAAAACACAACACAAGTTTTGGAGCCTGACACACTTGGATTGGAATCTTGGCTCAGGTTCTTCCCAGCTGTGTGGCCTTAATCTAGCTATTTCCCCTCCAAGCCTTGGGATTCTTACTTTTACAAAAATTGCTTATAACCATATGCTCTTTGCAATTATTTGGAAGATAAGGACATATGCAAGACCAGTTAGCACAATAGTACAATGAAAAAAAACTTACTATGATGAATTATATATTACATTATATTACAATATAATAGGTGAAATAATCATATATCTATACCATATTAAAAATCAGATTTTTTAATACTGTATTTGTTATTAACTTTCTGGAAGTCAGGAATTTGAGTAATTCTTAATTCTGATATTTAAAACAGATGTTAAAGAAAAAAGAATATTTTGTTTGAATAAAAGTAGCTCTGGATCTACCTGAATCTCGATTGATTCTTTTCATCCAACATTTGTGGATTTAACATTTTTACTTTAAGCCCAGCTCTGTGTCAGTTTACTATAAGGGATGAATACCCCTGCTCTTGAGAAAATTCCTCTCTCCTTCACTTCTTCATCTCTGGCCCAAGCTCAACCAGTTATCACCAGTGGCTTGGAGCTGCGGCCATTCCCAGACTTTCACTACTGGCAACAATGTGGAGGGACAAGATGGTGGCAAGGAGTGGTAGGGGGAGATGAGACTCTTAGGTCAGGGAGAGGAAAGAAGGGCATAAAAATGTCTTCCACTGTTTTGGCCAAATGTACCCTTGCTCTCTGCTTTGGTGTCATTAGTCTCCTTGATATTTTTCCATCTTGCTCCAGTTCAAGGCCTTTACTCTGGTTCTTTCTCTTTCTGGAGTAATTTCCCCCAGATATACATATGGCTCACTTTCTCATTATTAACAGCTTCTCAAATGTTATCTTGAAAGATAAGCTTCCCTGACCTTACTATAGATAGTTATGTTCTCATATTCACTTCCTTTGACTTGTCTCCTGTCTTCTTGTTCTTCATAACTGTGTTTCTCAAACTTCAGTGTGCACACAAATCACATGGGGATCCTATTCAAATACAGATTATGAATCATTGGGTCTAGGGTGGGGCCCGAGACTCTGCATTTCTAAAATGCCCATTTGACGTCAATCTGTGAACTACACTCTATAACACTTAATATCAAGATAGTTTTTGTAATACTTTAAGCAATAAAACAATAAAAAAGAAAAAAAACGTTTAAATTGAAAAAAAAGATAGTTTGTATTCTCTTTATTAGCTCATCACTTTTCTCTTCCAGAGTACATGTTTTATGAAAGGAGGGACTTTATCTTATACTATGCTGCATCCTCAGCACCTCGTATGATGTTCAATACATGAAAGTTATTCAATAATATTTATTAAATGGATGAATCATACCTGTTGGTAAAAATAAAAATTTGAACTTTAAATGTATTTTCCATTAGAAAGATTATTGTTACATTTAAGTACTTTACAGGTGAAATAGATTACTGTGCTCTGGCTTTGTAATCCGCCTACCATGAGTAAAGTGACTTAAAGAGGGGCATAAACCCATAATTATGTTCAGAGTTCAACAAACTTATCAACAAATCATTGGAACCAAATCTCTTTACAGAGTTAGAGAGTTGAACATATGACAGAAAGATAGTAAACAAACACCAATAAATGATTATATAGAGACAAACTATATATATGTGCTGAGGGAACCAAAAATTACAGGTCTAAAAAGAAATAGCCCTAGCTGGTTTGGCTGCCCTAGCTGGTTTGCCTTAGTGGATAGAGTGTCAGCCTGCGGACTGAAGGGTCTCCGGTTCAGTTCTGGTCAAGGGCACATGCCGGGGTTGCGGGCTTAATCCCAAGTAGGGGGTGTTCAGGAGGCAACTAATCAATGATTCTCTCTCATCATTGATGTTTCTATCTCTCTCTCTCCCTCTCCGTTCTTCTCTGAAATAAATAAAAATATATGAAAATAATAAAAACTAAGGAGAAATAAACCTGGTATACTTAATTGAATATAAACCCTGATATAGCAATTTTACTGTCCCAGAATGATTTAAAAAAGGAATGCTTGCATATCATTATCAAGTCTTCAATGTTATTAAATCCAACTCTGAAGAAAAAATAAATAAATCCAACTCTGATGACTGTGCAAAAATCCTAGGGGGCACATGAAACACACTGTCCCCAGATTGCATGACCTCTTTTAACACAGGAACTATTTGTGCTTTCTATTGAATTATCATTGTGCTACCGTGGGTGCTATATTTCTACTTGATATAAAATGAATATAAACTTTATTTGAAGACCCAGTCAACATGCTTCAATACTTCAATCACTTGATCTTTTAAAAGTAAACAAGGCAAAAACAACAACAACAACAACACAAAGATGTTTTTAGCCCTGCGTAATTATAGGGTTGGTATAGCAAAGGACTTCTCTAGCTCTCCCCTGTCCCCCCTCCCAGGCAGCCTTAACATTACAATGAGATTTTATGCATACCTTCTATGAACAAATGACTAGAAAGTGAAATAAAAGACTGAAAATATGCAGTGAACATAAAAATTAAAACTATAGTTAAATGAAGAAACATTCCTCCCCATGCTTGCTTGTAGTAGTCATAGTCTATTTTTCTTTTTCTTGAACTAAAAATCAAAGAGCTCTTAAGATTGGGACAGGGGGAGGGGGTAGGAGGACTGTGTTTCTGTGGTTTCAGGAATTTGTAAAGGCATATTTGAAGAATATTGTCTAAATGATACAGGATTCATTGAAAATGAACCCTCATGCATTAGTACTAGGGAAGTGATGGCGAACCTTTTGAGCTCGGCGTGTCAGCATTTTGAAAAACCCTAACTCTGGTGCTGTGTCACATATAGAAATTTTTTGATATTTGCAACCATAGTAAAACAAAGACTTATATTTTTGATATTTATTTTATATATTTAAATGCCATTTAACAAAGAAAAATCAACCAAATAATGAGTTCGCGTGTCACCTCTGACACGCGTGTCATAGGTTCGCCATCACTGTACTAGGGGGTACTCTGGTGCTCCTTCCTAATCCCCTGTTCAGGGACAACAAACCCCATCCCTGCTGCTGGGAGTATTTGTTGTTAAAGGTGTTCCTTAACTAGCAATTGCCTTTGGCCCCAGAAAATACTTCTAAGGTCTCCCTTTCCTCCCTGTGGGCAGCCCATGGGCAATAAATAGCTGGGTCAGGAATATAAAGGCCAGGCCCTCTCCCTGCAATTCAGGACAGCTCTGCAGAGCCAGCCCAGCTCTAAGGCTCCTATGGAATCAGCTGATGGATTCGGCCTCTGTCATAGTCAAATCACCCTTTAGCCTCTTCCACTCTTTGCTCCCAAGTACCTTTCTTCATCGTAGGTGTATCTCCCGAAAACACACTCCAATATGCTTTTGTCATCCAACACTCTGAATCAGAGTCCATTTCTAAGGAACCTACTCTAAGGCACTGTGTATAGTAAATAGTAGTAATAAAAGGTTTATTTCTATTTTAAGAATTGCAACAAATTTTCCCCTTCACCCAGACATCGCCTCACTATTGTGCTTTTGAGCAAATGGCTACAGCCAAAGAGAATGTGATCCAGTACTTACAGGCTCCAACAGTGGCCAGTCCAGGAGCTGGGCCAGGCTGCTTTGCCCTCAGCTCTTGAAGTAAATGGGTTACCGCCTTCCACTCAGAGCTCAGATCTTCTAACTTCCTCTTTAATAGAAAAGCATACATGTTATTTATTTGATTAATATCTTAAAGATAACTTAATTCAGGAACTTATTAATTCATTTTGAGAATACATTATTGTATTTCCATTGTATTTTACCTGTAAGTTAATTATTCTGGGTAAAATTCCTTTCCAATTTACCATAATTACTTTAGCCAACCACCCTAGAAATATTTATCAATTATTTGCTGCATACAGGGCTTTTGCTCCAGGCACAATTTCATTTAAAGGAAGTGGAATACAGACATTAACAAAATAAAAACAAATCAACCATCAAAAAACAGTGTCATTTCAGCAATTGGCTTGAATCTTGTAAATAGTATCTAGTGTGGCTACATATGAGAATTGTCCAGAGAACATTAAAAATATCCTAATTCCCTGGCTCATGACAAATCAATTATATTAGGATCTCTTGGAAGGAGGGTGTGTGTGGTATACATGAAGAATGCCACTCAGAATCCACTTCAAGGATGAATTCTTACCCCAAGTTGTGAAAAAGATATCAGTACACATCCTTCAGCTGTTAGTCCCTTGAAGGACTGTTCTAGCTGCAGAGAACTGACTTGCCCGAGAGCATGCCCTTCTCAGGGCAGCCCTCATTCAATGACTGACCACGGCAAGGGTATAAAGGCTCAGTCAATGGGGCTCAAAGTTGAGTCATTTTGAAGGGCCATTTCAGCTGCAGGGCTCCCAGTAGAGTCAGCCAAGCCTGTATAGGTTAGTGCCGTGTTAGTATATGTTTACAACTGGCTTTCTTTGAGTTGTGGAAAAAGGCCCTGATTTTAGTGTTTGCCCATTTCTGTGGTGTAAATAGTCCCCATAGCCATGTTCAAGTTCTCAAGATAATGTCAAGTGGCTTCCAAAATGCCTGAAAATTTGGCAATTAGCTCACATGAGCAGATACAATGCCTGAAACCATTGATAGTATCAACCCTTGTATATACTATGCTTTTTCCTTAATATATATATATCTCCAACATAAAGTTTAATTTATAAATTAGGTGCAGTAAGAGATTAACAAGAATAGCTAAAATAAAATAGAATAAATATAACAATATGCTGTAATGAAAGATATGTGAATGACTTTGGAGTCTTTATTAAGTAAAATAAGGGTTACTTGAATACAAGCATTGCAATACTGTGACAGTCAACTTTATAACAAATGGCTACTAAGTGACTAACAGATAGGGAATGTAAACAGCATGGAGATGCTGGACAAAGGGATGATTCACACCCCAGGCAGGATAGAGCAGGAAGGTATGAAATTTCCTCACACCAATCAGAATAGCATACAATTTAAAACTTATTGTTTATCTCTGGAATTTTCCATTTAATATTTTCAGATCACACCTGACCACGGACAGGTAACTGATACTGTGAAAAGTGAAAGAAACTGAAAAAAGCAAAATCGTGGATGCAGGGTGTGTATGTGGGGGAGGGTGCTACTGTCCTTATTGCCAGTAGAATGTGAGAATATCTGTCCTTATTGCCAGTAGAATGTGAGAATATCTGTCCTTATTGCCAGTAGAATGTGAGAATATCTGTCCTTATTGCCAGTAGAATGTGAGAATATCTGTCGGTTCTGGGCTGAGGCTTTTGCAAAAAAGGGTAAGTTTCCCCACCCTTTCTTTCCTTTTCCACTGGCTGGAAGCAGAGGACTTAAGGTTCTAGGGCAAATCTTCTCAATGCATGGGGATTAATCCTAATGTCCTGGAGCAGTGGCTCCCATAACTTTGGGTTCATCAGGATCACCCATAGGCATTGTTAAACCATTGAAAGCTGGGTTCCAGCTCCAGTGGTCTAGATTCAGTGTCTTGGGTGGGCCCCAAGAACTAGTATTTCTAACAATTTTCCAGTTGACACTGATGCTGATTGTCCAAGACCAAAGCCTAAGCAGTCCATTATACCTAATGAGTTACCTAAACAGCACCATCCTTGAAAAGAATAAGAAAACAGGTCCACAAATCATTTTCTATAGGACTTAATTCTATTGAGGAACGCTACTTGAGAAAAGCTGCCAAGGGAATAAATACTAAAAATTCATCACGACCTAATTTAACTGCCATCTGTGCTTTTGATATTATTTATGTCTATTGTATCTAACATCATGTCAAATAGGGGCTTTTAATTTCTCTCCAGAATTTATGTTGTTAAACACTTAGTATCATATCAATGAATATAACTCTTTTTATTTATTAAAACATAAGCCTTGAATTGAAAAGCAAACAAAAATGCCTCTGATCAGTGTTGAAGACTACCATTGAAAGTTTGACACGTGAAAGATATTTATCCATTCTGACATCAGAGCTAAACACTGAGAATTAAATAGTATAAAAAGCTAGTGAAGTAATGTATATTTAGTTTCTTGATTCTCTTGCAAAGTTGCAGTGACTTCCCGTGGACAAATATTAAGAGCAACTAAATAGTAACCATGTTGAAAAAAAGGTAGTAATAGAAATAGGGAGAAGACAATAAACATAGAAGTAGATAACTAGAAAATGTAGTAATCTTGGTCATTTATTGAAGAGATAATGGCACAAAATATGGTGAAGTCTCATTATACACCATTTAACTTATATGTAGGGGGAGGGAGGGAGGGAGGGAGGGGGAGGGAAAGAGAGAGAGAGAGAGAGAGAGAGAGAGAGAGAGAGAGAGAGGGAGAGACTGATTAGAGATTGATTTAAACACTGCTGGGATCTGCCTACTATTCTACTAAGTAAGCATATGGCCCCAAAGTGAGTGGGGGAGGGGAGATCAGAGTTTACATTTGGCCAAGGTTTCACTTTCTTCTCATAGTGCAAGCATCTCACTGTGTTGAGTTTGATTCTAATATTTAAAGGTATGCATTTATCTTACAACGTGACTTCTAGAAAAAAATCAACTACTTCATCTGGGTATTAATGGAAGAAACAGTGATCTATATTGAACTTCATAGTACATGAACATCACTTTATAACAAAAAGAAACAATAATTAATGCTGATAATGACACCCCTTAAAATTAAGAAACATTGAAATTACATTGTGTTTTAGAATGAGAAGTCCTGGATTTCAGTTCTAAATCATTACTACTGGTTGGGTGATCATTGGCAAATCAGATAGGTCACTCAGATTTATCATCCTTAAAATATAGATATAACACTACCACCTAACTCATAGCTTTGTTGGAGAAACTAAATGAGATATTTTATGTGAAAAGAATTCTGTGAACTGTAAAGTACTATAAAATTGTTGGTTAGTTATTATGCTCTACTTAATGAAGCAAATCAGAAAACAGTCAATAAAAGTGTTCACTAAAATAGTTAAAATAAAAATATTTCAATGCTGAAAGGACTAGGTTTTGGTTATCCTGAAAAGAACATGTTTATATATTTAATTTTATTTTATTAATACATAAAGTCTGAACAGTCTATACATTTATTTCAATGTTATCCACTGTTTTTTCCAGATGGGTAAATGGGGTATTATTATAATTTCAAATGTAGAGACTTTAAAAATTAAATGGTATTCTGAATGAGCCACGAACATCTGAGGATACTGCAAAGTATCAAAAATGCAATAAGCTCAGAATTGTATATTTTCCAATCTTTCATAGTTATTAGCATACTAGAGGCCCAATGCACAAAATTAGTGCAAGAGTAGGCCTTCCTTCCTCTGGCTGCCGGCACCGGCTTCCCTCAGGCACCGGGTACCCGGGCTTCCCTCCCAGAGGGAGGCCCCACCCACCCACCACAGCCCGCCTGGCCCGTGGTCTGGGCTTCCCTCTGTGGGGTGATAGCTGGGTCCCCAACCAATCACATCACACCCGCCTTGGCTGGCCTGGCACCAGTAGGTGTCATAGCATGGTCCCGGATGGTCGTTCTGCTGTTTGGTTGATTTGCATATTACACTTTTATTATATAGGATAATATCACATAAAATAGCTATAGATTTTGATTCAAGTGATCACAAAAACAGTCTTGCAACTTATTGTTACATTTTTGTTGTTGTTGTTAATCCTCACCCAAGGATATTTTTCCATTGATTTTTAGAGGGAGTGGAAGGGAGAGAAAGAGAAACATTAATTGGTTGCCACCTGCATGTGCCCCGACTGACCAGGGCTGGGGATTGCGCTTGCACCCCAGGTATATGCCCTTGACTGGGAATCAAACCCGAGACCATTTGGTCTGTGAGCTAATGCTCTAACCATTTAGCAACACCAGCCAGAACCTGTCTTGTAATTTATTCAAGTACCTGCTGTACTTTTGAGCCTTAATTGATAACTTATGTACAAGGGAAGATCTGTTTTGTTTTGTTTTGTTTTGTTTTGTTTTTCTTTCTGGTCCTCTGGCATGAGCCCATATTTTCTATTCTCACATCTTTTCTGTTAGGCTGTGAAGTTCTAACAAGTGCAAAAATTTTGATTGCAGTAACTAATGCAGCATTCTTCACATAATAAAGTTTAAGTAGTGCTCAATAAACATCTGTAAAAGGTAATAATTTGCTAACCATGTCAATAATCTTAAACCAAATTTAAGGGAACCAAAGATATGTCTAAACTTCAACATCTTAAAATATGAAATCACTGGGATAATAGTTATCAAGTACTATTCCTGATCAGGTTCCAAGAATTTTAAAACTTTGAATACAATTTTATTTATATATGGAATCTAATAAAAATAAACAAACAAACAAAACAGAAACAAATTCATAGATACAGAAAACAAACTGATGGTTTCCACATAGGAAGGGTTTGAAGGGCTGGGTGAAATAGTCACAGGGATATAAAGTACAGCATAGCTAATATAGTCAAAGTAGTTACAAAATAGTTACAAAACTTTCACAGCTTGTAAGTTATAAAATATTCATGGGGATATAGCCAATAATAATGTAATAGCTATGTATGGTGTCAGATGGGTACTAGACTTATTTGGATGATCACTTCTTATCCTATATAATAAAAGGCTAATATGCAAATTGTCCCCTTGACTGGGAGTTCAACCAGGGGGCGATGCTGGCCAGACCCCACCCACGCACGAATTCATGCACCGGGCCTCTAGTGTTACACAAATGACTAATCACTATGTTGTAGTGATTAGACACTATGAAACTAATATAATATTGTATGCCAACTGTAATAAAAATTTTAAAACATTTTAAAAAATAAAGCATCTGCAATACATCTGAATATAGGGAAAAACAACAAAAAAAGTAAATTGCAGATCCCAGCCTTTCCTCACAAGAATTCAAATTTAACAATCAGAGTGGATTCATATTTTACTCAAAGATAGAATGTTTGAGATCATTTTTATTTTAAATGGCAAACTTAGTTTCATTTGGGGACTTTTGCAGCAAAGCATTATTTTCTATTGTATGTCATTTGCTTGGAAATGGTCATTAAATGCTAAGACAATTATATCAAACAATTCTGATTCCCAATTCTATTATAATATACAATGTGAGTCTTTCCTTGGGATCATTGAGATGCTCTGTATTTCATGATAAAACCCTCTATTTTGCTAGTGAAAAGAGTAATTCTTCTTTGCAGCTAAAAGAACCTTGACTGGAATTGTATTGAAATTAAAATATTTTCATTCAAGAGTAAAACTGATCTAAACTTATAGAAAAGAGGAGATCCTTAGAGAAACATTCAATGAATAGAGAGTGGTCAAGCATATTGGCCAAACTCAATCAAAATGTAACTCTTACATTATTAATATCATCATTGAAGAAGGATTTACTGTAAACTCCAATGGCATTAAGGACCTTAGAAGTATGCACCATGCCCTAAACTTGTCTAGACTCTTCACAATATTCAACAAAGTTCTGAGAATGTAGTGGTTGCTCAATAAACACTTCTGACTGATTTCAAAAAAGAGTGGAAATTAATTACAAGAAATATGATTTCTAAATATAGCTTTACTTTTTATCTTAAAATAAAATATATTTTTATCTCTATTTGTGTTTAGGGATTTTCAAAATTTTAATATATTTTCTCTTGTATCAATGTTTGGCATGCAATTAATATCTGTTACATGAATAAATGAATCAATTTATGGTTGTATATACAAAACAAATATGTGAATATTATAATTGAAACATCTATGTCCCTATAAGTGCAACTAATACAACTGAGGACTAGGGGTGAAACTTAAATTTTTAAAATGCTTGCCCAGTTCCAGCATTTGCTACTACTGAGTGAGTCTAAATTGAGACTTTACCCCCAAATATTTCCTCAGAAAGATATCAGTTCAAATTAGAGCTTTATAATATCTTTTGTGTATCATTTTATTTTCAACAAAAAAGTTGCAGAGTAGCCTACAATAACCTCAAGAGATGTGACTTTTGGGATGCTTATGAAAGTCATATGACAGCATTGGTTAATAAAAAAGGAGGTGAAGAAAGTTGATAAACCATTGGCATTTATTCATAGGATACAACCTCACACTAGCGGTGAATGGGCATTGTAAACAAGTCATTTAAAGATAGGTTTAAAAAGCAAAACAAGATGTTATTCAGATGAGGTGATAAATAGTAAATATCTAAGAAACATGAAAAGATTACCTCCTAATATTTTATGAATGGGCAGTGAGGCAGGGGATAAAAATTCAAGTGATAACATCGAGGAAGTGAAATATGGCCCTTCTGGTAACTGGCAGCTATCTAAGCTAGATGAGTGATGATCTCAATTGAACACAAAAGACAGTCACAGAAAATAAACTAGCCAGGGATAGGGCCACCACAGGGCCATGTTTGGAATGAGACAAAGCCAAGGCCATTCTGCCTGGCTTTAATCCCCTCACCTTCTAGATAAAAATTAAGGCACCCGATCACCACACTGACTCTGTTTCTTGACAGCATCTAATCCAAAAATGGCTTCCACTTCCCTAATTTATCTTTAAAATGTGCTAGCCAGCCAAACCCGCTAAACAGCTCTTGCCAGTGTCCTTAATTGAGATGCCCCACAGTCTTTGGAGAGCTTTCTCCCTTGCTGCGGTAAGCAAAGTAATCCTAACTTTTGATTATAGGCATGTTGCTAGCTGTATTTAGACAGAGAACTTTAACAGCATCATAAGGGGACTCAGTGCCATATTTCAAATAACCTGGAAGACAGTGAGCTCTAGAATTCTGGAATATACATATGAATAATGTGAATGAACTCATTTCATAAAAGATAAATGTGGTAAAATCAATATTTCTAATCAGTGTGTTATTTTATGAAATGTGAGATTTCAAATATGTACATGCTGCTCCATTAAGAAATTAAATATAATTAAACATATGCCAATCTCATCCATATTTCTAAGTGTGTATGTCTACAAGTTGCTCAAAAATCTATTATAAATTTCATCTTCTCAATGGAAAAAGTGAGGGCTCTCCTTATATTCAAGAATGATTAACATTTATTCAGCCTCTCATAATCTAAGACTTTTTCCTCAGTTGTAAAGCAAACTTGAGTTTTCTAAAAATGAAATTCTATTTATGTATTAATAAATTATAAATTCTTTATTATATGTATTATCTTTCTATAATTATTTTCCCCAATTTTTCTATTAACACTGACATAGAATTGTGCTTACCAGGCAAATGAGATCTGCACCAGGCAAATGAGATTGTATGCCTAACAGATGATTTATAAAGTCCAAATATTGTCATAATTATAATATTTGATTGGGCAACACTTTGACCAAGTAGACATTTCTGTTGTGAGTAATACATTAAAAATTATCAGGCAAAAAAACCCACACAAACCCTAAATAAGTTCTTAGAAATGCTAAAATGTTTGTTGGCAGTAGAACAAATTCATTGGGAGAAAAAAAAACAGCTTAATCTAGTTAATTAACAACAAAACAGCTGGGAAAATAATACATCCCTGGTTTTGAATGACTATAATTGAAAATGACTAATGATACTGTCATTTTGCAGCTTATATCAGAGGAAATGATGCCTGGAAGATTATAACTGTTCTCTTGACCATTTGTCTACAGCAATTGCTTGTGTTAAGGGTTGGGGTAGAACCCTTTGACCAAATACAGAAGGCTCTTAACACTTTACTTTTTCTGTTACAATAAAAAAGAATTGAAGAGCAGTGATAAAATATACTATTAAATTCATGTTAGTGATATCTTTGTAATAATCTAAAAAGTTAGCAAAGCAAACCAGCTGGTTTCATCTTATCGCTTCAGCAAGCAACCAAGACATTAAAAATTCCATTAATGCTCTCAGTTCTAATATCCACTAGTAGTCTGAAATACTTATATCTGTTAAAATTTAAACAGAAAGAATAAGTACGAATTGAAGAAAATGTCATCTAAACACAAGTTCAGAAGAGTGTTAAAAATTTTTAAAAATCAAATAACAAATTGCTTAATTTTTTTGGTATTTGTCAATATTGTTGCTATTCATGGCAGTTGTTTTTATTGCTTTTTAACTGCAAAACTGGGTATTATTGAGGATCTAGTCATTAATCTGCAGAAAATATAACCTATTAAAATGATTTCATCAACAGTATTATTGTAAAATATTATTACCAAAGGTATAGCTTAAGGAAAATGTTAAACAATTTAACTTATCCAACAAATCTTCAATAATTTGTCCAGCCACTATGGCACATTTGTCCAGCCAGTATGGTTGAGCATTGTTTGATCAAGTTTCTGGCTTGATCAAGTTTCTGGTTGATCGCGTGATTCTCTCTCATCATTGATGTTTCTCCCTCCCTTTCCCTTCTTCTCTGAAATCAATAAAAACTCTCTGAAATCAATAAAAACATATTTAAAAATCTTCAATAATTATTGAAGTTAAGATGATGGAACAATTTACAAATCAAATGAGATAAAAGTGTGTGTATTTGGGGGGGAGAGGGAGAGGAGGGGAGTGGGGGGGAAGAGAGAGAGAGAGAGGAGAGGGAAAGCAAAATAAAGATGCATATCTTTGATCATGCTTTAAGATTTTACTACTTTTGAAAAGTAAAGAAATCCTACAGAAGTTGATGAAGTGAAGAAAAAGCAAAAAAATGGAACATAGATGAGTGAGGCTCCCAAACAGGACTCAGCTTGTGAGGTGAGTGTAGGAACTGAACAAACAGGCTGTCTGATATAGAATGTAGAGGTGCCAATAGACAGTTAATTTCCTAAGAAACAGAATCAGTCTCTAATGTGTCCTTAATTAAAATGTCTGCAAGTAGTGGACACACTAATTATCTACTTAAACACTCCCTCTTATATACATACCAAGAGGGGTTTTCATTTTACTTTTTGAGACTATCACATTCTTCTAGATAATTATTAGTTTCTAAAGGTACCTCCACCTCCCCCCAAAAATACCAAAAAATGAAAAACAACAACAACACACACTTCTTTCATGAAAATCTAGTGCAGACTACTGGGACCCATTTTTCTTCTGTTAAGGGGTGAGAAACCTGACAGTTAAGGAGAAAAGGCATTAGGTAGCACAATTTGAAAGTGTGGGTATAACAAATTAAAGTTGAAACTTTGTTCATGTTGAAAACGGGCTTTGTTTATGGACTATCAGAGAAATGGATAATTCTTCAGAAAAATATTCCTAACCTTTAAAAATAATTTTTTAATCCATACAGAGATTTACATAGTCCCGGCAGCTTGCAGCCCTGTATTTCTGGGCTCCATGGTCTGAACTATGAGGTCATTTTTGAGCCTTTAGTGCAGGGGTCCTCAAACTACGGCCCACGGGCCACATGCAAATACAAATATTGTATTTGTTCCCGTTTTGTTTTTTTACTTCAAAATAAGATATGTGCAGTGTGCATAGTAATTTGTTCATGGTTTTTTTTTAAACTATAGTCCGGCCCTCCAACGGTCTGAGGGACAGTGAACTGGCCCCCTGTTTAAAAAGTTTGAGGACCCCTGCTCTAGTGTTTCAGGCTATCACCAACTCCAGCTAAGTTTCAGGTGTTTTCAAGGCCATAGCTTATGGCAAAGTTTGCAGGTGAATCAACTATTTCTCCACACCCCCAACCTCAATCTTGCCCATCACTATCAACCTGATATGTTTAATATTCTCCAAACCCAAGGGATAAATGGTAGAACAGGAATGAGTTTTACATAAATTCTGCTTCTCCCAAATGAGATGACTTGAGAGAAAATGGGGAAGGAGGAAAGGGGAAAAGGAGGAAAGAAAAAAGAGTTCTAATTCTGCCAAAAAGGTTTTAAGGGATACAAAAGAGGGAAAGTGAACACCTCCTTGCTCTGTCTTTGATTTCCGAAAGATAATTTCCCTTTTATACCATTAATGTGGCAGGAGAAAGTAGGTATTCTCAGACATGGCAGAGCCCAGATCTTAAAGTAGCCAGGGAGCTGAGGGTATGAATGGAGATGTGATAAGTTAGAATCAATTGCTTGGATTGTTTACATACAGTGAAAACAAATTAAGCCAGTCAGCAAGACAAATACCTTATAATCTCACTTACATGTGGAATCTAATGCACAAAATAAACAAACAAAATAAAAACAGACTCCAAGATACAGAAAACAGACTGACAGCTGTCAGAGGTGAGATAATTGGGGGGCTGGGTGAAAAAGGTGAAGGAATTAAGCACCAAAAAAACACCCTTATAGAGACAGACAACAGTATGGTGATTATCAGAGGGAAAAGTAGGTAGGGGGGATAGACAAGGGAAAAGTGGTGGATAAATGGTTATGGAAGGAGTCTTGATGGGATGGTGAACACACAATACAATATATGTATTATATATGATGTATTATAGAGTTGTAGACCTAAAACCTATATCATTTTATTAACCAACTAGATGCCCGTTGCAGGAAGATTCCTGCAAGAATAGGGCTTCTTCCGGCCTATTCCTGCAAGAATAGGGCTTCCTCACCGAGGCAGGCTTCACTCCCTTCTCCGCTGCCTTGCTCCCTCCCTTCCCCGCTTAGCCCTCGGCTCCCTCCCTTCTCTGCCCTTCCCCGCTTAGCCCTCGGCTCCCTCCCTTCTCTGCAACCTGGGCTCTTTCCCTTCTCCGCCACTTTGCTCCCTCGCCAGGTCACAGATCCAGGGCCCGGGACCCACGAGCAGCCTCCCGCACTGCCGGCCCCACCTCACTGGGTCACGGATCCGGGCCTTGGTCCTGTGGGTAGTGTCGCAAGCTGCCGGACCCGCCTGCAGTATGCATATTAACCGCCATCTTTGTTGGCGGTTAATTTGCATATCATGCTGATTAGCTAATGGGAGGTGTAGCGAAGGTATGGCCAATTACCATGTTTGTCTATTATTAGATAGGATGTCACCCCAATAAATTCAATAAAAATAATGAAAATTAAATTTATAGGTTTTCTCGACTTTCAATTAAGACTTTTCACTCTGTGTGTTTTTCTTTTACAAAGGTTCAAATGTATAAGCCAATTTAAATGCACATTTGTAATCTGTAACAATTTTAAGAAACCCTGCATAACATCTTTGAGGATCAAACCAGAGTATACAGAGTGGACCTACAAAATGGTCCATTTGTCTGTTTCAGTGCTTGCCACAGAAGTCACTCCATTAACCAAGAAAGGTGTCTGCTAGGGAGTTGGCTTGGCTTAGAGCATCAACAGAAACCCTGAAATTGCTATTTTCAGGACCCTCTCTATCTCTCTCATCTATTTCATTGATTTTTTTACAGAGAGGAAGGGAGAATAGAGAGTTAGAAACATCGATCAGCTGCCTCCTGCACACTCCCTACTGGGGATGTGCCCGCAACCAAGGTACATGCCCTTGACCGGAATCGAACCTGGGACCCTTAAGTCTGCAGGCTGACGCTCTATCCACTGAGCCAAACCGGTTAGGGCTATCTCTCTCATCTAAATACTGAACACAGCCCTAGCCGGTTTGGCTCAGTGGATAGAGCGTGAGCCTGTGGATCAAAGGGTCCAGCGTTTGATTCCAGTCAAGGGCATGTACCTCAGTTGCAGACTCCTCCCTGGCCCAGGCCCTGGTTGGAGCTCATGCAAGAGGCAACCAATTGATGTTTCTCTCACATCAATGCTTCCCTCTGTCTTTCCCTCTCTCTTCTACTCTCCCTAAAAATCAATGATAAAATATCCTCCTTTGAGGATTAACAAAAATAAAAATAAAAATAAATGAAATAAATAAATAAATACTGAACACATTGCTACTTCATGAAAATCATCAGACCAGGCTTGGAACTAAATGCAAATTATCATTACTCTTTCAGATGTTAGAAGTGGGACAGTGTATTACTCAATAAATCCCCATTGATATTTCTAGAGAAATAGGTGCCTTTCAGCATCTGGTATTTGAACATTACTTTGAGGTTAAAAGTTTAACTTTACCTAAGAAAAAGCACCGAAAGAAAAGCAACAATATTCTAGAAATGACGCTTGGGCCAAGTGTAAGTGGTGACCTTAGGGACAGTGTCTAAGTCATGGTAATGTTGTCTGCAAGGATAAACTAGGTCTGTATAATGAGGTTATTGACCTGCACTGTTTTAGAGCAGTTTTAAACATGAGGGGGAGGCTCACTAAATCTTAGCCTGCAACATTAGCTAGAGAAACCAGGACTGATCAATAAACAACCACCATTACAGGCATACGGGAACCTTCATCATAATGGGTAGCCATTATAATTTTGGTCAGGTACAGAAAATAAGGTAACCCATACCTAACATCTATTTATCACTGGACTCTCATTTGCAAGTGGAAGCCATTGATTAGCTATTTTTGAAAACTGAGCTGGTTTCCATTCCTCTCCTCATGTAATAGCCTATGAATAAACGTGTCAGATGCTTCAAATGCACATGGGAAAAGGAAAGGAGTAGAAAGCTTTCTCCCAGGCCAGCTTTTTCACCCAAGAGAGAAGCAATTACATGACATTTCACTAACAATTTTTGACCCAATGAAGTACTGAATCCCAAATGCCGATTCCTCTTTCATAAGAAAGAACAACAGAGAAAAGAAAGGTCATGGACCATATTGTGATTCTTTACAGCTGTTGGAGACAGGCAGTATGATGCAGTAGCTTGATCTGAATGAAGCTAAACAATATGAAAAGCATCAAGGCTGGCAAGCAAAGCAATAAAGCCTCAAAGAAGTTAATCTACCTTGAAGGTGGGACTACTTTTTGTATTGATGGCGGCGCACCAGGACAGAAATGAGTCCTTTAATGCAATGACTCGTTAATAGTCTTAAGATCACAATATATAAATAGGATATGTTGATCAAAAAGACAGCTCAGCTATTGCAGTATGGCCAATACTTCTCTACAAGTTATTTCATTGATTATAAATAGACTATACCAATGGAAAATGTACAACAGGGGAAGGATTACCCATTATGAGGTAATGGATATTGCTAGAGGTTGCTTCATTACCTTCACTGGCTCAGTGGCTGGTTTTTCCTTGTACAAATGCTGCCCTTTAGACAAAATCCCTTCCACATCCGGCTGTTTAGCTTGAACAGCTACTTCAGTTTCCTGAGGAAAAGAACACATACAGTGCAGATTAACTTCACAGTTAGCAATAAAATTACTAAATTTAACTATACCCTTGGAGACTCCACATGTATTGCAGATCAATTTCTGCACGACACATAGAGGCACAAAACAGTAGCTTCAACTGCAGAGAAAAGAAATAAAGGTCTTTGTGAAACACACTAAAGTTTTAGAAATTTATCCAAAGTTATCTTAAGTTATATTGTAATGCTACCATATAGAAACAGACACTAACGCTCTATTTGTCAAAAAAGTAAAATGCAATAATGAAAAGTACAATTTATGAATAGGATTAATACTTTTTTCACATCAATAAACTCAGCAATGTTAATGTTCATTTTACTTTACAAAGTTCTTAGTTTAACAGGATTCTATTTGATGTTTGGGATCCAAAATTCTGTTTTGAAATAGAAACCAAATAATTCTTTCCATATAATTGTAAAAATTAAGTTTCTTTCCCAAGATTAAACACTTAAAGCATAGTATCAAGGCTTATTAATTATTAAGCAGTCAAGTGAAATAAAACTTTTGAGAAACAATTCAATTATTTTAAGAAACGTGTTTGTTTTTCCTTAGTCTGGAGAAGACCGAAGTATGCCTGAAAAAAAACAACAATAAACAAACAAACAAACCTCTTCATATATAGAAATATAAAGTGCTTTGCTACTGGCTTCTGTCTAGCTTTCGTGAAGAGAGAACAAAAGAAATGTGCATTAATTGAAGCTGAAGGAAGGGAAGTTAAATATTACAGAAGACTTTTTGGATGGAACACTTGTTAAACACTAGGATGGAGTATCGATTAATCAATGTCAGGCATCAGTCAGGGCCTGGGCAATCTACCCCAGAGAACAACTCCTGATTAACCCATATCTCTCTTCCTCCTTTTCCTACCCTGTAGCCTCCAAGCACTGCTGGGTGTACGTGTCTTCATGCCACTGTTACCTTTATATATTGTGTTTGTATCTGTTCTCTCAGACTATCAGAGCTGGGAGTCCTCAGCCCAAAAGACTATAACCTTATATGACACAGTTGGATGTCTTGCAACTTCTAGGTGCTCAGCACAAGCTCTTGAAAGAGATTATTTCTTCAGTTCTGATTATAATAAATGCCAGTAGGAGATAGGCACTTTGATTAAAAGTGTCCATAACATTAGGACTAACCCTGTTCATAAATGGGTACACGTGCAAGACACATAAACACAAATACATGCACAAGAACTTTAGGGACAATAATTATGAAAGAAATGAACCCCAAATTATAAGTATTAATTCATTTTCTAGGATAAGAAATTCTAAAAGTTATTTTAAAATCTTACCCAATGGTAACAAGTTCAGAGTGTGCTTTGTAGAGGTTGAATATTTCTTCTTTCCTTTAAAATTGTTTATAAGTGCACCCACTGTAAATTCTATACCTTCAGAAAATGACCATAAATAGTCAATAATTTCACCAATACTTCTCATATGCAGCCAAATGATTAACACTAACACCTTTCTCTCTTTACTCCTACTCTTCAATAGTTCCAAATAAATCATTCCAAAGGTCGCAAAGAACTGATGCTACTATTCAGAAGGCACTGGTAAATAGACAGGATTAGGAGACTGCATTTGATACTACAAGGAATTCCCTTACAAAGTGAACATAAACATCTGAATTTTTCATTGGCAAATGAACAGAAACAGCAACAAGGCTGACATTAGGGCAGTCCAGATATTACTTAAAGTTGTGGGTTCTAAGCAGGTGCTTGCCAGATGGACTAAGAAAAAGGTGGCATGCCACGTGAAATGTCCAGGTTTTGTACCTCAGAAAGTAAAATACTCTTTCAGGCCACCTAATTAGCCCTAGATTTAGTCCTCAGATGAATGAGCTTTGCAAAGTCACAGCATTTCCCTTTATAGAAATGCTTCCTATTAGCATGCCCTTTTATCACCGTGATTGTCACCTCTTCATTTTTCAATGAAATAATGACGAGTTTAAGTACCTGGGTGAGATTTACAGCTGGTCTTACAGAAATAGAGCGATGGGTGAGAGAAACCACATTCATCTCTAAAGTATTTGTGGTTACTTCTCCTTGGCACTGTTTTGCAGAACTAGATCTCTCATTACAGGTACCTTTGAAAAATCACTTTAGAAAGACCATTTTGAAGATACATTTCTACAATTTACCTCACTACATTTACTTGTGGTGTGAATTTATTAGTTAACAGGCAGGTCAGTTATTCAGGGTCAAATATTGCTTGAAGGGTCAACTTATATATCCAATTAAATACACTCAAATATTCTTCCGTATATTTTTCTTAAATTAGTGTGAGAAAAACACACCATAAAAAGCAAATAATGATCCTTAGAAAATGGAAGTATGCATGAAATAAGTTTTAAAATTTTGATAGCCCTCCATGCAATTAAAACTTGACATGAAAAAATAAAAAAGCAAAGCAAAACAAACAGCAACAAAAAAAAACCCCAGCCAAACTATATGACTGTGCAAAGATAAAAAAAAATACTAAAATCCTTAGCTGTGCTAAAAAGGCCAACAAACTACTCTATATTGATAGCAACTGCTGTACTAATATTAATAGAGTTGTTAGAAGTTTACTTTGTGAGCCCAGCCAGCATGGCTCAGTGGTTGAGCGTCGACCTATGAACCAGGAGGTTATGGTTCAATTCCTGGTCAGGGCACATGCCCAGATTGTGGGTTCCATCCCCAGTGTGGGGTATACGGGAGGCAGCCAATCAATCATTTTCTCTCATCAATGATGTTTCTATCTCTCCCTCTCCCTTCCTCTCTGAAATCAATAAAAAATGTCTTTTAAAAAGTTTACTTTGTGACAAACACTGTGTGTTTCATACATTTTCCCCCTAATACATACCCTCCCACAAAAAGGGTGTTGTCTGATTTTACAGATGTCAAAACTGAGGGGTACTGAGTCAATTTGTCCAAGATAACAACTTGCAAATGGCAGAGTTGAGATTACAATCAGCAAGTGTCCAACTAAACCTCCACTTTATCCCTTACTCTGCTGTGCATAGTGTGTATGTGTGCATGTGATAAAACTGACAGTCATATTTCTTAATATGTTAGTTTTTCTCCTCCTCTTCAACTCCAATACATTCTATAATATCCTTCCAGGGTGTAATTGAGAGAAAACACTGTATCTTCCCATAGCAAAGGAAAGAAATTCTTACACAACCTTTAAAATGCTTCAAAGGTGTCTTTGTGTGGGTTTATGATTGCCAGACTGATAATAACCAGGTCAGGGAACTAGTCTGAATAAACCTTTTATCTCACAAATGACCTCACATCTTTACATGATTTAAGATGAGGTAAAGGAGGTCACCACTGAAATGGAAACACAGCTAATTATAGTGGCCGGTTTTTGTAAGTAGAAAGTATTCAATTTCAACAAACATTCAGACAAGAAAGTCTTCATAGGATTTCAACAACAACAACAAAAAACACCTCACTTCTAATAATAGAACATTTCCATCTAGATTTTTTCCCTGCCTTATTCTGAATATATCCCCAGCAATGTAAGATTGTGCACCAGGAGTTAAGACCCTTATAATGTGATTTATAGGGTTTTATTTTCATCATAGTATTGACAGTTCACTATAATTTCCTGCATAATTTTCAGAAAATAATATTTATTAATTAGGTGATAGGGAATAAGCCTTCATTAATGCTCACTAGGATAATATCATGGTGTGTTTTTAAATTCAGCCCTGATATGTTTTTGAAATGGAGTAAGCACCTTCAGTCTTACTTATTTATTATTAATAGCATTATTAATATTGGGAAGTTGGTAGTCGAGAAGCAGTGAAGCAATGGTTAGTGATAAAAAAAGACTAGACAACACCCTTGAGGGTGAAAGTAACAATTCATATGCAAATTAATATATTTGCATTTTCTAAGAAATGATTCATTGAACATTATATTTCTAATTCAATATTAAGTTCATTATACATGTTTTTAAAACTGGAAATTTGATGTTCCTAAGGATATTATAACAGAGATACATTTTACCTTGTTTTCTTTCTTATTTTAAACTTATTTCCATTTCCATTATTTTACCTACTAGAGGCCCAGTGCATGAAATTCGTGCACAGGTAGGGTCCCTAGGCCTGGAAGGTGATCAGGGCTGACCGAGGCCTTCTGGCTGCCGGCTGGGGCCTTCCTTCCCCGGCTGCCAGCTGCCAGCCAGGGCCTTCCTTTGTTCTGTGCTGCCCCCTTGATGGTCAGCACACATCATAGCAAGTGATTGAACTCCTGGTCTCCTGGTCGAACTCTCGAGGGGACACTTTGCATATTAGTCTTTTATATATATAGATTGTTAACCTTAGAATATATAAATATATATGTATATACATATATGTGACAATATAAGGAGGATATGAACAGCCTTTGCATATATGTTCCAACATTTGTTCATTCATTTATTCATCTGACAAACATATATTGAATATTTACTCCATTTCAACATGTTGGCTAGGGACTGCAAATACTACAAGGTATAAGGTAATCCTTTGTGAAGGATACAGACAAGCAATCCCATATTAATCCCATATAACAGGTATAAGGACCAGCAAAGTGCAATGTAAAGTGGGGTACAGAGAAGGAAGTGATCAGTGCTGTGTTTGAAGGACATGAGGATAGGGACAGGCCTCATGGGGGAAGAAAGGCTTAAGCAAAGGCTTGGAACAGAAGCAGCTCATATACTTGGTTGACAATGGGATGGACAATAGACAGTATTGCAAGAGCAAATCTGAATTATGCAAGACAGGAATTGGAGGCAGCATGGAGAGCCAGTGTGGGGGAATGGGAAGAAATACATTGTGCAGGAGTAAATGGCAAGAACCAGAGGAAAAAATGGTATTTTATACCATCTTCAGCACCTTAGTGGAGAAGCCACAAAAAGGTTTTAAACAATGGAATGACACTTCGTATTCTAATTGATGTTCTACAAATAGGTATATGCATTATTCATATATGAATATAAGAATAGAGAGATATGATTTACTACTAATGCATGGTTTTCCATTCAGCTCTCAATGAGATATGCATGCTGCTACTGAAAACAAATAAATTCTAGATAAAAATGACAACTTTTTCCTTAACAAACATAAATGCTCATTAACTTACTTTACTTATTTGTAAAGAGTATGTCCTACCATTTGACTATTTTGTCAATAACCCAAATCCATAGTTTATTCTATTAAATCTAAGATATTATGGATTGTAAGGTTCACTATTATTTTATGAACTGCTAAGAAAGCTTTAAAAAAGCAATTAGATTTTGTAGACACTATTGTGGGATATACCTCAATTTCAGAGATGTTGAAATGTAAAAAAATGCATCTGGGAATCAATTAAATTCTAATATATTTGTGAATACTTTGGTTTATTAGTTCACTATTTTTCATTGACTCCGTGAACATGGCTGTCCTGTAGGTGAATACACCTTCCTCACCATCGACTTTGGGCTTGACCATGTGCCTCGCTTTGATGAACTGTGGGCAGAAGTGACTCTATGACAGCTCTGAGCTGGGTGTTTAAGGACAACTCAAGATTTTCTAGTATCTATAGTTTCTATCTTTTACCATAGAAGAATAATGTACCATGTAGAAAGTTTCTTTTAGTCTGGGTTCTAGAATAACATATTTGGAGCAGATACACAATTTAGAATGAGAAAACTTGATAATGATCCATAGCATAGAGAAAGCTGCTATTAATCTGAAGACGCATGAGTGAATAATGCATATCTGGTGTTATAAATTCCTGGGGTTTGGGGATTGTTTGTTACTGCAGCAAGAGCTAACAATGACAACATTATAGTGAAACAAACAAACAAACAAAAAAACACACATATGGCTTTCTGGGATGACAAAAACAAAGTAAGCCTTTAAAATAAATGTGCCCTGGACATGTCTATCGACTGCATCATCTCTCATTTCACATACAAACTGTTTGCTAAGAAGGATAGCAAGAAACGAAAAATGAAATGGAATCAATATTGTGTTAGAGCCTGACTTCTCTGGCCTAGATTGTCAGGCAGACTCTGACAAATGAAGGCTGATGAATGGAAAAACACAACATTGTGCCATTCGGTTTCTTTCTTTTCCCTCATGCTGGGTGACTGTTCTTTTATTTATCTACAATTAGGTTTGCTAGACCAGGGAAACACAGCTCTCCTTCACTGTAACTGCATGCTGTTAAGTACACGCCAAGCTGATTGACAAAGAACGACAGGTTCTCTCTTTCTATTCTGGGCTAATCAAGGGCATTCCACTAAAGGGATACATTTTTTTTCTGATTTAGTGATTTATGGATTTCAAAAATAATCTGTCCAAATATACAAAACATAATGCAGTATTGACTTTTAAAGTGGCAAGTGTTATGAAACCAAGAAGATATAATCTACCAAGGGACATACTTAAAATGTTCAAGGCCAATAAAAGAGTGGACATAGGTGTGACCATCAAGTAATGATACTAATATCCTATCTTACAAGCCTTCCACTCATACAGAAGGGTTTCAAAGTCTTAATAGGAGAATTATTTTTTTAAAATATTTTTATTGATTTCAGAAAGGAAGGGGGAAGGAGAGAGAGAAACATCAATGATGAGAGAGAATAACTGATTGGCTGCCTCCTGCACGTCCCCTACTGGGGATCAAGCCTGCAACCCGGGCATGTGCCCTTGACTAGAATCAAACCTGGGACCCTTCAGTATGCAGGCCAATGCTCTATCCACTGAGCCAAACCAGTTAGGCAGCAGAATTATTTTTGCAAACAAATCTTGCCCCCCCCAAACCTCCACTATATTACTTCATTCAGTAAATATTTACTGAAGATAAGAGCACCTATTATGTTCTAAATACTACTTAAGTATGGGATACATAACTAAATAAAACAATTTTCCAGTTCTTGTGAAGCTTACACTCCAACGGGGACAATGGGCAATAAAATAGAAATTATGATAAATCAGAGGGTGAAAATTTCTAAAGAGAAAAACATAAAGCATCAGGTGGGAATAGGATATATATATATATATATATATATATATATATATATATATATATATATATATAGTGAACATTTGAGAAAGTACCTCCAGGGAAAGCCTCAGGCAGAAGTGAGGGAATGAATCAAGCAGCTATCTCAGGGAAGAACAACCTATGCAGGGAAAACAGCATGTGCAAAGGCCCTGGGGCAGGAGTCTGTTCAATTTAAACAAAAACAAGAAAACCAGGGTGAGTAGAGCCTAATGAGCCAGGGGAGAGTAGAAAGAAGCAAGCCAGAGATGTTGGGGAGGATAGGTCCTGCCAGACAAACTATGTGAAGACTTTGGCTATTACTGAGTGAGATTAAGAACCATCAGAAGGTTTTCAGTAGAGGAGCAATGTGAGCTGACTTATTTTTTAATAGATCTTTCTGGCTGCTGTTAAGATTAGACTAAAGGAATGTAAAAAACAGATAGCAGTTATAAGCAGATTCCCAAGGGGAATAGTCAAATATAACACTGCTTGGAGGGAAGTACTTATTTGTGGTAACCTGATGCATTTACTCTGAAAAATTTTATACATGCAGTTCTTAACTGAGGACTAAATTTCTAATCAAGTTTAATGGCAACACAGGACACTGCTTTAAGAAGAGTCATTTATTGAAACTGGTTCTCCCCAGGTTTTACAACATTCCTAATCCTTAGTGGTGAAGAACGCAGGCTCTACCTGGCTATCTAAGTTCAAATTCTGTCATGACTTGCAACAGAAGTCATATGGCCCACAAATGCTAAAATATATTCTAAAACCTTTGCTCTCTGGCCCTTTACAGAAAAAGACAGCCAACTGTTGATGTAGAAAAATGTTTGGTATCTGTGGCTCTAAAAACCTTCAGGTACACAGAGAAATTATATGGGTAGTTATTTTTACAGATAAAACATGAGAAACCTATTTTGCCTTTGACATCCTTACATAGGCTCATGGAGACAAACAGCTTATAGTTATACTTTAGAGAAGAGCTCAAAAAAACATTCTCTATAAGGGGTAAGGTAGTTAATGTTTTAGGCTTTGTGGGCCATATGGTTCCTGTTATACCTAAATTCTGCTATTGTAGTGTGAAAGTAACACATAAACAAATGAGTGTGGTTGTGTTCCAATAATATATTATTTATAAAAACAGGTGGTGGACAGAATTTGGCCCTCGGACTGTAGTTCACTGACTCCTGTTTTAGTGTATTACAGTGTTGTTGGAAGTTAACAGATAAGAACATCTGGGTTCTACACTTATTAATTCATGAGTTGGGGCAAGTCACTTAAAGTCTATGAATTTTAGTATCTTTAATTATAAAATGTATGAAAATGACACATTATTGTAGATAAAGGGTTCACAACATATTTTGCCCTCCCTGCATGAGAATTTGACCTTTGGACCTTCTAACTGTATTCTCCCTGGAAACCTGATAAAGTTGGAATGTCAACTGTGTTGGTAGGCAACATTGCTTCTGCATGAAAAAAACAACTGATTGGTAAATTACAGCTTATTGAGGAGTTCTATGGATGAACTACAGATGTCTAAAGGAAAGCTATAATTTTAGGGATCCTCTGAGTATAGTAACTCTTGTAACTGAGCATGTACCTTTCATGGATCTTGGAAACTCCACCTATGTTATAAGATGCTCATTGGCTCCTGGAACGCACGAGGTTTCTAGGACAGGGTTGATCCAGCCCCTATATGTGAGTCTTTCCCTTTGCACCTGAGCTGTCATTTGGGAATGGACAGGTGCTGCAAAGAGAATAGTTCTTGGATGGATCTGGGAATGTTGCACAGTCTACTTTCAAATCCCACAGGAGAGATATGCCTGATCCTGCCTTCCTGGGAAGCTGCTTCTGTTCTTGTATCCTAAGTGAATTTGAAGCTGAATGTCATTAATGGCAGACTTGTTCACTTGTATCTAAGAAAAGATTCTCTGATGGGCTTTACAGTAATAATTTCTAAGGCCCACATTGTATTTTCACAGGTTAACAGCTCTGAAACTGGGACACGTTTTATAAATGACAGTGTGTCGGAGTCTAATTGGCAGCCCTTTTTTTTTTTCTTAGTGATAGATAAAATAATGATGCATATTCTAATAAATGATATCTTAGAAACAATGAAATATGGTATGTGGCCAGGATATTCATAGTAGGTCAGAATCAAGTAATTTAGTATATGCATAGGTGATACTAACTGCTACTATTTATTGAGAACTTACTAAACATAAACCTTCTGCTATGCTCTTTACATAAATCTTAATTATTCCCGCTCAATCTCCACAGAGCCGTTCAGCAGGCATTATTATCATTTTTCAGATGAAAAAACTAGAGTCATGAGAGGCTAGGGAAGTTATCTAAGGCACGAGCTAACAAATGGTAGGTGTGAGATTTGAACACTGGTCTGCCTAATGCATATTTGCATACTTAATTACTACACTATAGGTTCTATGGATTTGCTCAAATATAATACATATAGAAAGTTAGATTTTATTTGATGAATCACAGGGTTTAGATCCAGAACAAAGTAGTTTTGATAAACATGCAAAGTCAGGGTTTTTTAACCTCAGGACTACTGACATTTTGGCCTGGATAATTTGTTGTTGTAGGGCACTGCTGTGTGTGTTATAGGATGTTTTGCAGCATCACTGGTCACTGTTCTCAAGATGCCAGTAGCATTTCCTACTCCCTCAGGCATGACAACCCAAAATAGCTCCGTCCCTGGCTGGGTAGCTCAGTTGGTTAGAGCGTCATTCCAATGCACCAAGGTTACAGGTTTGATCCCCAGGAAGGGCACATACAAGAATGAACCAATAAATTTGTAAATGAGTGGAACAACAAATCAATGTTTCTCTCTATGTCTGTCTCTCTCTCTCTATCTCTCTCTTCCTCTCTCTCTCTCTAAAGAAAATCAATAAATAAAAAATTTAAAATATCTCCAGACATTGATTAATTCCGCCAGAGAATAAAATCACCCCTGGTTGAAAACCACTAATTATTGAATATATGAATGAACAAATGAAAGAATGTCTGCCTTCTCATAGTCTACATTAGCAGTGCACATAAAACAGTATAATTTAATATAAATACTTTTCTATCCTTTTTTCCTTTTATTTTGCCTGGAGCATTGTTTGCAATGCCATTGATTTATAAGTGTTTTTCTTTCTCAGATTCACTTCACACACTATGACTTTTTTTTAAATCCTCGCCCAAGGATATGTTTATTTATTTTAGAGAGAGAGGAAGGGAGAGAGAAACATGTACATGAGAGAGAATCATCGACCAACTGCCTCCCATAAGCACCCCGACCAGAAAATGAACCTGCAACCTAGGTATGTGCCCTGACCAGGAATCCAACCAGCAACTGCAACCAAGTGAGCCACCTGGCCACGGCCACACACTATAACTCTTAAACAACATTTGAATGTGGTTCTGATGAACTCTAACCATAATGATATGCTTCAGTGACTGACTGAATCATTCTTAAAAACACTGCTTTAAATATCCCAAGGGATTAAGGAATTCATTGGAGTCTATGGAATAGAGAAGCATGGATAACAGAAAGTAATTTTGTCATGTCACTGAATAATATTTTTCTGGCTTTGCACATTCATTGTGGCCAGTGATATTTCCATTATTTTATTTATTTATTTATTTTTTTAAATTTCCATTAAACCTTTATAGCACAGCTTTAAGCCATTATCCATGTGGCAACTGGACACAGTTCCTGAAGTCTCGATAGAAAGTATTTATCAATGTAAATATTATTAAACACTAGAAGTTTCTTTTTAAAATATAAAGAATTCTATATTTTAGAGTAATTTTCTTTAAAAGCAAAGAGCAACTCAATTCTGACTTCATGATTGACACACACTTCAAATAAAATTAAAGATCCTTTGTTTTTTACTATTAAGTACTATACCAAAATTGTAGTCATTATTTAAATAACTCTAAATTCTCCCATAACTTGTAAACTCAAGAAATCAAATGGGCACTGAATTAAACTTGTTTGTTGTTTTTTTTTTTTTTAAAGAAACAAAAAATATCTGAGGATTCTCTTCTGAATAGTTTTTCCTTAAACATGTACAGAAAATAAAGCAAACATGAGGGTTTCTAAAATCAAGAAAAATAACATGTGGTCAAACAAAGCCCCTTCTTTGGTTCACACAACATGTCAGTCTTCATCTTTGGGTCTCAGATCTTCATCTAGCCTGCCATACTTATTTTTTATATTGCAACTCTGTAATTTCTACCACTCCAGATACATGAATATTTTCATTGTTCTCCTGTAAAGTCAATAATAAGGTTCTGGATAAGGAATCGTGCACTTGTATTTTAGATGCATATAACTGCTAAAATCCAGAATATACAGAGAATTCATATCAATCTGTAAAAGAAAGCAAACAATCCAATAGAAATGTGCAAACTATTTGAAGAGTCAACTTATAGAAGGAAAAATGAATGGCTAACAAACATGCAAATCTGTTTAACCAGTGCTATGCAAATAGAAATGATAAATTCATGCCATTTCCTGTTGCTGCTGGAATCTAATTTACAGTCTATCTAATATAATAATAGAGGAATATGCAAATTAGTCAGAATGCCATAATGTCACGACCAATCTATAAGCAGCGGAGAGCTACAGGAGGGTGGGGCAGCAAGTTATGAGTGGTGGAGGGCTACCAGCGGCGGTGGGCAGGGTGGCCAGCTAAGGCAAGCAGCAGCGAGCAACTCAAGGATGGATTCATGCACAGGGCTATTACTATATATATAAAAGGCTAATATGCTAAGTGTCCAACCATTTGACCAGTCGCTATGACATGCACTGACCACCAGGGGGCAGACGCTCAATGCAGGAGCTGCCATGACGTGCACTGGCCATTTACAGAGAAAAGGCACTGCGGACCTAGCACCCACAAAGGAACACTTGGCTTCCCCCAAGTGGGACATAGGCCCCACCAGCACCCCGGAGCGATAGCCCACCAAAGCACAGCTGGCGCTGCTAAGACCCCATGGTGCAAAAAGTGGCCCACAGGCCAGTCCAGCCTGGAAATGGTGGCTGTGGGCACCAGGTAATGATGTCACGTAGCAATGCCCAGCTTTCTCTCCCTAGTGACAGGCCATTTAACAATAAACGGCACCAACGACCTGGTGCCCACAAAGCAACACTCAGCTTTCCCCAAGTGGGACACAGACTCTGCTACCACCTGAGAGCGACACGCCACCAAATCACAGCCGATGCTGCCAAGACCCCATGGTGCAAAATGTGGCCCAAAGTCCAGCCCAGCCCAGAAACAGTAGCTGTGGGCACTGGGTAATGACATCACATAGCAACGCCTGGCTTCCTCTCCCTGGCAACTAGCCTCCTTGGAGCTTCTTTAGCCCAGGAACACGACTTGCCTTATAGCCAGGTGCAAACATTTTACACTTTAACCAAATGTCTGTGAAACCTTTTCCCATGCCTCATCTCATTTGATCCTCACAGAAGTCCTGGAGTATGTAGATAGAAGACTCAGTAGAATCCTATTTTCTTTTCATTAGCTTGAAAACAGAGATTTAGAAAGTTTAGAAAATTGATCAGACTGAAAAGAAGTAAGAAATGGTGGGCCTTGAAAATGACTTCAGGTTTTCTCACTGCGCAGAATATAGTCAAACACTGCTGCAGTTAAATATTTTACCCTTTGTTCTCTCTGCATGATCTACAATAATAACCTGCTTCGTGTTGGTATTTACTGCTGCATTGCTGACAATTACCTGAAAGAGAAGTTGGGGTGCTTCACTGGGCTGGAAAAAGTTTAGTTAAATCAGAAAGCAGGTATAATTAAGCAAGTTTATACTATATATATATATATATATATATATATGGCTAAGTTGACTTGTGCATGTGTGATACATATAAAGCTCTCGCTGCTGCCAATCACACACATGTGTTTCCATCTGTCATTGTTGATCATTAATTTGGTTGACACTTCTATTATAGAGAAAGGGCAAATAGCGATTTTAAAATATTTCCTCTAATTAATTTCCTTTCAATGTGCATGAAGTCGTTCACTGGGCCTCTAGTTATAATAAAGATATGAATTCTCTAATGAATCAGCAATTCTACTTTTAGGTATTGGCAAATGGGTTTATAAGGAAAACTATAAAGAATGTTCTTTTAGCATTGTTCACAATAGTGAAAACTGGAAACAACCTAATGTTCATTCATTCCTCATCTCATAACCCTACTGATTGTTTTGTTGCTATTCAAATCAGAAATACTTTTAACAGATTACTTCTCTATTCAAAAACCACTTTAAATTGTTGTTCTTATTTTGTAGGTTCAAAATTCTATTTAACTTATTCATAAGCAAAGTTAATGCTTCTATTGACTCACTGGGGAACTAAAGATAATAAAAGAATAATGCTCTTTAATATCTGACTTCAGCTATAATAGAATATATAGTATAATATCTCAGAAAACATCTGTTTAATCTTGAGTGAAGCATTGGAAGTATGTGTACATAATTTTGCATTTGTTATCTCTCAAATTGTGTCAGTCACTAATATCCATTATTATGCTAATTCTAGAAGATATACTGTAATACATGTTATCATGAATTACTAATATTGTGTTTCTTATCAATAATTTCATCAAATAATGTAAAAGACAGAGATGCATATCTATTTGCATTTCTACATGCTATTCACAAATGTTCTTCAAAAACTCTTGAAAATTAAAAATATTCACACATAGCTTTGTAATTTCAAGTGTTAATAAGTAGAATTTTAGTTATATCCTATACATTCTTGAGTTCTTTCATATTTTCCTTTTGATTGCTTAACAGAATTATTAATTTTAAGAAAACCAATCTCATTTTTATATTTTTGTTGATTTCAGAGAGGAAGAGGAGAGAGATAGAAATATCAATGATGAGAATCATTGATCAGCTGCCTCCTGCATGCCCCATACTGGAAATTGAGCCTGAAACCTGGGCATGTGCCCTGACCAGGAATTGAACCCTGAGCTCCTGGTTCATAGGTCAACCCCAACCACTGAGCCACTCCAGCTGGGCCTGATCTCATTTTAATAGCTAGCATGTTATATAGTCATTATTATAAATGAGCTTTGAGCTTTTAATTCTTAAATTTTAACTATTACTAAAATAGTCCAAGTTAAGTAATTAAGGCTGTTTTTATAAACTATATACTTTGGGCTTTCTTATGATCAGTAATTATTGAATATTCATTATGTCCTGAGGAGGCAAGCAAATATTCAGAAGTTGGAAACTATGGCTTCAGAAGTATTGGGCATGCAAACTCTAAGTTTTTAATCTATGTGGATTTGAAACTACAGAGAAAGTTAAATGCATTTACACTGGGTGAGAATTTATGTAGTGAATTTACAACTAAGGTGTTTCTTTTTCAGATTATGTATCAGATATATATTGAAGTATTTGGTATTCCTCAAAATATGTATAACTCCAAATATTATTCCAATATGTGAATGAGTGAGTCTAGTCATACTAATGCTACTGCTCAAAGGAGAGCCAGGAAGAATAAGAGAAAGATATGACAAGGATGCAGCAGATATGTGACAACTTGGAAGTATTTGGAATACAAAGGTGATTATGAAGTACAATAGATTAAAAGTAGTAACATCAGCCCTAACTGGTTTGGCTCAGTGGATAGAGCATCGGCCTGCGGACTGAAGGGTCCCAGGTTCGATTCCGGTCAAGGGCATGTACCTTGGTTGTGGGCACATCCCCAATAGAGGGTGTGCAGGAGGCAGCTGATCGATGTTTCTAACTCTCTATCCCTCTCCCTTCCTCTCTGTAAAAAATTCAATAAAATATATTTTTTTAAAAAAAGTAGTAACATCAGCTAGTTTTGTCTATTATTTGCCTGTCTATATATATAAAAGCCAAGTGCCTGGAATGACCGGAACAACCAGAATGACCAGAATGACTGGTTGCTATGATGCACAGTGCGGCTGGCCAACCGGCCCCATCAGGGGTGGGATCGGCCAACCACCTTTGGTCCCCTCCTCCTGCTGGCCCAGCCCCAGTAGGGCTCCAATTGGGGGCAGGCCAGCCGGACCCCACCTGTGCATGAATTTTTGCATTGGGCCTCTAGTATACTTATAATACACAGCATAGAATTATATTAGTTTGATTTATAATATATTCTTATTTTCAATGAGAGAAATATAGTAAGTGAAACCTCAGGATACAGAACTGTATTATTTAAGAGGAAATATCACTTTGGCATTTCTAAGCAAATTTACTGCACAAAGTTTGGTTATGACTTCATGGAGAATAATCATGTAACTCTGATATTTTCCCGTTAATGAAATCTAGGTTTATTCTGAATTTGAATATTTCAAGTGTTGCTTAAAATTCTATCTTCAGAATGCTATAGAGACTGCAGACACAGCTGATTATCACAGCCAGTCGGCCTGGAGGTCAAATCCCTCTAGTATTAACTACAACAATCAAGGCTTAACTACAAGACTGCACACAAAGACCACTAGGGGGTGTACCAAGAAAGTGTAAAAAATGCGGAGACAAAGAAACAGGACAAAACTATCAAGGGAGGATATTGAGTTCAGAACCACACTTTTGAGGTCTCTCAAGAGGCTTCTTGATAAACTTGATGAGATGTACAGGAAATCTAATGAGACCCTCGATGGTGTGATAAAGGACCGACTAGAAATTAAGCATACACTGACTGAAATAAAGAATATTATACAGACTCCCAACAGCAGACCAGAGGAGCGCAAGAATCAAGTCAAAGATTTGAAATTCGAAGAAGCGAGAAACACCCAAATGGAAAAGCAAAATGAAAAAAGAACCCCAAAATACGAAGATAGTGTAAGGAGCCTCTGGGACAGCTTCAAACGTACCAACATCAGAATTTAGGGGTACCAGAAGATGAGAGAGAGCAAGATATTGAAAACCTATTTGAAGAAATAATGACAGAAAACTTCCCCCACCTGGTGAAAGAAATAGACTTACAGGTCCAGGAAGCGCAGAGAACCCCAAACAAAAGGAATCCAAAGAGGACCACACCAAGACACATAATTAAAATGCCAAGAGCAAAAGACAAAGAGAGAATCTTAAAAGCAGCAAGAGAAAGAAACTCAATTACCTACAAGGGAATACCCATACGACTGTCAGCTGATTTCTCAACAGAAACTTTGCAGGCCAGAAGGGAGTGGCAAGAAATATTCAAAGTGATGAATAGCAAGAACCTACAACCAAGACTACTTTATCCAGCAAAGCTATCATTCAGAATTGAAGGTCAGATAAAGAGCTTCACATATAAGGAAAAGCTAAAGGAGTTCATCACCACCAAACCAGTATTAGATGAAATGCTGAAAGGTATCCTTTAAGAAGAGGAAGAAGAAGAAGAAGGTAAAGATACAAATTATGAACAACAAATATGCATCTATCAACAAGTGAATCTAAGAATCAAATGAATAAATAACCTGATGTACAGAATGAACTGGTGATTATAATAGAATCAGGGACATAGAAAGGGAATGGACTGACTATTCTTGGGGGGAAAAGGGGTGTGGGAGATGTGGGAAGAGACTGGACAAAAATCGTGCACCTATGGATGAGGACAGTGGGTGGGGAGTGAGGGCGGAGGGTGGGGTGGGAGCTGGAAGGAGGGGAGTTATGGGGGGGGAAAAAGAGGAACAAATGTAATAATCTGAACAATAAAGATTTAATAAAAAAAAGAATGCTATAGAGTTTCATTGGAGATAATTTGTTTTTAAATTAATTTCTACCAATCGTTTTGGTCATTTTTTAAATTCTCAAATAGTGTAAATTTACATTGATATCAGTTTATGAGATAGCAGTTGAGCAGTAAAATAGCTTTACTTAAAATAAGTATTCCTCGCCGAACCGGTTTGGCTCAGTGGATAGAGCGTCGGCCTGCGGACTCAGGGGTCCCGGGTTCGATTCCGGTCAAGGGCATGTACCTTGGTTGCGGGCATGTCCCCACTGGGGGGCGTGCAGGAGGCAGCTGATCAATCTCTCTCATCGATGTTTCTGGCTCTCTGTCCCTCTCCTTTCTTCTCTGTGGAAAATCAATAAAATATATTTTAAAAAAATAAAATAAAACAAAAATAAGTATTCCTTAAAGTGGTCTTTTTAGCGTTAAATTATTTTTCTATTTTTAGTGTTAAATTATTTTTCTATGTTTTTTCTAAATTATTTGTCTGTTCTTTCCCTTTTAAAATAAAATCACAATGATTATGGCCATAGGCTCTCTTGTTTTTTCCACAATGTTATATCTTTAAACACCAAGTTCTCATGCTCCCCCTCTCCCCAAAAATGTGTCAAGTGGCTTTATGTTGCTGTTACTTCTTGGAAGTCATCCTTACCCATAATGATAGTTATACTTGCTTTCAGAGGTATCATAATTATGTATTTATAATTTTAAGTGTTCTTCCGTGGTAACTCACAGATTTAAGAATTCCTTTAGCAACCTATCCTTGTAGTTTAGTGAGCAGAGCATTGAATTTCATGATGAAAATACAAATTCACAGCCATGTGATCAGTAGGGTAGACACTCACCAGGCAGACCAGAGGGTCAAGGAGAATACAGAGACCTGTATGGCGACCATAGGTTATGTAAGCCTTGTAAATTTCCTTCACCTGTTAATCCAGATTCTATTCTAGAGGGGAGCAGGAGGAAAGCAAAGAAATCTGAAAGATTGACCATTTATCCAAGTGATACCAACTCATATAAAGACACTAGTAAAATTGTTTGAGTGAGATTCTTTTTCCTCACTGCCCAACATAGGAGAAATTTACAATGATCAGTGAGAAATTGTATTTGTGTGAATCAATATTTGGCCCTAAGCCATATCCATATAATTCTGCCTGTATATTTATTATATTTATTATTTTTGCCTACTTCAGAAGCCATGACCATGTTTTTCAAAATATAGTTATCAGGTCATTGGCACAAGTATCATCAGGGAACTGCATTTTAAAAAGATCTTTATCTTATTCCCCCACATTGAAGATTGAGAAGCATGGATCTAGAGAAACTAGCATTGGGAATGTATAAGTGTTAACTCCAGCATTTTAATTCACTTCCATACTTATCTTCTGGATGTAACATTTATCTTTCAATGATACAGCTTTAGGATAAACAGCTTCATGGACCCACAAGTAAGAAAGACAAGTAAGAAAGACAATAAGGTGACAGACAATTAAGAAAGGTGGCTGTATCTTTTTAAAGTTATGATTAGAAAAATGGAACTGTTTTGGGTAATGCAAATTGCAACAGCACAGCATTTCTGAATGTATCTGGAATCCTAGCCTGCTATTTTCTATCAACACCCACTGTCACCAAGAGTGGTAACTGGCAAATTCAAAACCTTCCTTATTTAACCTCCACTATTTCTACCATGTATTCTGTCTGCCAATGAAAGCTATCCCTTGAGCAATATAGTTGGTAAACCAGGTGGTCCAGTCAGTCCTTAAACAGAAGTTGTTTGAAATCTATTGGAAGCGTTCCCATCTTTTTCCTCCACACATACTCAGAAAGAGATGGCATCCATATGCAGGGCAGAGCTTTCTTTATAAGGAAAATTTTAAAAAATAATGATCAAATCGCTTCTGATCTTCTCACATAACCTATTCCAAAGTATCACAAGTTTATATAAACTTGCTTATAACAGAGCACTGGAAGACAGTTAAGTAAAAAATTAAAATTGTATGGAGTAGAAGCATGATTTCATGAAAGTATAAAAAAGATTTAGGGTGACATACTGTCTTTTTAAGGTATATTTGGAGCAATAGAATGGTCAAGGAAAAGACAGATCTGCTTTTGGAGAAGACAGTATAATATTGGGGTATGGAAAACAAAAGTGGGAGACCTTCAATTCCTATTGGGGTCTGTTTGTTGTATGTCAAGAGGTACAATATTCTGATTGTAGAGATTAAAACAAATAGCAATGAGAGGGAACTGGTGCTCAAGATGGGTAAAGAGATCAGAAAGTCCCCAGCTGCTCAGAATTAACTCTCTTGATCTAGATAAATTACATCTCAGGACATTAATAAAACTGGCAAGTCAAATGGCAAACCACTAGGGGTGGTCTGGAAGATTGGAAAAGGGCAGTTTTGATTTTCAAAACAAAAACAAAACATTCGGAGATGAAAATTTAAGCTTCCAAAGAGCTATTTCTGACTTGGATAGGAGATGCAATGCAGGGAGAAGCCACAAGCCTTCTTCAGTCAATGAAGTATTTTGAAAGAATGGGACTCCATTGATAGAGGTGCTTTGAAAAGACAAACTTCGTTATAGCTATTACATTTTGTTAGGGTGCTGGAAAAAGAAAACCAATATTTACATACCTGTTTAAAATTTGTATAAAATGAAATGTGTACCTACTCTTTAATTTGCTATCACATTGAGCTGCTGTACATGATTGTTGTTTGCTAAGAAGGGCAAAGACCATTCCTTTGCAATTCAAAGGTTTGTTTTAGTATTTTCAGGTTATACCCTTAAGATCAGAGTCTATTTGTCATAGGAAATATCTGTTAGAATCCTTGTAAAAAAACACGTATTTACCTCAAGTCGTAAACTGGTTTTGTCTGAATATAGAAGGCCAGTAACTTAACAGAAACCAAAATTGTCAACAAATGTAACAAATAGGGCATAGAAAAGAAAATATGATTCTGAAACACTTTTTGATTCTGAAAAGAATCCATCCTCACTCAAAAGAAGAATGCAAAATAGAATGTAATAAATGGCAGTGAGGTGTCATTCTATCCTTGCTTAGAAAAGAGAAAAAAGGTTGCCCTGGTCGGTGTGGCTCAGTTGGCTGGGCATCATCCCATGCACTGAAAGGTTGCCTGTTTGATTCCTGGTCAGGGCACATGCCAAGGATGCAGGCTCAATACCCAGTAGGAGGAGTGTAGGAGGCAGCCAATAGATGTATCACTCTCAAATTGATGTTCCTCTCTTTTTTCCCCTTTTCCCTTACTTTCTCTAAAAAATCAATTACAGAAGATAAAAAAGATTGATGAGACACTCACTGAGTTGGCAAAAGTATGGAGAAAAAATTTCCTTCGTATTACTGATGGCAGTGCTCTAGGAAGAGCAAATTAGCCAGATTTACCAAAATAACAAATGACATTTTAAAAGTATATTTTTTACTGGGTTTAGAGAGGAAGGAAGAGGGAGAGACAGAAACACCAATGATGAGAGAGACCAGCATAACAAATGACAGTTTGAGCCAACCATTTTACTAGCAACTTTTCCTATGGATATACTTAATTTTTGTTTTTTTATTAAATTTATTGGGGTGACATTGGTCAACATGATCATATAGGTTTCAGGTGTGGGTTTCAATGTTACAAGATCTGTATATTGTACTGTGTGCCCACCACCCAAAGTCAAATCTCCTGTCACCATATAATAGGACCCCTTGTCTCCCCACCCCCTTCTTTCTGGCAACCACCATACTGCTGTTTGTGTTCATGAGTTTCAGTTTTATAACCCACATGTGAATGAAATCATAAGGTTCTTAGCTTTTTCTGACTAACATTTCACTTAGCATAATGTTTTCAAGGTTGCAAATGTTCCTGCAAATGGCGCTATCTCATCCTTTCTTATGGCTGAGTAGTACTCCATCATGTATATGTACCACATCTTCTTTATCCAATCCTCTATCACAGGACACTTTGGTTGTCTCCATGTCTTGGCCACTGTGAATAATGCTGCAAGGAACATAGGTGTGCATATATCTTTGCAAATACATGATTCCAAGGTTTTTGGGTATATACCCAGGAGAGGGATTGCTGGGTCATATGGTAGCTCTATTCTCAATTTTTTGAGGACTCATCAGACTGCTTTCCATAGTGGTTGTGCCAGTCTACATTCTCATCAGTAGTGGATGAGAGTTCCATTTTTTCCACAACCTTTCCAACACTTGTTATTGCTTGTCTTATTGATAACGCCCATTAACAAGTATGAGGTGGTATCTCATTGTGGTTTTGATTTGCAGTTTCCTAATTGCCAGTGAGGTTGAAAATATTTTCATATATCTATTGGCTATTCATATGTCTTCTTGGGAGAGGTGAATTTTCAGGTCCTCTGCCCACATTTTGATTGGGTTGTTTGTTTGGTATTGACTTTTATGAGTTCTTTATATATTTTGGAAATTAAACCTTTGTCAGAGCTACTGTTTGCAAATATCATCTCCCATCTGGTTGGCTACCTCCTTGTTTAGTTGTCAATTTATCTTGCTGGGCAGAAGCTTTTTAATTTGATATAGTCCCATTCATTTATTTTTGCCTTTGCCTTTGGGGTCAAGTTCACAAAATGTTCTCTATGACCAAGGTCCATAATTTTGATACCTATATTTTCTTCTATGTAACTTAGTGTTTTAGGTCTTATATTTAGGTCTTTGATCCATTTTGAGTAGATATTTGTACATGGGGACAAACTGTAATCCAGTTTCATTTATATGCATGTGGCTTTCCAGTTTTCCCGGTACCATTTATTGTGAAAAGACTATCTTTACTCCACTCTGTGTTTCTGGCTCCTTGTTGAAAATTATCTGTCCATATACATGTGGTTTTATAGCTGGGCTCTCTATTCTGTTCCATTGACCTGCGTGTCTGTTTCTATGCCAATACCATGCTGTTTTGATTATCATAGCTCTGCAGGATAATGTGAAGTTAGGCGGCATGATACCTACCCCTTTGTTATTTTTTCTCAGGACTGTTTTAGCTATTTGGGGTCTTTTGTGGTTCCATACAAATCTGATGATTTCTTGTTCTATTTCTTTAAAATATTACATTGGGGTTTTGATGGGAATTGCATTAAATCTGTATATTTCTTTGGATAATATCACCATTTTAACTATGTTGATTATTCCAATCCATGAGCACAGGGTAATTTTCCATTTTGTTGTGTCTTCTTTTTTTCTTTTAATCAATATTTTACTATCTCAAGTGAAATTTAGAAACATTACTACTAAGTAGGTCCCATTAACCTTCCACTTTTATGCTTTATTTTATTTTTTTCTTTATTGATTAAGGTATTACATATGTGTCCTTATTGCCCCATTGCCCCCCACCTCCCCCACTCATGCCCTCACCCCCTGTTGTCTGTGTCCATTGGTCAGGCTTATATGCATGCATACAAGAACTTTGGTTGATCTCTCCCCCTACCCCCACCCTCCCCTACCTTCTCACTGAGGTTTGACGGTCTGAGTGATGCTTCTCTGTCAGGTTGTGTCTTCTTCAATCTCTTTTAATAATGCTTTGTAATTTTTAGTATAGTCTTTTACATTCTTTGTTAAGTTTATTTCTAGGTATTTTATTCTTTTGGTTATAATTTCAAAAGGGATTTTTTTCCATTTCTTTTTCTGAAGTTTTATTGTTGGTATACAGTAAGGCAATGGATTTTTACACATTGATTTTGTATCTTGCAACTTGACTGTTTATTGTTTCTAAAAGTTCTTTGGTGGAGTCTTTAGGTTTGTCTATGCGCAGAATCATGTTGTCCACAAAAAGTGACAGTTTGACCCCTTCCTCCCCTATTTGGATGCCTTTTCTTTCTTTCTCTTGCCTTATTGCTTGGGCTATGACTTCAGCACTATGCTGAATAAGAGTGGTGAGAATGGACATCCTTGTCTTGTTCCTGATCTTAGAGGAAAAGCTTTCAGTTTATTCACCAGTCAGTGTGATATTAACTGAGGGTTTATCATATATGGCCTTTATTATGTTGAGGTATTTTCTTTCTATTCCTATTTAATTGAGTGTTTTAATCATACATGGATGTTGTCTCTTACCAAATGCTTTTTTCCTGCATCTATTGATAAGATCACATGATTTTATCCTTTCTTTTGTTAATGTGGTGTATTACTTTGATTGGTTTGTATATGTTGAATCATCCTCGTGCCCCTGGAATGAACCCCACTTGATCGTGTTTTATTATTTTTTTGAAGTACTGTTGTATTTGATTTGCTAGTATTTTGTTTAGGATTTTTGCATCTATTCATCAGAGATGAATGGTCTGTAATTTTCATTCTTTGTGTTATTTTTGCTAGATTTTGGTGCTGGGGTCCAACCCCAGCAGGTCCAGGGGTCCCCAAAGGTGTGGACGGAGTTGGCGAAGAAGGAATGACATGGAGACAGCCTTCAGTTGATCAGCAGCCTAGCCAGGATCTCCAGCCAAGATCTGGTTAGGATCTCCAGCCAAGTTCTGGTCAGGATCTCCAGCGAAGTTCTGGTTAGGATCTCCTGCCAAGTTTTGGTCCCAGGTTCTGGTCAGGTTCTCTTGCCATGTTTTCTCGCTAGGTTCTGTCTCTAGGTTCTGTCCCTAGGTTCTGTCTCTAGGTTCTGTTTCTAGGTTCTGTCTCTAGGTTCTTCAGCCAGGTTCTCTCGCTAGGTTCTGTCTAGGTTCTGTGTAGGATCTCCAGCCAAGTCCTGTCTCTAGGTTCTGTGTAGGATCTCCAGCCAAGTCCTGTCTCTAGGTTCTGTCTCTAGGTTCTGTGTCCTGTTGTCTTGTTACATCTGTATTTATACCAGTTGATTTCAATCCTATCAATTTCTATTCCAAAGGTTAGGGTGTTTCTTATCTCCATTCCAGGGAGTAAGGATTATGTAGCTTAAGCGTGATTGTTTGTAAAGTGATTAACTACCCGCCTGGCACTTAGTTGAGGGGTTTTATCTCCTCCCTAACTTCAGGGAAAAATCCCTACCTGGGGAAACAACTTTCTCAGAGAGGTGACCTTGGTTAAAACACATAGCGCTAAGGGGAGCAAACATATTTAGAACAGTATGCTATATACGCCAGGTCCCTTGAAGCATATGCTGCGCAGACATTTCTTCTCTGCAGTGACTGTGTCAAGCAGCATGATGGACCAGCTCCCGGCATTTTGGTATCAGGTTTATATTGGCCTCATAGAATGTGTTAGAAAGTATTGCCTCTTCTTCAATTTTTTGGAAGAGTTTGAGAAATATAGGTTTTAAATCTTCTTTGAACGTTTGGTAGAATTCACTGGACTTCTATTTTTTGGCAGGTTTTTGATGGTTGTTTCAATTTCCCCACTAATGATCAGTCTAAATAGATTTTCCAATTCTTCATTATTTAGTCTAGGAATGTTATATAATTCTAGGAACTTATCCATTTCTTCTAGGTTATTGAATTTGGTGGCATATAGTCTTTCATAATATTCTAGTATTGTCCTTTGTATGTATCTATGATGTCTGTGGTGACTTTTCCTCTCTCATTTCTGATTATATGAGTTTATATGAGTTTTTTTTCCCTTTTTTCCTTAGTGAGTCTAGCCACGGGGTTGTCAATTTTATTCATCTTTTCAAAGACCCAGTTCTTTATTGTATTATTTTTTCGCATAGTATTTTGTTCTCTATTTCATTCATTTCTGCTCTAATTTTTATTATTTCCTTTCTTCTGACTTTGGGTTGCTTTTGCTCTTTTTTCTAGTTCTTTAAGATGTGATGTTAGGTTGTTTATTTGGGATTTCTCTTGTTTCTTGAGATAGACTTGTAATGATACAAATTTCCCTGTTATTACTACTTTTGCTGCATCCCAGAAGTGTTTTTAAAAATATGTTTTTATTGATTTCAGACAGGAAGGGAGAGAGAGAGAGAAAGAAACATCAATGATGAGAGAGAATCATTGATAAGTTGCCTCCTGCACATTCCCTACAGAGAGTGAGCCCACAACCAGGGCATGTGCCCTAACTGGGAAGTGAACCATGACCACCTGGTTCATAGGTTGATGCTTAAGCACTGAGCCACACTAACTGGTTGAGAAGTTTTGATATGTTGTATTGTCATTCTCATTTTTCTTTGTATATCTTTTGATCTCATCTTTTATTTTTTCTTTGACCCAGTTATTTTTTAGTAGTATACTGTTTAATCATAATGTATTTGTGGGTTTCTTTACATCCTTTTTGCAATTAATTTCTAATTTCAAGGCATTGTGGTCAGAGAATATGCTTGGTATAATTTCAATTTGCTTGAATTTGTTGACGCTAATTTTGTGACCCAACATATGGACTAGCCTTGAGAATGTTCCATGTGCACTAGAGAAAAATGATCTGATGTTCTGGGATGAAAGGTTCTGTAAATGTCAATTATGACCATTTGTCTAGTGTTTTATTTAAGGCTGATATTTTTTATTGATTTTCTGTTGGTTGATCTGTCTAGAGGTGTGAATGGAGTTTTAAGGTCCCCAACTATGACTGTGTTTTTGATCTGTTTCTCCTGTTAGTTCTGTGAGTAGTTGTTTTATATATTTTGGTGCTCCCTGGTTGGGTGCATATCTATTAAGAAGTGTTCTGTTTTCTTGATTTCGTGTCCCCTTTATCATCATAAAGTGTCAATCTTTGTCTCTTGTTATCCTTATTATCTTGAAATCTATTTTGTCAAATATAAGTATGGCTACACCTGCTTTTCTGTGGATGTTATTTTCTTGGAAAATCATTTTCTACCCTTTTACTTTGAATCTACCTTTGTTTTTGCAGCTTAGATGTGTCTCCTATAGGCAGCATAAGGTTGGGTTTTGTTTTTTTATCCACTCTGCTACGCTGTGCCTCTTTATTGGTGAATTCAGACCATTTACATTTTAGGGTAATTATTGATGTAACTAGGTGTTCTGTTTGTTTCTTGGACTGAGCAATTAGTTCTTTCCATATAGTTGATAAGTTCTCATCCACTGTTTGAACAGGCTCTCCATTCTCTGTTCCCTCTCTTGCTCCTCTGGAATGCCTATAATTCTAATATTGCTTTTTCTGAGGGAGTCAGACAATTCTCATAGAGCTCTTTCATTTTTCTTTATGCTCAGGTCTCTCTCTTCTTCCCTCTGCATCATTTCTAGATTCCTATCTTCTATATCACTAATTCTTTCCTCCATCTTGTTGGTTCTGTTTTCTATACTCAGTAGTTTACTCTTAATCTCCTTAGTTGCATGCTTCATTTCCAGGATTTCAGAATGGTTCTTTTTTAAAGTTCCAATCTTTTTGGTAAAGTACTCGTTTTGTTCATTGATTTGTTTTCTGAGTGCACTGAATTGCCTGTCTATATTTTCTCATACCTCATTGAGTATTTCTAGAACTGCAATCTTCTCTGTCATTTATATCACATATCTCCATGTGTTCCAGCTTACTTTCTGGAGGTTTTTCATTTTATTAATGGTCATCCTCATAACTCTGGTTATTCATGATATTTTCTGTTTTTCTTTGCCTATGCATTTATCTCTGTAAACATGGCCCATAGATTTTTGGAAGAGGTTTTCCTACTATTTTCCAGTAGATGGCACTGAATCGCAAGATTTTTTTAGCTCTGTAATATCACAGCCTTGAACCTCTGAGGCTTCCGTTAGACAGTACAACCTCGCTACCTGGGAATAGGGTTAGATTTGCCCACACCTTAATGGTGACCACCGACCTCCACTTCTGTGGGGTCCCACCCCAAACACCCCTTCTGGGGATCAGTCACTGAGGGAAATAGTGGTTTTTCTGCAATAGCTCTTGGTTTATAGATAATCTGCTCCTGGACCCCACTCTAAGGGCAACAGGAGGTGAATGTTGGGAGTCCCAGCAGTGACAGGGATCTGTGGTTTCCTTTCTTTGTCTGAAACACAACAGCCTGGCCAGAGAGTGGAGAGCTGCACAGCAGAACCCTGTGCTCTGTCAGGCATCTGCTCACTCAGACACTGTTTGTTCCCTTGCTGCTCTCCCTGCTGGGCTGCCCCCCTGCAGCTCTCTGTTTCTCCTGGCCAAAGGAAGTGCCTGCTACCACTGGCTTCCTCCCCTCTCCAGGCTGAGCCAACAAGCTCCCAGTTGCAGGGCTGTGTCTGTGGGCCATCTGCACTTTCTTTCATTCTTCCCGGTTGCCCACTTTTAGATGTTTCAATGCACAGGTATCTCAGGCATGCATCTGTGTTGAGCAGGGATTTCTTTGTTGAATTTATTCTCAACTTTGTAATAATTAACCCCATGTGAACTTACTGACAGAACACTAATTAGTTCAGTTCATATAAAATGAATGAATAGATTCTATTAAAATTAGAAACAAAAATAAAATGCCTAACAAAAACAAATTTCACAAAACAATAGTTACCCATATCACATGAAAAATATTGTGATAATTTGTATTGTATCCTATGTACCTTATACTATCTTATTCGATTTTATTTTACCCATTAACTTGATTTCATAACTCATCAATAAGTCACCAACAGCAACTTGAAAAAATAGTTATTTAAACTATCTCTTCTTCTTCATCCTTATTACCAAAGTCCTCTTGTTGCTTCTTCTCTCTGGAACCTTTTTCCTTTCCCTTACACACATTTCACTTTATTGATCCCTACTCATTTTTTAAAGATCCAGTTTAGTATCATATTTTCTAGGGATGCTTTCTTGAGACCAGAGCTTTATAAACTTTAGTAAGTGCGAATGTCCTCTGGAGGGTTTGTAAGACAGATTCTTTCTACTAAAAAAGTTTAAATATTTTTACTTATTATTTTAATATTTTCTTTAAAGGAGCAGGATTTCATCTTGCATCAGTTATATGGACATGACAAAGGTCAATGAAATAGAAACAGAATATATAGAATAAGAGATACCATGATATCATGATCTGTAACAACTGAAGTTTTCTATCTCATACCCTATTCTGAATAAGAAAACAGAGACAGAGAAGCATCGATCAGACCGTCAAACCTCAGAGGGAAAGTAGGGGAGGGTGGGGGTAAGGGGGAGAGATCAACCTAAGGACTTATATGTAAGCATATAAGCCTAACCAATGGACACAGACAACAGGGGGGTGAGGGCATGAGTGGGGGGAATGGGGGGTAATGTGGGGATAAGGATGCATATGTAATAACTTAATAAAGAAAGAAATTTTAAAAATAAATAAAACAAACTAAAAAACAAACAAAAAATATAGATTCTTGAGTTTCAGGCCCATCTATTCTGATTCAGTAGTTCTCTGGAGAGGCCCAAGGATTTGCATTTCTAACAAGATTTGGGGTGATGCTTCTAATGCTGCTGTTACTGGACTAGGGACCACACTTTAATACCTGTGCTCTAAACAACACTTTGGGCTATCACAGAATCCTATAAGTGTACTCACTATATTGCACTGAAAATGTTTCTGCATTGATATAGACACTGAAATATATTTATGCATAAATTCACCTCTAGGAAACAGAGAATGAGGGCCAACTTAACATATCAGGACATTGTAGCTAATTAATAAATGGTTTGTTACCTGAATAGAAATTTCATTAGCTTAGCCTCATGTCTTTTTTCGGCCTAAAGAGCTTGATCAGGGATATAGGGAAATTAACTTCATGTGCATTTCAGCAATACATTTGATAAAGTCTCCAAATGAATGCTTATGGAAAAACAGAATCATATGAACTGAGGAGGAAATAAAGCAATTAGAGTTTGGTAACTAATTGAACAACCACCAAAGGAAATGGATGGTTGAATTGATGTCAAAATTTAGGGAGGTTTCCAGTGATGTGATGCAGGTCTCTCTCTTAGGATTCAGCCTATTTGAGAATTTTTTCACAACATAAAGTTTATAGAAGGCAAACATATCAAATCTGAAGTTCCAAAGAAACTAAGAGACTGCAATATATTATATTATAGAAGCAGGACCTGAAGATCACCTCCTCTCCATTTCTACCATCAACTGGATTGATGGGTTAACACATGTATTAAGGCTTTGAGTACTTTGAGGTTAAGTACAAGTCTTCATTCTTAGAGGTGGGCAGAAAAAGGGAGAGGTTAGTGGGGGACAGAACAATCGGAACTGAGGCAGGGGAAGAGGCTGTGAGTAGAAGACAAGGTCAGTAAAAATGTAAAATTGAAATCATTAGAGATGAACTAGAAACCATACACACAGCAGCAATGTTAGCAACAGATTCTGCCTTCTAGTGGTGGTGGGCTTCTTGTCTATTCTCTGACTTGGTCTGGATGGATTAGAAAATGGGAGGCAATGGGAGGCAATTGAAGTTATTAAGGTGACACTCAATTTTTTCATCTATAATAATAAAGGGGTAATATGCTAAATGTCAGTGACCTTGCTGGATAAACCTGAGTAGGCCCGGGGAAGAGGCTGACAGCCCTGTACCTATTTCCAAAAAGTAAACTACACAAGGACAGATAAAGGAAATGTAAGCTAGAAACAGTACATGATAAAAAGAGCTGGCGATTTTAGAGACTAGTAAGTTCCAGAAGAGTCAACATTGTGATACAAGTACTGATGCAGTAAGGAACTCTGAAATGGCTAAAGGCATAGGCTGTGATGATGCTATGGTGGCTTAACCACTGTTAAGCCAGGGACTGTGTTGTTCTTTACTTCTTATCATAGAATGCTCATCTCTCCTAGAGTGGCAATCTTCAGAATGAGGTACACAAAGGCTTTTCTAGGAATATGTGGGCAATAGATGGTGTTCATGATATCAGTTTCCAGATTCTTAGATTCCAAGGGATTTTTTTTCCTGGGTTGGTCCCTGTGGTACACATATAATTTCAATTATCATCCCCAGTTTTTGTCACAGTAACAAAGCTTGAAAACAAATTAAATGTTTATTAACCACTTTTTGGTTAATGACAGTCCTCCAACTTTACAAAATAAAAGCATGCCTCCTCTGACATATCCCAAAGATGCATTATACCCAAGACACAGTTATGCCAAATCAAAATACAATTCAAAATATTGATGACTTAAGTCTTCCTTTAAACAATGTATCATTAAGCACTTATCCATCCATCTCATTAATAGATTCATTTTTAATAAAAATCTTAGTATGCTTAATATTTATCAAAAGTTCCATATATTTAGGAAATTTGGTTATTACTAGGTGTACTTAGTATTAATAATAATGGAAGCTATAACTCAATCTAAAATATTTTTTAAAATACTCTAAAGATTTTAGAGTCTTGTAGTCAAGGAAATTGTCTTTAAAAATTGAATTTAAATCCACATAGATAGACTTGTCATACGGAAGTATGATAGAGTGATTAATAAAAGACTTTATAGCATACATATATATTACATTAAAGTATAATTCTTTGGGAAAGTGGAATGGAAATATGATTTAAAGGAGAAAGAGGACTGATATGAAACTTCTATTTATTATAGATGAACTTGTTTGGTGTATTTTTAAGTGGATGATGGTAGATATCATATTGCCATGGTATTTGGATTCCACTGGATACATTCAAATGAGTAATGCAACATTTTAAAATGTCAATATTTATAATATGTCAGGAGAGAAAATAGATGTCGACTTTAAAATGTGCAAGAGCATAGTGCTTTAAAAAAAACCTATTTTGAGAGTTTTATAAGCAGAATAGTCTGAATAGCACCATAATGGAGGTTCTTCTGGAGCCCTCCTTGGCTTGACAGGGAGGAGGAAAAGCACTCTTCTCCCCTTCCTCATGAGGAAGGAAACTGTAAAAGCCATAGCAATTTCCCCTTGGACCACAAAGTGTTAATCCTACTTGAACTCTATTCCAGTAATCCTCAATTCAAGAAACTCTTCTCCTTTATAATTTTCTTCTTTTAGGCGCAATTTGGTTTGTTGAAACATGATAATCTCATGACTATTTTCAATCTTTTTTGGAGTGGTTTTCTGGTAGCTAGCTGCCACTTTCTTTGGAACAAGAGGCTATTTTGTAAGCTTAATTTTTTAGGAGCTTTTATCAAAATTTCAGCAACAGCAAGAAAGGTCTCATCAACCCTATCTTACTATTGCCTTAAAAAAAATGTCCCCACCTTACTTTTACATTAAGCCAATAGGGTTCCAAGATAATTGGCTCAGTTTTTTTTTTCATTTTTTCTGCCTTTTTATTGAATTTATTGAGGTGACACTCAAATATTTCATCTATAATAATAAAGGGGTGATATTCTAATTAGACCAGATGTCCTTCTGGACATCATTCTGGACGTCCTTCCTGATGAAGCCTGGGCCAGAGGGAAGCCAGCCCGGGTCCTGGGTGTCTGCGGGTGGCCCGAGGGAAGCCAGCCCGGGTCCTGGATGCTGAAGGGATGCTGGTGCCAGCAGCCGGGGGAAGGAAGGCCTACTCTTGCACGAATTTTTGTGCATCAGGCCTCTAGTTTTTAATAAGTAGGAAAACCAGAAGAAGAGTAAGAATTAAATAATATCATAAAGCCAGTTAAGTGTCAGACCTGGGATTTAAACTTGGGTCTTTTGCTTCTCTCCCTATTATCATGCTACCTAAATTCAGCAATGGTTTTTGGGGTTGAGTAGAAGGGATGAAAAGTAAGAGAAAGAATTATGATCCCTAGTGTTCAAAAGAAAAGTTGATGCTGAATTCCACTTATCATCAAATTAAACAATCTTCAGGGTTTACTGGAGAAAGAATTATTCTCTTGCCAAGAAATAACCTGCACTCAGAGGGATTTTTAATTTTCAATAAACCTCTATCTAGTTGCATAGTGAATGAGGATATTGAACTGTTTTGTCCAATAACTTTCAACCCAATTTTTCAGGACACCTTCCATAGAAATATTTTCATACCTAATAGAAAACATTGAAACATTTTTTTAGAAAAAATTAGACATAAAAGATGTCAGTGTCCTCTTCTCTTTCTACCCTGCCCAATCTCACCTCTTAAAAAATAAAAATAAACTAAGTTGGAAAATATATTCAGTTTAACTTGAACTGGTACACATCTATCTAAGGGAGTAACTATTTAGATGTGAATTATTGCATTCCAAACAGTTAACTAGATGGCATTAACTTCTAAAAAGTTAATATTGTGAAAAATGGCCACACTCCTCACTGACTGCCTGGGGTTCTATTGTTGAGTCCAACTAAAAATCCAGTTCCCCAGATAATCTTTGGAAGCATCGTAAAGGACAGATTTTAATTCTTAGGATTCTGAGTCTACTATTAAGGCTGGGTTAGAGTCCCAGACTTCTTTCAAAGCTACCATTGGTTTAGAACATGGAACACTGAGATCTCATTTGGTTGAACTGCAGTTCTCTGATACTTAGAGTACTCTTTCTCTATAGAGATATCATTTGGGTTTTCTTTGTTGGTGTCACTTTGGTTTCTCCTTTCCCCATGGAAAGGATTATGTCAGGTGCTCTAGGGCACAGGCTTCTGATAGCCTTGCTTAAATAACTTTTAGACTATTCCACTGAGCTGAGACAGGATTTCCAGAACTCTAGTGGAGAAGCTGATGGGTTTATGATGCCACTAACCCGAGATCACACAGAACAAGAATCAATTACATATAATTGGATAAAGTGATGAAGAATGATTTGATTAGAGATGTTGTTTGGAATATTGCTGATGCTTTAATGGTCCATTTTCTTGATATAAGAGACTCTCCGTGTTTTTCTCTTAAGCTATTTATCACTCATAGAAATTTAGTAGATTATACTTTTGTAAACAGAAGTGAAACATTTCTCTTTTTTTCTCCCTGATTGATCCCTCCAGAATTCAGAAATACTTATTGAGAATTCTTATTTTCATGGTGATACAATTATTTACATAAGTTCAATAAGAATCTGTCATCATACTAGAACATAATTGAGAAAATCAGTTATATATCCAAGGTTTTGACTGGAAAGTCATATTTGAGAATGATGTGCATAGAATTAGTTATGACCAGACTGTTTTAAGGAACCACTTTTGACTTTTTGGAAACAATGCTTACAAAACCTTTTTGGGAAAACTGACCTAGTACCTGGCTTACAGATGTCCAAACTTACAGGTGAATAAGGAAGGTCACTTTCAGGCAGGCCCGGAAAAACCTTTGGATAATTTGAGGACTTTGAGAATAGAGGTAAAATTAATGGCAAGATCTTTGCTTGGCTTTCTAACCTCATGAGGCTTGAAAAAGTCAAATATGAGATCCTTTATGAAAAATTTTCAGCAAAAACAAACCTTAAAAGCCCTGCATTGTCAATTACTATCCTTGCTGCACCTTTGTAAGTAAAAAGCCTAGCCTTATTTTGTAAATAAGAATAATCTTACTTTGAGTACCTGATCAAATGAGAGGTGACTGTAGACAAAAAAAAAAAGTTTCAATAGAAAACTACAGTGCACCCTTGTGGGTTATTAGATTCTAGTCCTGTTCATTGTCTTTGAGCTATTTTGAATTTCCTTGTAAACTTCATGACTTTGTTACCCACCTTTCAATTGGACTGGATCCTGCCTTCTTACTAATTTTGTCAGTTCTTACCAAATTTAAAATTCTAGTTTCCTTTAATATCTGGCTACAGCTCTTTACACTAATATTTTCCATTTTTCTCCTATTCTCCTGACTTGGCATTACTGAGAACTAAAAGCTGACTATCCAGATCCTTATTCAGATTCTAGGTTGTCTTTCAGTTGAACTTTCTCCCCAGGATCTAACGAATTCCTGAGAGCTGAAGTTGGACAACTTGATATATACTTCAAAGGACTCATCGGCACAATAGATTATGTATGGATAACCTTCATGCCTGGAGATGCTGCTGTGTGGGCCTCTCAGGAAGCTCATTGGAACTCTCGTATCTTTCATATTCTGCTCCAGGAAATAACCATGACTGTGGAAATCTTCCCCAAACCTCTCCAATGTCTGCCATCATCAAAAACATTGAAACTGTCATCAGATGACTACTACCACCTTATGTCCACCATCAAAAGATGTTCCCAGAGCAAGCTCTAGGAATCTTCTTAACTGGCTGCCCCTGGACTCAAAAACTGAGTTTATAGTCTGCCAACCATTAGTGTTTTTTTTTTCTCCTTACTTCCCCAAAATTCCCTTCATTAACTACCTGATTGCTCAAACCTTCCAGCAATTATCCTCTGTTACCAAGTCTCAAAGTCAGTTCAATGAGTCCTTCAAGAACAGAAAGTTTCTGTAATGAACTACATGCATTAGCTCTCTTAAGTTGTTCAACTGCCCTGGTTTCCCTTGAATAAAACAGGAATGACAAAAATGGTCTTAATATTCTCCTTAGCTTGACTAAACTTTAGACAAGTTTCTTCCTGATTATGGCCTTGGTCTCTCTTTTCTAAGCACATTTACTTTAGAAAACTTTCAATTATACATTCCTTCTCTGCCTCTTTGAGAGGTTAATCTACAACACAGAAAAGTCTTTCTCAAGGAGTTGAGAGTCATCCCTTTGAAATGGAAATATTAGGCATGATAGCACCCTGTCTCCCTGTCTCTGTGGGAGGATGGTAGCCTACCTTCAAAAAGTGACAATTAGTAGACACAGATGGCTTAATCACATTAACCAACCTCCCCTCTAATGTTCTCCAGTTCTTTTCCACTGGCTAATTCCAATGCTTAAAATCCTTCCTACCTTTTGTTTCAATGGAATTGAGTTCAATCTCTCTACCCTATTGCAATAGTCTTGAATAAAGTCTTCCTTGCCTATTAAGTTGTCCAGTGCAATTTTTCTTTGACAGTCCTCTGCAGAGAGGATTTTGGTGTTCAGATACTTTATCATTCAGTCACTACAAATGTGTCCTTTGGTAGTTTTCAGTGTGGATTTGACATGGGGAATTAAGTTTCTTACATGGTAAGGAAGAACCAGCAGAGTAGTATGTCATATTTATTCATAGACCACAGAAGGAAAGTCAATTTTGAGGAGAGGAAAAAATACTCCCTGTCGTCAATATGAAAGCATTTCAATCAGTAAAACTTAACATAAAATTATGTGTTTCCCCCCTACCTCATATTTTAATAAAAAGTTTGAAAAGCAGTAGTTAGGCACTTCTATGTCAGATAAACAGTATACCTGCAGCTCATTACTGAAAACATTCATTAAAGATTAAAATCATAAGACCTTTTATAGAAACTTTAACTGGTCCCTGGTTCTTAGCATTTAATTATCATTTCTAAAATCTGAAATCAACATATTTTATGGCTAAATTGAGAGTACATTTGAAAATCAAAATTCACAGGCATGCCTTCTAGTGAGCTGACTGATGGGAAAGGGTTGTGATTATGCCTAATTTTTACCCTCTACATCACGATCTCATTTATTATGTTTCTCAGCTTGCTAAGGGTTTTGTGAGGTGATTTTAGAGATGAATATTGCTATTTGCAGGATTTCCTGAATAGGAATATTTCCAGAGTAAATTGCACAAACTAAGCGATGTGCAGTCAATTTTCACTCCAACATAAACAATGTATTAGAACAGAGCCCTTAAGGCTTTTTTAAAAATTTGGATTTCATTACACAGCTAGCTGCATTTCATCAATAAGCATGAAGTGCCCAGCAGGCCAAACTGAGGCTCACAGAGGGTATTACATATTTGTCTTACTGGTATTCAGAATTTGACTAGAGAAAACAAATGACCTGGATGGCAAAACAGTAGGCCCCTTGTTTCAGAGGTAGCCATTGCCACCATGGTCAGACAAAAAAGAGTTACTTAAATTGAGGAAATGGCAGCTTGTACATTGACTTCCTTTGCATTACCTTACTTCTCAGATTTTGAAAAAAGTATTTCTTTCTCTGTGTTAAAAAATGGGCATGTCCTCAGAACTGTTTGAAAAGTTTATTTTTGGTTTCCAATCGTTTAAAATTAAGCAACGTCCATTTCCCCATCTTTCTTTTCTTTTTCTTTCTTTTTTTTTGTTAATCCTCACTTGAGGATATTTTCCCATTGATTCTCAGGGAGTGGAAGAGAGAGGGAAAGACAGAGAGAAACATTGATGTGATAGAAACACATTAATTGGTTGCCTCCTGCACGAACCCTAAGCAGGGCCCAGGCCGGGGAGTAGCCTGAAACCAAGGTATGTGCTCGTCACCAGAATCAAACCTGGGACCCTTTGGTCCGCAGGCTGACGCTCTATCCACTGAACCAAACCAGCTAGGGCTTCCCAACCTTTCTTTAACTGAAAAAAAGTTTAATCTCTTTAAGCAGAGGGCTATAGCTGGCTGTACAGTCTAAATTCACATAGCTTAAAGCAGAAGAACTCTGTGTAATCTCAATAACATTTTTTAGATAGTGACTGTAGAGAGAAACTAGACAATAGAAAATCAAGAACTAGGTAAGTTAGTTAATTATTCAGACAGGTCACAACTTCCTGATTACAAGCTAGGGGTATGAGAATTATAGAGGGAATCTCTCCAGTCATTATTTTTAAAAAACTTATTAGGTGTGTGTGTATGTGTGTGTGTGTGTGTGTGTGTGTGTGTGTGTGTGTGTGTTATACAGCTGTGAGTAGAAGAAAAAGGCTAAAGGAATATTTTTGAAATCTGCACTCCAGAGATGAAAAACTCAGAATATGCACAGAGGACTGAAGCCAAGGAGTTTTACTGCCAGAAAAAAAAAAAAAAACAAGCTGCTTCTCCCCTCAGTGAGTTAGACCAGGCTGCGGGAGACAAATATCAGGATTTTGTGAAACTATACACAGCATCAAGAGTGGTGACTTGTAGCTTTGATAAAGGAAAGTGATTAACAGAGCTTAGAGTGGCCTTCATTCCCAACTGCAGGAACCTGTTTGGCAGGAACCTATGGGCCATGGACAAACAAAGGCCCAATGCACGTTTTCAATATTTGTGAACCATTCCAGGTTCACTTTGGTTGGATCAACAACATCCATTTGTATCATAGGACTTTGTCAACTTTTAAATATATTCAACATACAGAGAGGGCTAAGATTAGATATTTTTCATCAAATTATGAACAAGCACATTTTAATTGAAGATTATGTTAGAAAGAAATACGCTTTTATCTGTGAGTTACAAAAAGCTCTTTCTAATTGGGAACAAAGAGATTATGGCCTTTCCTCTTTGCAATACTAGATCAAGAAACATTTAAGAATAAACCAGAAAGAAATAGAAAGGAACACTTTCAAGCTCTTTCTATGAAGCCAGCATTACCCTAATCCGAAAACCAGATAAAGACACCACAAAGAAAGAGAATTACAGACCAATATCCCTGATGAACATAGATGCTAAAATCCTCAACAAAATTCTAGCAAATCAGATACAGCATTACATTAGAAATCTCATACACCATGAGCAAGTGGGATTTATTCCAGGGATGCAAGGCTGGTACACTATTCACGAATCAATAATCGTGATATATCACATAAACATATTGAGAGACAAAAATCACATTCTCATATCAATTGATGCAGAAAAAGCATTTGACAAAATCCAACACACTTTCTTGATAAAAACCCTCAGCAAAGTGGGAATTGTGGGATCATACCTCAACATAATAAAAGCCCTATATGACAAACCTACAGCCAACATCATACTCAATGGGCAAAAACTAAAACCATTTCCCCTAAGAACAGGAACAAGACAGGGATGCCCACTCTCACAACTCCTGTTCTACATAGTATGGGAAGTGCTAGCCATTGTGATCAGACAAGAAGAAGAAATAAGAGGCATCCAAATTGGAAAAGAAGAAGTAAAACTGTCATTATTTACAGATGACATGATATTGTACATAGAAAACCCTAAAGACTCCATCAAAAAACTACTAGACTTAATAAATGAATTTAGCAATGAAGCAGGATACAAAATTAACACCCAGAAATCTATGGATTTTTTATACAACAATAATGAACTCACAGAAAGAGAAACTAAAAAAAAATCCTATTTACATTGCAACAAAAAAATTAAGATACCTAGGAATAAACCAAGGAGTTAAAGAAAATTATGGGATGCTAAAAAAAGAGATAGAGGAAGACATAAACAAATGTAAGAATATACTGTGTTCATTAGGATTAGTAAAATCAACATCACTAACATGTCCATACTACCCAAAGCAATCTATAGATTCAATGCAATCTCCATTAAAATATTGATATATTTCACAGACCTAGAACAAACTCTTCAAAAATTCATATGGAATACAAAAAGACCCTGAATAGCCGCAGCAATCCTGAGAAAGAAGAACAAAGTTGGAGGGATCACAATACTATATATCAAGATATGTTACAAAGCCACTGTTCTCAAAACTGCCTGGTACTGGCACAAGAACAGACATATAGACCAATGGAACAGAACAGAGTACCCAGAATTTGACCCAATACATTATGCTCAATTAATATTTCACAAAGGATGCAAGAGCATACAATGGAGTCAGTCTCTTCAAAAAACAATGTTGGGAAAATTGGACAGATACATGCAAAAAATATGAAACTATACCACCAACTTACACCATACACAATGTTGGGAAAATTGGACAGATACATGCAAAAATATGAAACTATACCACCAACTTGCACCATACACAAAATAAACTCAAATGGAT
>NW_005871068.1:9255519-9338562 GCF_000147115.1 Myotis lucifugus
GGGCAAAGGGCCTATATAGCACTTTTCAAAAGGGGACTAACAGAATGGCAAGGAACTGGGTCTAAAGTCATAATCATTTGAGAGATGAAATCACAATGACAATGAGGTACCATCTGACACCTGTCAGAATGGCTATCATCAACAAATCAACAAACGACAAGTGCTGGCGAGGATGTGGAGAAACCCTCGTGCACTGCTGGTGGGAATGCAGACTGGTGCAGCCACTGCGGAGAGCAGTATGGAGTTTCCTCAAAAATTAAAAATGGGACTCCCATTTGACCCTGTGATCCCACTTCTAGGAATATATCACAAGAAAACAGAAACACCAATCAGAAAGGACATATGCACCCCTATGTTCATAGCAGCAGAATTTACAATAGCTAAGATTTGGAAACAGCCTAAGTGCCCATCAGCAGATGAGTGGATTAAAAAACAGCACTATACCACCACAATGGAATATTAAGCTGCTATAAAAAAGAAAGAGCTCTTACCATTCACAATAGCATGGATGGACCTGGAGAGCATTATGCTAAGTGAGATAAGCCAGGTGGAGAAAGATAACTATCACATGATCTCACTTATTTGTGGAAAATAATGAACAACATAAACTGATGAACAAAAATAGATCCAGAGACACAGAAGATCATCCAGACTGTCAAACCTCAGAGGGAAGGCAGGGGAGGGTGTGTGGGGGGGGAGGCTTGAGGGGGGTATGAGGTCAACCAAAGGACTTGTATGCATGCATATAGGCATAAACAATGGACACAGACAGTAGGGGGTGAGGGCATGTGCTGGGGATGGGGGTGGGAGCTGCCAGGGAGAGATCAATGGGGGGAAAAGGAGACATATGTAATACTGTAAACAAAAAAGATTTTAAATTAAAAAAAGAATAAACTAATTCCAAAATAATTTAGAATGTGGCTGAGGTCATTGTTTATTGGACCAAGTAACTGTACTTCTATGTTGAGATTATTAAGTAATGAAAAGTCAGTATTAGTAAGACACAGTCACACTGAAGAATGGTTGCTTTTCAAATACCTCTGAGGACACTATGTACTAGATAGGTGGAAAACTAAGAAATCCTAGAACTGATGCCTTCCCTTAATGATGATGTGGTTTTTCTCTCATCCAGTCTTGTTTTTGTGACAACACATGACCCAAATGCCCTGTGACTGGTGCATCAGAAGCCACGTCTTAGTGTTAATACCTCCACTGTGCCATCACTATACAGGCTGTGTTGTTAGCTGTCCTGCATACTTTATTTTTTAAAAATATATTTTTTATTGATTTGAGGGAGGAAGGAAGAGGGAGAGATAGAGAAACATCAATGATAAGAGAGAATCATTGATCGGCTGCCTCCTTCACACCCCACACTGGGAATCGAGCCTGCAGCCCAGGCATATGCCCTGACTAGGAATCAAACCATGACCTTATGGTTCATAGGTTGATGTTCAACCACTGAGCCATGCCGGCTGGGCACTGTATTCTTTCTTAAAGTTAATTTAATGTGTTCTGGGTAAAGCCTATTGTGACTTTCGTTTAATCATCAGATTGAATCCAATACCATCCACTGGTTGAACAGCCTAGGTTTTGCACTGATGAAATGATGTTTACCTGTGACTGACACAGTGCCATCTGCTTTAGCTATCAGAATGTTAGACATAAATATCAAGAAGAGGTGGGGTAAAAGTAGTGGAGTGTACTTAGCAAATATAACTCATCTTAGTTATATCAAAGCTCGCTCTCTTCTTAGCCTCACTCAAGCCCATCTTTCCTAACCTTTTACTTTTCTAGATGATCCTTACACTTCTTTTTATCCTTGCATTATTTCCTAGAAAAATAGCAACTACATGGAGACAAAAATGTTAGATCATTATAATCTTACAAAGTAAATACATGGAAGAATTTTGGTCAATAAATTAAAAGAAAAATTTACTTAAAGATGCTACTTAGCATATTTAGTCTGAAATTACCCATTACATTAATTAATAGGTTGAGCTTTCATTTGGATTGGTTTATTTGATTGCCTACTTAATGTTGTTGGCCCACAGGAGATGTAAAATGGGGCATCATGTTGGGACAAGTTCTTAGAATACCCTCCTGGAAAGGGAGAGAAGATAGAAACAATCAATGTTAACAGGGACACTAAAAGAGGAGGTGATGGTATCTAATTGGCATGTTTGTATGAACCATAGGCTTACTTGCATCATCTCATTACCAGGGTTGACTCATTAAGCATCTTTATTCATTGATTCAAAAATACTAACAATCACCCACCATATGCTGAGCCCTGAGGCTATTCAGAAATAAGGTGGATACAAAAGATAAGAAGATGCCCTCTGCATTCAAAGAGCAGTGTGATGAGATAGTCAGGTCTGTAAAATTTATGTGCAAATCAACGTACAAAGGCTATTGGAGATAGATACAGAGGTTTATAAGAAATTTGAAAAGGGTTTTTTAGTCTACTTGGGAGTATAGAAGCAAGCTTTGAAGAAGCAATGATACTGAATTCAGTCTTGAAAGATGGAAGAAAATTAATCATCAGAAAAAAGAGAAAGAAGTCATGTAAGAAGAGACAAGATCAAGAACAAAGACATGCCATCAAGCTAAATGCATATAAAGATACAATATAATGTGTTTTGGCTAGACTATAAGGAGAGGTTGTTGGCAGAATAAGAGGAGAGAAAGGTAAACTGGAGTCAGTCTGAGAGGGCTTTATATAAAGTCTACTAAAGAGACTATACTTTATTTTTGTAGGTACCTAATGTCCTAAATGACTTCAGCTATGGATAAAAAGTCTACAAACATACTAAGTGCAATTAAAACAGGTATGGAAAATGGTTGTGCCCTGACCAATATGGCTCAGTTGGTTAAGCATCATCCCATGCACTGAGGGGTCACCAGTTCGATTCCTGGTCAGGGCACATACCCAAGTTGCAGGTTCAATCCCCATTTGTGGTGCGTGTATAGGAAGCAACCAATTGATGTTTCTCTCTCACACTCCCATCTCTCTCTCTCTCTCTCTCTCTCTCTCTCTCTCTCTCTCTCTCTCTCTCTTCTTCCTCTCTCTCTCAAATCAATAAAAACATATTAAAAAAGAAAATAGATTATAGTAGTAAATATGATGAAGGCATTCTAATGATATAAATTTAATGAATATATTATTGCTAGTAAATGCTGTAAACAAACAGAAAATGTGAGTCAAATAATAATAACCAACATTATACCAACAATGATAATGATTATAACAAATGAGAAACTGAGTTCATTGTTATTGCCATTCTTTTGGAAAACAATATTTAAAGCAAAGAGTTCCTACCTTAATATCAAATGGTCCTCTTTGATTTGGTTGATTGAGAATTTCCAACTGATTCCTAATGGGAGACAGCCACAGAAGCAGATGATTTAATTGCTCTTCAAGCTGTCCAAGATCCTTTATGTTAGCCTCAAGTTCTCCTTGTTTTGTAGGTAAGTCTCTAGAAATCTGCAAGGAAACAAAAGAAAAAGATTCTCATGATTTAAATAAAAAAGGAAAATGAAATATTTTCAAAAGTTATTTGTTATAAAATGTTATAGAAATTTACTGTATTTGGTATTATTTTAAGAGCACAATATTGATTACTTACATGTTACATGTTAGGATTTAATTTGTGTAATACAAATCATTGAGTAATAGTCTTTCCAAAAAAGTCTATGCTTGGAAAACAGTACACCTTCTTTAGGAAATTGAAAATACACATCCACACAAACAAAAATCTAACTCCAACCAATAAAATTAAAGGAGCGTATTCTTCACTTAACCACTCACTTATTAAAAATAACGGTGTGTCATGTATTATAAGCCAGACACTCTGCCTTTTCACTTGCATTTTTGTGAGTGATAGTTTATGAGCTCTAGTATAACCAAGTAAAACAGAATCAGAAGATTAGAATAAGAAGTAAAAAAAAAATTATTTGGATTAGAATAGAACCTAAGAAAATGATTATAGGTTATGTTTATCAGGAGCTTATTATGTACCAAGCACCATGCTTGGAGGTTTCACATTAATTGTCTTGTTTAGTCCACCGAACAACCCAATAAATGAATAACACTGGGGTTGAATTTGAAATAATTTGGGAAGCAGTACAATATGCTGTTCAACATCGTGGGGTCTAGAGTTAGGCTACTTAGTTTTAATTATTGGTTCCAGCACTTTCTTGGCACATTAGCCAAGTTCTTTAACTCTAAATGTCTTCTCTATAGAATGAGGATAATATTAGTACCTGTTTCATATGGTCATTGTAAGAATCATAAGTAATCCACATAAACATTTTAGAGCAATGCTCTGGATCCGTGGTCGGCAAACCGTGGCTCGCGAGCCACATGCGGCTCTTTGGCCCCTTGAGTGTGGCTCTTCCACAAAATACCACGTGCGGGTATGCATGTACAGTGCGATTGAAACTTCGTGGCCCATGAGCAGAAGTCGGTATTTGTGGAAGAGACGGTATTTTGTGGAAGAGCCACACTCAAGGGGCCAAAGAGCCGCATGTGGCTCGCGAGCCATGGTTTACCGAGCCACAGTTTGCCGACCACTGCTCTGGATGATAGTGAATGACATGAAAATCATTGAAAGTTAGTGAATATTGCTCAAACTCAAGTGTAAGTAGAGAGCTAGGGTAAGCAAGTGTAAAGCCTTTTTCTTCAGATTATCAAGGGCTAAAACAGGTATACAGAAATAAAGAATGTGAACCTGCAATAGGAACTCTATATTATATCTATATTATATTATTAATTATTAATGATACTATGATTATAATACAAATATTACATTGTAATATGAACACAAATGTTATAATATACATCTAGAATATAATAATATTACAATTATACTATGAGTAGAGAACATCGTAAAAATTAAGATACCTAGGAATAAACTTAACTAAGGAGGTAAAAGACCTATACCTGGAAAACTACAGGAAACTGAAAAAAGAGATAGAGGAAGACATAAACAGATGGGAGAACATACCATGTTCATGGATTGGTAGAATCAACATCATTGAAATGTCCATACTACCCAAAGCAATCTACAGATTCAATGCAATCTCCATTAAAATACCAACGGCATATTTTACAGACCTAGAACAAACTCTCCAAAAATTCATATGGAATAAAAAAAGACACAGAATAGCTGCAGCAATCCTGAGAATGAAGAACAAAGTAGGAGAGATCTCAATACCAGATATCAAACTATATTACAAAGCCACTGTTCTCAAAACTGCCTGGTACTGGCACAAGAACAGATATATAGGCCAATGGAATAGAACAGAGAACCCAGAAATTGACCCAAACCACTATGCTCAATTAATATTTGACAAAGGAGGCGAGATCATACAATGGAGTCAAGACAGTCTCTTCAATAAATGGTGTTGGGAAAATTAGACAGATACATACAAAAAAAATGAAACTAACCTACACCATACACAAAAATAAACTCAAAATGGATAAAAAGATTTAAACCTAATATGGGAAACCATAAAAATCTTAGAAGAATCCACAGGAAGCAAAATCTCAGACATATGCCAAAGTAATATCTTCATCGATACAGCTCCTAGGGTAATGGAAACTAAAGAGAAAATAAACAAATGGGACTACATAAAAATAAAAAGATTCTGCACAGCAAAAGAAACCATCAACAAAACAACAAGAAAACCCACTGCATGGGAGAACATATTTGCCATGTTATCACCGGTAATGGTTTAATCTCCAACATTTACAGGGAGGCAACTCATACAACTTAACAAAAGGAAGATAAACTACCCAATAAAAAAATGGGCAATGGATCTAAATAGATACTTTTCAAAAGAAGACATAAGGAAGGCCAAGAGACATATGAAAATATGCGCAAAGTCACTAATCATCCTAGAGATGCAAATCAAAATGACAATGTGGTACCATCTGACACCTGTCAGAATGGCTATCATCAACAAATCAACAAATGACAAGTGCTGGTGAGGATGCAGAGAAAAAGGAACACTCGTGCACTGCTGGTGGGAATGCAGACTGGTGCAGCCACTATGGAAGACAGTATGAAGTTTCCTTAAAAAACTAAAAATGGAACTCCCATTTGACCCAGTGATCTCACTTCTAGGAATATATCCCAAGAAACTAGAAACACCAATCAGAAAGGATATATGCACCCCTATGTTCACAGCAGCACAATTCACCATAGCTAAGATTTGGAAACAGCCTAAGTACCCATCTGCCGATGAGTGAATTAAAAAACTGTGGTACATCTACATTATGGAATACTAGGCTGCTGTAAAAAGGAAGGAACTCCTACCATTTGCAACAGCATGGATGGTCCTGGAGAGCATTATGCTAAGCGAAATAAGCCAGTCAGAGAAAGATAAATATCACATGATCTCACTCATTTGTGGAATATAACGAACAACATAAACTGATGAATAAAAAAAGATCCAGAGAAGCATCAATCAGCTGCTAAAACTTCAGAGGGAAGGTAGGGGAGGGTGGGGGCAAGGGGGAGAGATCAACCAAAGGACTTGTATGCATGCATATAAGCATAACCAATGGACACAGACACCAGGGGGGTGAGGGCATGAGGAGGGGCTGGGGTTGGGGGGACAATTGGAGGGATAAGGACACATATGTAATACCTTAATAATGAAAGAAACAAAATAAATGAAATAAGCACACTGATATACTAGTGTATAATGTAAACAATGTCCAATAATTTGGAATAACTGCTTTAGATACTGTTAAAAGAACTAACTAATGAACATCACATTCTTTAATTGGACTCAGAATTGTGGGATGAAAGGATGATAATGAATAAATAACCAATCAATTAATTTATAGGAGAAATAATTTTATATAAGCTCTTATTATATGTAAACAATATGCATTTTGAAATATATTGTATATTTCAAAACATACAGTCCTTAGGCTCCCACAACAATGTTTCCTTGGAATACTAATTTTAAGATGAATGGGAAATATTGGGCCTGCCTTGTTTGTTGTGTGCAACTGTATCTGGATGGGGGATCTGTGAGTTAGACTATAGACCTTAGCTCCATATGACTAAAATTATATAAATACTAGAGGTCCAGTACACCAAATTGGTGCACAGGTAGGGTCCCTAGGCCTGGTCAGCAATCAGGGCCAATTTGTGGGGTGACTGGAGGGGTGATCAGGGGCCCCCACTGGCACCCGCCTTGGCTGCCCTGGGGCCTGCCAGCTGGGGGCAGCTCCTGCGTTGAGCATCTGCCCCCTGGTGGTCAATGCACATCATAGCAACCAGTCATTCCACAGGTCGTTCTGACATTTGGTTGATTTGCATATTAGCCTTTTATTATATAGGACTAGAGGCCCAATGCACGGATTCGTGTACTGGTGGGGTCCCTTGGCCTGGCCTGCAGGGATTGGGCCGAAACCTTCTCTCTGGCATCCCCCGAGGGGTCCCGGATTGCGAGAGGGCAGTTCTTGGGTGACACTCTCCAAAATTGGGCTCCCTCCTCTCTGGTTCCAGGTGCATCAGCCAAGAATTGCAGCTGCCAAGTCACTGCAGCTCGGCAATTCCTGTGTTGAGTATCTGCCCCCTAGTGGTCAGTGTGCGTCATAGCTACCGGAGCGTCTGCCTCCTGGTGGTCATCACGCATCATAGCTGCCAGTTGTATGTTTGGACAGTCAGGTGGTCACTTAGGCTTTTATATATATCGATGGAAGGGAAATAGAAGCTGTGGCTTTTATAAGGTACCTGCACAAACTTTGGTTTTCATTTCTGGCAGCCTTTTCCTGTGTGGGGTGAGGAGTCAAAAGGACATGTATGGGTAACATGGAGTGTTTGTCCATGAATAATGAATCATGATACTGTATCTGCTTTGTCTGACTTGTATCCTGCTATAAAGCCAAGTAAACATAGTATTAGATAAAGACCTATTTGTATTTCATAAGTTATAACCCATAAGGGCATCTATGGTGCTGAACTATATTTACATATGTATGTGAGTGGGTGAATGTTTGTGTGTGTGTGATAGTTGATATCACAAGTGTAACTCCATGTATATACTATATAATCTAATAATGCCTTTGATTTATCCTTTTCAGCATTTATAAGGAGGTAACTAGTTTCTTTTTATTGGATCATTTCCTACTCAAAAAGCATTTTACAGCTTCAACTTGAAACATCTAAGAGCCTCTAGATCCGCGGTTCTGAACCTGTGGGTCGCGACCCCTTTGGGGGTCGAATGACCCTTTCACAGGGATCGCCTAAGACCATCAGAAAACACATATATAATTACATATTGTTTTTGTGATTAATCACTATGCTTTAATTATGTTCAATTTGTAACAATGAAAATACATCCTGCATATCAGATATTTACATTACATTCATAACAGTAGCAAAATTACAGTTATGCAGTAGCAACGAAAATAATTTTATGGTTGGGGGTCACCACAACATGAGGAACTGTATTAAAGGGTCATGGCATTAGGAAGGTTGAGATTCACTGCTCTAGATTCTGAAACTATCAGAAATAATAGCCATCATATTTTCCTAAAATCTCTAATATAGAGTTATGAACTCATTTATACCTGATCACAAAATACTCTGTGTTTCATTTAGGCTCCATATATAAGCACAGAAATCTGTATAACTTTTTTTTGTTTATTTTGTATTTTTATTGATTTCAGAGAGGAAGGGAGAGGGAGAGGGAGCTAGAAACATCAATGATGAGAGAGAATCATTGATTGGCTGCCTCCTGCACATCCCCTATTGGGGATTGAGCCCAAAACCTGGGCATGTGCCCTTGACAGGAATTAAACTCAGGACCCTTCAGTCCGCAGGCCGATGATCTATCCACTGAGCCAAACCAGCTAGGATGATATCTGTATAACTTTTAACTAAAGTTATTGGTTTCCTTCTCATCACCCAACCCACTCCTTCCTGGTTACAGAAATAGAACAATTTCTGGTAGAAAACAGTGCAATTGGTGAAATTTGGCTAATATTTGGCATAACTGAATGATAGCTTATAATGAGATTGTGGGGCACACTTTTCAGCTTAGTTATGACATCGGCATTAGGAATGTACTCATAGACCTTGTGATTCCCCCCACCATAGCATTTACCTTACACTATTTAATTTATTATTGACGGTTGCCTCCCTCACCGAGCTTTGATTTCTGGGTGAATTAGGTTTCTACATATGATAGATTTTCAATAAATAGCTGTTGAATGAAAGACAAACATTTTCCAAATTGAGAATTAATTTCTTTTTTAAAGGTAAGAAGCAATACATGTCTAGAGTAATCAATAACATAAAAATGTAATTTTACCTTTATGTTAGGAAGCTTTAATTAACAGACAAAAATATTAGTAAATTGGACTATATAACAAGAGAGACTTCTGCATGGCAAAAAAACAAACATAGTCAAAGGACAAATGAAAAATTGCAAAATAAAAATAATATTTGTGACTTACATCTCTAATAAGGGACCAATATTCCTAACACATAAGAGAGCTTCTGCCAACTAACCAGATAAAGGCCAACAATCCAAAAGAAAATTGGACAGAAGTTAAGGAAAATTGATAAAAACAGAACACAAATGGATTTTAAACTCACAAAAATAATGTAAGTCATGGTCATGAGAGGTCTGAAAATTTCATCTAATGCACTGACAGAAATCTAAGCCTGAAAACACTATACTGCCAATGTTGTGGAAAATGCAGACTCATACATGGCCAGCGGGATGTATATATTAGTGTATTCCTTGTGGAAGACAATTTGTCAATATCTATTAAATGCATGTAATCTTTGATCCATAACTTTTACTTCTACCGTGCTTTATCTTTGAAGCACAGAGAACCTCAAACAAGAGGAATCCAAAGAGGACCACACCAAGACACATCATAATTAAAATGCCAAGGCCAAAAGACAAAGAATCTTAAAAGCAGCAAGAAAAAACAAACAAAAAACAGTTACCTACAAGGGAGTACCCATACAACTGTCAGCTGATTTCTCAACAGAAACTATGCAGGCCAGAAGGGAGTGGCAAGAAATATTCAAAGTGATGAATAGCAAGAACCTGCAACCAAGAATACTCTACCCAGGAAAGCTATCATTTAGAATTGAAGTTCAGATAAAGAGCTTCACAGACAAGAAAAAGCTAAAGGAGTTCATCACCACCAAACCAGTATTATATGAAATGCTGAAGGGTATCCTTTAAGAAGAGGAAAAAGAAAAAGGTAAAGATAAAAAAATGATGAACAACAAAGTGACAACAAATACTTATCTATCCAAAAGTGAATCTAAAAATCGAATGAATAAAAAAATCTGATGAACAGAATAAACTAGTGAATGGAATAGAATCAGGGGCATGAAATGGAACAGACTGATGATTCTCAGCGGGAAGGGGGTGTGGGGGGTGCGGGAAGAGATTAGACAAAGATCTTATATGCATGTGTACAGTACCTGCGGACACAGACAATAGGGTGGCAAGGGCCTGGGGTGGGGTGAGAATCGGGTGGTGGGGAGCTATGGGGGGAAAAAGAGGGACATCTGTAATAATCTCAACAATAAAGATTTTTAAAAAATAAAAATATTTTTATTGAGTTTTAGGGAGAGAGAGAAAGGGAGAGGGAGAGAGAGAAACATCAATTGGTTGCTGCCTGCGGGCCCCCTAACCAGAGATGGAGCCCACAACCTGGGCATGTGCCATGACCCAGAATTGAACCAGTAACCCTTCAGTGCATGATATGATGCCCAACCAACTGAACCACACCAGCCAGGGCTCTAGGAATTTATCTTGTAGATATATTTCTGAAACCAAAATCATTGTTTGGTGAGGGTAGGACAGATGGTGGATGGGGTGGGAGACATTTCACTATATTTAAAAAAAAAACATAAATGGATTTCCTCTGCAGTTACATAGGTTAATTTGGAAAAGAAAATTGTTAGCTTTTCTTCATACCCCAAAAATAGTGATGAGGAACTATACTTTATGTATTTTAATAACAAATCATTATTAATAGGATATAACTTATCTAAAGCCATCAGTTAACAATCCTATTATTATTATTATTATTACTAGAGGCCCGGTGCACAAAAATTTTTGCACTCGGAGGGGGGTCCCTCAGCCCGGCCTGTGCCCTCCTGCAGTCTGGGACCCCTTGGGGGATGACCACCTGCTGGCTTAGGCCTGCTCCCCAGGGCATTGGGCCTAAGCTGGCAATCAGACATCCCTCTGGCAGCCTGGCAGCCCTCGGGGGATGTCCACTTGCCAGCAGGGAGCAGGCCTAAGCTGCAGTCGGACATCCTTAGCGCTACTGAGGGGGCAGGAGAGGCTCCCACCACCACCACTGTACTGGCAGCCATCAGCCTGGCTTGTGGCTGAGCAGAGCTCCTCCCATGTGAGAGCACCCTGACCACCAGAGGGCAGCTCCTGCATTGAGCATCTGCCCCCTGGTGGTCAGTATATGTCATAGTGACCAGTCATTCCCAGTCTTTCTGCTGTTAGGGTCAGTTTGCATATTACCCTTTTACTATATAGGATAGAGGCCTGGTGCACAGGTGGGGGCCGGCTGGTTTGCCCTGAAGGGTGTCCCGGATCAGGGTGGGGGTCTCTCTGGGGTGCCTGGCCAGCCTGGGTGAGGGGCTGAGGGCTGTTTGCAGCTGGTCACACCCCCTTCAGGGTGGGGGTCCTCACTGAGGTGCCTGGCCAGTCTGGGTGCGGGGCTGAGGGCTGTTTTCAGGCTGGTGGGTGACTGAAGCTCCCAGCCTCTCCTTTTTTTCTTTTTCTTTTTATTCTGGGATTTATTTACCTTCTATAGCTGTCATTGGAGCTGAGAACTGGCTCCAGCTCTGAGGCCCCGGCTGGCTGAAAGCAGGTATCTGGGGTTTGTTTAGCTCCTATAATTGAAACATTGTTGCTTTTGGAGTTGTTGCTTCCGGAGCTCAGAGCGGGGCCGTGGCAGGCAGGGAACCTTGGCTTCCTCCATCAGTGGAGCAAGCAAGCCTCCTGTTCGCTTCAGCTGCGTGGCTGCCGGCCACCATCTTGGTTGGCAGTTAATTTGCATATCACCCTGATTAGCCAATGGGAAGCGTAGTGGAGGTACGGTTAATTACCCTATTTGTCTATTATTAGATAGGATTATTTTAAGTATATCATTATTGATTTCAGAGAGGAAGGGAGAGAGAGAGAGAGAAACATCAATGATGGAGAGAATCATTAATCAGCTGCCTCCTGCAAGCCCACTGGGGATCGAGCCTGCAACCCGGGCATGTGCCCTGACCAGAAATCGCAACACGACCTCCTGGTTCATAAGTCGACACTCAACCACTGAGCCACGCTGATGGACAAAAATCCTATGATTATTTTCTTAGGATAATATCACTTAATTAATGGTAAGGTGGAATTTGAGATCATCTAACATGACTTTTGTGGTCCCCCACCCTATTCAAAACAGTATTCAGGAATTGATTTATTCTCCTATATACTTCATGGAAAAAAATAGCAGATGTGAACAGTTTATGATTTAGACTAAGAGTAAGATTTATGACAGTTTCTAAATGTTTTAAAACAATTTACTATTATATTTACTACTTCATATTCTTATCAAAATACTAATGTAAATCACTTAACTAGTAAAATGTATTATTTCTTTCCAATAATCTTTTTAAGTATTATAAAATCATGCTCTTCATAAAACATATCCCCTGTGGTGAAAGAAAACAATTAAAAACATTCAGTTCCCTTATGTGTTAATTTAGTATCTAACTGAGTCTTGACCTAATTTCACACAAGATTAGTTTCTATTCCTTTCAATTTCTGAATTTTAATTTCCAAATGTGTAGAAATTTTATCATTAGGATAAGCAGAGCTGTTTGTCTTAGAAATAAACAGATATTAAATATTGACTTCTTATTTTACACCAAAGATATTCTAGAGAAATTACAGTAATAAGTGCAAAATATTAATAATAACATCCCTGGCCTGACCATTGATGTTTCTATCTCTCTCTCCCTCTCTTTTCCTCTCTGAAATCAATAAAAATATATTTAATAATAATAATAATAACAGCCCTGCCTGGATAGTTCAGTTTGTTGGAGCATCATTCCATACACCAAAAGTATGTAAGTTTGATTGCCAGTCAGGGCACATACCTAGATTGTGGGTTTGATCCCCGTTCTCTCTCTCTCTCTCTCTCTCTCTCTCTCTCTCTCTCTCCTTTGCTCTCTCTCTAAAAATCAATAAAAACATATCCTTTGGAGAGGATTAAAAATCATTAATAACAGAACTAGAATAAAATACTGGCATGGGGAAGCCCTTTAGAAGTAGAAAGAAATGTAAATAAACTGTTAAATATAATGTTTGTGTTATTCTTTTAGAAATTAAGTCCAAGTAGCAGAATTAAAAGCAAATGACAACTGGAAATATCTACAGCACCTATCAAAGGGTAACATTGTTACACGTCAAAAGAACATTCAATAAATGAAGAGAGATGGAGGATCTATGGGAAAACTGGATAAAGAATGTAAACAGGAATTTGACACAAAATGCAAACAACCAATAAACAAGAGAAAAGTCCAATCACTAAGTAATCAACAAAATGCAAATTTAAACAGCAATGATATGTCATCATTTGCCTATTATATTTTCTTTTCTAAAAGGTATTTGTCAAAGTTCTGAAAAATAAGCAGTCTTATGATGGTTGTTGGAATATAAGTTATTATATTTGTAGGAAGTAATTTGATAATTCAAAACAAAAAGCAAGACTTCTATCTGAAAAACTAGAAACATTACTGAGAGATTAAGGGACAACTAAACAAATATAGGAATACTAGAGGCCCAGTGCACGAATTCATGCATGGGTGGGGTCCCTCAGCCTGGCTGGCGATCGGGGTTGGCCAGCTGGGTAGGGACCACTGGAGGGCTCCAGGGCATGTCCAGCCCTCTTTCCCAGTCCCGATATGCCAGACCCCAGAAGCAAGCTAACCTACCGGTTGGAGCATCTGCCCCCTGGTAGTCAATGCACATCATAGTAACTGATCTAGCGGTCCACCAATCCATCGGACACTTAGCATATTACACTTTTATTACATAGGAGGATACCTTGTTCCTCTATTGGAAGAAACCAATTGAAGGAACATATTGGAAGATCCAATATTGCAAAGATATCAGTTCTTTTCAAATAATTTGATAATTCAATGCAATCTCAATCAAAATAGCAACAGTTAGTTTTTAATAAAATTGATATGACAGCTCTAAGATTTATATGGAAATCCAAAGAGCCAAGAATATTCAAGGCAATCTTGAAGAATAACAAGGTTTAAGTGCACAGGGAATATAGTCAGTAATATTGGGATGAGTATAAGTGGGGCCAGCGGGTACTTGAAGCAGTTGGGGGCGGGGCGGGGGACCACACTGTGAAAATACATGGTTTTCTAACCACTTTGCTGTACATCTGTAATTAAAACACAATGACATTGAAGGTAAACTGTAACTGAAAAATAAAATGTATTTGTATACTTAGTATCTTTAGCCTTGGGGAAAAAATAGGATGCTTACAACCAGATATCATCATTTATTATTATTAATTCTGCATGATATTGCTGTGAAAACAAATAGACTATAATATTTACTTAATTTGTGATAATGGTGCCACTTTACTTAAGTGAGGAGTGAATGATTCCAATAAATGGTTACAGATATGCAGAAAAGGACATGTATATCATAACAGCATTATTCATAATAGACACAACCCAAATGGATACCAACAGTAGACTGGGTAAACTGTGGCATATCCACACAATGGAATAGTGTAGAGAATAAATTAACAAGACTATGACTCATGCACTATCATAGAAAAATCTCACAAAAGTAATGTTGAATAGGAGAAAACAAACATAAGGGCATATATTCTATGAATCCACTCATATTAATTTCAATGGCAGATAAAACTAATATAGATGTTAAAGTTCAGAAGAGTGCTTATCTTTGGATAAGGGCAATAGCTTGGAAAGGGTTAATAACTAGGAAGGAGCATGAGAGAGGCTCCTGGGCTAATATTCTAATTATTGATCTGCATATTAGAAGCATGGCTATGCTAACTTGTAAATAATCCATCAACTTCTTATGATTTGTGCACTTCAATATGCATCTCTTATCCTTCAATTTAAAAGATTACATGAAAACATTTTAAAACTTTAAATATATTCATTCCTTTCAACCAAAAAATTTTACATCTATAAATTTTCCTAGGGGAATATTAGAAATATACATAGAGACATATGACAAGAAATCTCAATCAATTCTGTCACTTATACCAGTGAAAAACTGAAACAAAATCCCTCAAGTAGAATAAATTGCATTCATATAATGGAATTCTTGGCATCCATGAACATACCTATCATGAAAAATATTCTATTCGTTGAATAATATTCATGACATATTAATAAGAAAGCACATACCAAACATAAATTGTCTTTGATTTTCTGTGTATATTTTACTATTCAGTATCTACACATAAATATACACATTTAAAAAAATAAATGGAAATACCTGCACCAAATTATTAGCCATGATTTTGGGGGTGGTTACCAATTAATAATTTTTAATTTAAATGTTAATATATTTTGGCCTTTTCCAAAGTTACCACCCAGATTGTGACACCCCTCCCCCACCCATGACCTCACCCCCAGAGTGGCCAGTGGAACCCTGAGGGGTCTGTGAGGTCACCCCATTCCGCTCCACAAAGATTCTCTTGGGCAGCAGCTAATGGCTGTCTCCGTCAGGGGGAAGCTTCAGAGACCCTGTGACTCGGGAGCCGTGGTCAGGAAGAAGCTCCTGAGAGGGACACGGAGCGCTGGGAACCAAGGACACTCCAAGTGCTGACCCCGGGAGGCCAGAACCAGGGGCAGAAGTCTCCTGGGCGTGTGGAGTGTCATTCAGCAGTTCCGGGAGGCCCACTGCCACCAGGCCACCATGGTCCTTGGCTGGGTACTGCTCCTGGTGATGGCTCTGCCCCTGGGCACAAGAGGCACCAAGGACCGCATCTTCTATGATCTGACCGAGTCCTTGACCTGCCCTGCCAACAACAAAGGCTGCATGCTGTCCACTCCCTATGAGCACCCTGAAGAGCCTGTCACCTACCAGCTCATCTCCACCTGCCATTATGGTGAGCTGTGTAACAGGGCCCCGACCCCTGCAGACAGCCTGAAGGCTGGGACCACCACAGGCCGGATGCTGCGTGTGCTGCTGCTGCTTCAATGACTGTAGCCAGCTTGAAGGGCAAGGCCTGGGACAGGTCTAAGGACCCCGCAGCTCCTTATGCTGCCTGCCCCCTCCTCTTCCCCCTCCCTTTATCCTCCCCCTTCCCCTTCCCCTTCCCCCCATTCAATGGCCAGAGGCCCTAGACAAAAAATAAAATAATAATGAAAAAGCTGTACAGTAGTTTTTCATGGGAATGATAATGTAACAGATTTTAGAAATAAGTAATAGTTCTTGGGTTTTTATAGCTATGAGGAGTGATGAGTTGAGGCGACTACCCAGATAATCTAGGACCAGAGGCCAGATTTCTTTAAACTGTGAAAGGTGATTGCTTAAAAAAATAAACATAGTTTCACACTTATACCAGAAATTCTACCTCCAATAATTTGTTAATGCAATAATGATGTGTACAAATATTAAACTACAAGAATGTTTGTTACAGACTCATTTATAAAAGCAAAACATGCTAACCAAAATGGTATGGATTAGCAATTATGGAACATTCATTCAATGAAATACACTGTGGCTATTTAAAAGGTGATCTAGATGTATATTTAGCAATAGGAAAAAATGTATAATTTACCAAAAGTTTTAAAGTTGCAACTTTTGAGTTATGGGCCATCTTTTTCTTAGTTGTGCTTTTAATTTTTCTGCAATGAATATTTACTACTTATAATATGAAAATGGCATGTATACTCCTTCTCTGGAAACAGAATATTTGTGTAGTACTTATAATATGCCAAGTATTATTCTAAGTGTTTTTTAATATATGAACATTTAATAACAACCCTATTATGTAGGTATCATTATTGCCCCCATATTACATATGAAAAGCTGACTCAGAGAGGCTAAGTGACTTGCCCAAATTCACACAACCAATCATGGTAACTGAGGTAGAATTTGAACCCAAGATGCCAACCTTAGAAGCTCATGCTCTTAACCATTGTACCATTTTGTCTCTCATCACTTTGAGCTGTACCATTTTGAGAAAACATATGAGTACACAAGCAAGTCCACTTTCTTTCACAGCATTTCCCTGAATAAACTCCTTTAGGTACTGATTGGATTTTATTATACTTTCTTCATAATTTTGAATGTATGTGGGATGATAAAGTCCTATTGTCATTGCAACTACTAAATTCAACTTCCCAAATGATCACTTGTTTTATTTTCTTGCTTAAATCATATGACTGATTCCCAATTGTTTCCAAATTCTTTAGCCTGCCTTTAAAAAACAAGCTCTCAATAATCTGACTTTATCTATTATTCTCCACATCTTTTTGATAACAAACTTGCATTTTATTCAAAACAGTGACCTCATTGTTCCTGGTATGACCCTCGACTTTTCTTCCTTCTGTTCCCCTGTCATTGTCTACTTTGCCATTGAAAGGTCTTCATTTCCTTGAATAAAAGACTTCCTTTCTTAATTAACACATAAAAAAACCTTCCCTATCCTTCATGTTTTGGGTAATGATAGTGCCACATCCTGAAAGAAAATTGCCTGATCCCTCGGATGGAAATAATTATTCTTTCTAATAAACTCTGTAGCATTTATTATCTGTGCTACTCCAACAGACCTTGTCAAGTGTTGTTTTTTTTCTTCATTTTAACTATTTTCATTCAACTTGTATCTTCTTCCTGTGCCTCTCTCCAAAAGCTTGAAAGTGCATGTACACGTGTGCACGTACACACACACACACACACACATACACACACACACACACACCGCGCGCGCGCCACGCCATATACATTCAGCCACAATTGAATTTTACAGCTTTGTATACCCTTACCACTTTTTCTTATGAACAGTCACACAAAGTAACCTATCATTTACTAATAGAACAGAGAAGAGAGAAAATAAAGTTGAGGATTAAAAGCAGAACTCTCTTCAGAGTACTTAAGTTCTCACATATGTTGCATTTTTAGCTCTGGTTCTTGTTTTAGCCTATTTGTGAATGCCCAAGCTCAATAGAACAGTAAGAACAGTTCTTGTCTGACAGCTGGACTGGTGAAATGTGATTAGAGGAACATAGTAGGATCTGGTCAGTCAAGAAAACTAACAAGTCCAGCTGGTGTGGTTCAGTGGTAGAGAGTAGACCTATGAGCCAAGAGGTCACCGTTTGATTCTGGTCAGAGCACATACCCAGGTTGTGGACTTGATCCCCAGTGGGGGCATGCAGGAGGCATCCAATTGATGATTCTCATCATTGATGTTTCTATCTCTCTCCCTCTCTTTCCTCTCTGAAATCAATAAAAATATATTTTAAAAAAAGAAAACAACACAGGTAGAAGACTCAATTCTTGACATTTTTTGTTGTTGTTGTTATGTTGATGTCATGGATTCTGGAGCTAGAGGCAATTCTGGTTACGCCTTAATTAAAGCATTGGCAGGAATACTGCCCATGCAATTAATTCAGTTAATAATTACCCAGTAAGTATTTTTCTTCTGGCCACTGTCCTGTATAGTATCTATAAATCTATTGCCTTTTTAGTTGATTCAGGTTGCCTGTTGTGTGGCTAAGTATAACCTTCAATGCCAACATCCTTCCACCTTGAAAAATGATAAATAATAACTCTGAATGCATTTTAAACAAATACTTTCTTGCCATCAACCAAAGATTTTTTTAAAAAACCTCCCCAAATTTAGCAATGCTGATTAAATTATTTAAGTAGACCATTATCTTCCTTTGGATAAAATATGTGTGGTATGAAATATTTGGAGACCTCATTTCACCTTGCATATTTTTCAGTCTCAGTAAATTAAAACTACTAGAGAACCAGAACTTCAGAAAGATATATTCTTAGGCACAATACTCTTTTTTTAAATAACTGGTCTCATGGTAAAATATCCCTCAGTAGGAGGTCATTTATTTTCTTTTCCTCTGGTAATTTAATAAAAGAATAATGACCATAAAACTGAAAAAAAACACATTATGATTACATGCCACCAGCCATTTAAAAATTATAAATCCATAACAATTTTCAAATGACCAATTACAATTCAGTTTTAGTACAGTCACCCTCCAATGGCATAACTAATTAGGATTATACTTGAAAAGTAAGTGGATTTTCTCTTTACAGCATGTGGTCATTACTTACAATGTTTAAAGATTTATATTTCCTACATTGCTTCCAGTTTTAAGTGAATACACTAGTGAAGTCTAAGTCTCCTGTATGAAATCACAGTGTATATTAGTTTCATTGCATAATCACTTCATTACCACATCTGAATTTTGTTATTGTTGCTAAAGATCTGAAATGCATAATACATGGTGAGATAAATGAATATTTCTAGGGAGATTTCAAGGTCAGTAAAATTTGATGTACAATAAGCAGGTTTGCAGTCCTTGGAGAACTCAGCCCTTATTACCACACTAAACCCATATTGGCTTTTAAATAAACCTTGGTGTTCAAGATTAGTATTCTTGTTCATTAATTCATTAGTTTGCAGTATAAGCAACTAACTCCATGGTAAAAATAATCATTACTATTACACATAGTTAACTGAAAATGTTTTTGACTATTTACCTTGATTCAAACCTATCCTGAAGATAGGTAACAAGCCCTATAAGGGCTCCTAGAGGGACAAATAAAATGAATTGGGGAAATTGATTTGCCCAAACTTCAATAGCTATCATTTATCTTCTATAATGGATTTTATTGGGATTTACACCCACCTAACTATCCACCTACCCACACACTCTTTACTACATGATGTGATTTTGATCACATACTGTTTAAACCCTGAGGACAATAAAACTCACAAAGACGTTAAAATGTAATTTTATATGATACATACACACTCCACAGACTGTGTTGTTACAAATTAACCCCATGCTTTCCTCTTTTGCTCTCTTACAGCCCATAGTCATTCTAAAACAAGGAAAAAGCTATTTTATTCTCACACTCTCCCATCAGCAGTCTTTGTTCCTATTTGCTTAAAGGATCTTAGCAGCAGACTGACCAATACAGAGAAAGGTCCTTTGGATTCTTAGGAAACACTGTTTTTTTTGGGGGTCATGTATGTTTGTTTTGTTCATTTGTTTTTTTTTCAAAATTCAAGAAAACTAAGCCAGGATCTGTTTACCTAAGTTTACCTAAGCAACAGGAATCATAATAAATTATAACAGCTTAATATTTTTGAAAGTAGTTCTTGAGATGTCAGTTGAAATGATCTGTTTTAAATGTTTCTCAATTGATTTTTTTAGAGAGAGAGGAAGGGAGTATGATAAAGAACGAGAAACATTGAGGAGAGAGAAATATCACCAATTGACTGCTTCCTGCAGGCCTCCTACAGGGGATTGAACCCAAAACCCGAGCATGGGTCCTGGCTGGGTATCAAACCATGACCTCTTGGTTCCTGGGTTAGCACGCAACCACTGAGCAACACGGGCCAGGTGAGATTAGCTGTTGTAGTAGCAATTAAAATATTTTAATCGATTTCAGAGAGGAAGGGAGAAGGAGAAAGAGATAGAAGCATGAATGATGAGAGAGAACTGTTGATGGGCTGCCTCTTGCACCCCCACCCCATTGGGGATGGAGCCTGCAACCTGGGCATGTGCCCTGACTGGGAATCGAACTCAACCACTGAACCACACCATCCCTGCCACAATTTTTGAAAACCAGACTTGTCTCCTTTGTTCATTTATATAAATCACTATTTTCCAGACTATGAACTTCAGAGAATAAAAGGTAAAATTACATGATCACATAGCCTCAATTTTTGAAGTTCAGTTAAAAATAATTTGACTATTTAAGTTATAAAAGTATTTAAATATGACTTTAACATTACTTACCATTAAGTACAATTTAAAAATAAGTGCCTCAGTTGCACTTGCCATTTCGAATGCTCAAAAGGCACAGTGTTTTAGACAACACAGACAGAGAACATATCCATCGCTACAAAAGATTACCTTGGACAGCGCTGCAAGTCATACTACAGTATTTGTTTCAGAATTGATTTATCTAAAAGACTTATTGCCTGGCTGGTGTGGCCCAGTGGTTGAGCACTGAATTATGAATCAGGAGGTCATATTTCAGTTCCTGGTCAGGGTACATGCCCTGGTTTCCAGCTTGATCCCCAGTGGGGAGCATGCAGAAGGCAGGTGATAAATGATTACCTCTCACCTCTCATCATTGATGTTTCTGTCTCTCTCCCTCCCACTCTCTTCCTCTCTGAAATAAATTATATATATATATATATATCCTCATGAATTATTTTTAAAGCAAAACAAAATACTTTAGAAAGTAATTTCCAGGAATGGTCAAATACATACACAAATTTGAAAGTTTTATTGACATGACAATGAATTGCTGCTCTTAAGCTCAACATTTTCTGGCTAGAAAGTATGTTGTTTTCCAAAACTAATTCCCTAAAGGAAAGAAAATCATTTTTTTCCACTTTGGGTACTTATTTGAAGAAACCCAAAACACTAATTGAAAAGACATATATACTCATATGTTCAGTGCAGCATTTTTTACAATAGCCAAGGTATGGAAATGACCTAAGTGTTCACCAATAGATAAGTAGATAAAGAAGTGATGCATATATACAATGGGATATGATTCAGCCATAAAAAAGAATGCAATCTTGCCATCTGCAACAACATGGATAGACCTAGAGGCTATTGCGCTGAGTGTAATAAGTCAAAGAAAGACATATACCTTATGATTTTACTTATATGTGTAATCTAGAAAACAAAATAAACCGAACAGAAAAAAATCAAAATGCTTGTTGGAATACTATTTCTTCGCTCTCATCTGAATAAATTCATCAAGATTTTAGTATTTTGAAACAAATGACAGAATCTGCAAAATTCACATTTGTAATTTTTGTGTAACAGTCTATACCAGTGATGGCGAACCTTTTGAGCTCGGTGTGTCAGCATTTTGAAAAACCCTAACTTAACTCTGGTGCTGTGTCACATATAGAAATTTTTTTGATATTTGTAACCATAGTAAAACAAAGACTTATATTTTTGATATTTATTTTATATATTTAAATGCCATTTAACAAAGAAAAATCAACCAAAAAAATGAGTTCGTGTGTCACCTCTGACACGTGTGTCATAGGTTCGCCATCACTGGTCTATACTGTTGCAAATTGATGCATTATTGTCATTTATACTATGAAATAAATGCATATTGTATTACCCACTTAGTGAAACATGCCTAACAATAAAGAAAATCAATGTCCCTGGGAATTTCAATTTCACTGAAAAAGAAAGTAATAATAATAATACGGCATAGAATAACAACTCCTGGAAAAGGTGATGTGTAGGGAGGGTGTTTATTGGTTTTGAACACAACAATGGGAGGACATACCACTAGCAAATGTTAAGTGGAAGCTTTACTAGATGTACTGACAATATGAGGAAAGGGCATAAAACTCAAAGATGGGTGGGTCTCTTCATGCTAGCCAGAAATGAGCACAGAAAGAAATTTGAAGAAGATAATAAATATTTGATTTCTTTTGAAAAAATAAAAAATCCAGGTAGAAGTCATGGTCAATCAATTTAGTTTTCTGCCAGGAATGCTGCCATAAGCCCATTTCAAGAAGAGTCTAGGGCAGAGGAAAGCAAACTATGGCTCATGGTTCAAATCCAGCCACGCCCTGTTTTTGTATAATCTGATAGCTAGGAATTTTATTTTATACTAGAGGCCCAGTGCACAACAATTTGTGCACCCGGTGGTGTCCCTCAGCCTGGCCTGTGCCCTCTCGCAGTCTGGGGCCCCTCAGGGGATGACCACCTGCTGGCTTAGGCCCGCTCCCTGGGGGACTGGGCCTAAGCTGGCAGTCAGACATCCCTCTGGCAGCCCGGGAGCCTCGGGGGATGTTCACTTGACAGCAGGGAGCAGGCTTAAGCTGCAGTCGGACATCCTTAGTGCTGCTGAGGAGGCGGGAGAGGCTCCCATCACCACCGCTGTACTGGCAGCCATCAGCCTGGCTTGTGGCTGAGCAGAGCTCCCCTGTGGGAGTGCACCAACCACCAGGGGGCAGCTCCTGCATTGAGCATCTGCCCCCTGGTGGTCAGTGTGTGTCATAGTCACCACTGATTCCCAGTTGTTCTGCTGTTAGGGTCAATTTGCATATTACCCTATTATTATATAGGATAGAGGGCTGGTGCTTGGGTGGGGGCCGGCTGGTTTGCCCCTGAAGGTTGTCCCGGATCAGGGTGGGGGGCCCCGCTGGGGTGCCTGGCCAGCCTGTGTGAGGGGCTGATGGCTGTTTTCAGGCTGGCCAAGCCCCCCAGCAGGGAACCTCACCCCATGAGGGTGCGGTCAGCCTGGGTGAGGGGCTGATGGCTGTTTGCAGGCTGGCCACAGCCTCTTCAGGGTAAGGGGTCCCCCCTGGGATGCCTGGCCAGCCTGGGTGAGGGGCTGATGGCCATTTTCAGGCTGGCCACACCCCCTTCAGGGTGGGAGGGTCCTGCTGGGGTGCCTGGACAGTCTGGGTGAGGGGCTGATGGCTGTTTTCAGGCTGGCCACAACCCCCAGCTACTCAAGCTCCCAGTGGAGGCTGGCTGGAAGCAGGTATCTGGGATTTATTTATCTTCTATAATTGAAACTTTGTTGCCTTGAGTGGAGCTCAGGGCCGGCAGGGCAGGCGGGAAGCTTGGCTTCCTCCATCGCCGGGGCAACCAAGCCTCCTGCTTGCTCCAGCTCTGTGGCTGCCGGCCGCCATCTTGGTTGGGTTAATTTGCATATAGTCTCTCTGATTGGCTGGTGGGCGTGGCTTGGGGCATAGCGGAGGTGCGGTCAATTTGCATGTTTCTCTTTTATTAGATTAGATATTAAGTAATTGACAAAAAAATCCAAAAGACATTTAATATATGAAATTTATGTGAAATTTATTCACAGCATAACAAATTCATATGCATGCTGTGAATAAAGTATTACTGGAGCATTGTCATGCCCATTCATTTACATGTTTCCTATGTCCCTTTTTGCACTATAAAGGCAGCATTGAGTAGTTGCTGCTGAGACCTTCTGACCTGAAAAGCCTATAATATTGACTATCTACACCTTTACAGAGTTTGCTGACTCCTGCTCTAGATAACCAAGGAGTTGTGGTTCAACCTCCAGTCCTTCTAAATCTTTTCCCTGCCTGGGTCCCAGAGCTGCTGTAAAGAGTTGATTGGTGAGGTGGTGTCTGGGGTTCAATGTATGAGAAAAAAACTCCTTTAATTGTAGTATCCATTATTTCATGTCTTCTTAGCAAACTCCTCAGGTAACGTGGACTACCCACAAGACAGCCACCTCCATTGGAAATTTTTTAAAAATCCACAATCTTTCTGGCCTGTTTATTGTTGAGGAAGTTTGTGGCCAGTATGTGCAAGATGTCTGGTTTGGTTGGCCACCCACCTGGGACCAGCTAGCTGAAGCCTGTAATGGCAGTCAGCAAAATTTGGAACCTGAATGTTGCAAGTGGTAAATGTTGAGCAAGATCAAATTATCTGTATTAATTAATTTTAAAATCCTTTCATTTGCTTTCTCAGAAGTTGTACAATTCATAAAAAACAAAAGAAAATAGAACAAAGACCTTAAAAATGGAAATGGTGTACCAACATAAAAGCCAGAAAAATAAAAATTAAAAATATTGTTATTATATGTTGTAAATTACTCTTAGCCTTGATGAGCACTGAACTTCAGTGATCAACATGCTTGCCAATAGCTACATGTGGATCTTAAGCACCTAAAATGCATCTATTTGAAATTGATAGGTAGTAATTGTAAAATACACAGTGGATTTAAAAGACTTAGTACAACAAAAGATTGCAAAATATCTTAATAATCTCATACTCATCAAAATTTCAAAGCTATATCATTTTATTTTTTTATTTTATTTTTTAATATATTTCTTTATTGATTTCAGAAAGGAAAGAAGAGGGAGAAAGAGATAGAAACATCAATGATGGGAAAGAATCATTGATAGGCTACCTCCTGCATACCCCCTACTGGGGATTGAGCCTGCAACCCAGGTATGTGCCCTTGGCCGGAACTGAACCTGGGACCCTTCAGTCCACAGGCCGACGCTCTATCCACTGAGGCAAACAGGCCAGGGCAAAACGATATCATTTTAGATACATTGAAAAAATAAAATATATTATTAAAATTAATTTCACCTATTTATTTTTATTATTTAATGTGGTAATAGAACATTCAAAACCATATATGTGACTTACATTATATTCCTATTGAACAGCACTGGTATATAACAATGCTATGCATCTAGAAATGACAGAAAAGTATAAAAAAGAAAATCCATATATGTAAAAAAGGCATGTGACTTTTAGTACATCTACTAATTTCCTTCTTTGAATAAAAAGTAAAAGGTAAAGTTTTAATAAATAAAAAATCAATATCTTCTTCCCTCCACTAAATAAATGCCAAAGAAATATTTTAAGCAAGTGCTCTGAAGGAACGTCAAATTACTAGCTTGTCTCAGATGTATCCAGCTGTTCCCAAAATGTTTCCTATACTCATTGGAGTGAAGCAACCTCATGGGTTAATTCCATCTTCTTAGTCTCTGGCTTCCATGTTTAATTGCACTCTCATGCTAAGGCCTCTGGGATGGTCTCCCAAACACGCTGTTCCTATAAGCCAGAGCTGTGCAGCTTCATTTGCACATCACTGCTGTCCACCTTTTTGGGTACCCAGACTGCATACCATGCAACTATATTCTTTCCTGAACCAAGGAACAGCTACTAATGGGTAATATTACTGTTACATAAGAGACAGGAAAAAGGAGGGAGATACAGACATGGGGTCCATTCCTAGGTCTCAGAGGAGGAAGCCTTGTGGTGGCTTCCTCTGCTGTAGAGCTGAGCAGCATAACCCAGGGAAGGAGAGAGAGAGAGGCTTCTGGCAGGGAAAAGGAAATCAAAGCAAGGGGATTTGAATCAATACTGCATAGAGAGGGGCGTCTTGATAATAGAGGACTGGAAGCTAAGGGACCTTGGTTCTAACATCACCTTTGCCTCTGTTTGTATCACCTGGGATTGTCCAGTGAATATCATTGGAATTCCATTTTCTCAACTGAAAAATGCAGAGAATGGATTGGACTAGCTCTGAGGTGCCTTCTCTAGCTTGAATGGTCTGTGAATAAATTTCATCTCTGGCAGAGAACAGAGACAAGTGTGTCACTGAGTCTAAAGGAGACACAGACTGTGTCGGCCTGACACCTGGATGTATGGGAACAAAAAAGATGTTTCTGAGGGTTTATTAGGAGCCTGTGACATGGGCCTAAAATGTAGAAAATGCTATGACAATGGGCTACCTTGTCACCCTAAACAGATGTAAGCTTAATTTTCCTCACAGTAAGATAGTGAACAATATAATAGAGCATAACCAAGCCATTTTCGATCCATGCTAAATACAGTCAAGTGCTATGGCGTTTTAGTAATTTATTTACAGGATTTAAACATCTTTCCTCCAAAGACAGGATTCCTGCCAGAGAACCTGTGTCATGGACCTAGTGTGATGACTGATACCAAATGGCTAATCATTTTGTCCAGACCAAGGGCTTTGCTGGTACAAGAGGTGCATCTCCTGACTAAGGTTGCAGCTACCTGCCTGATGATATGGCAAACGTTTAGGCTCTGGTTTTCAAGAGAGAGCTGAGACACAGTCACTCTCAGGCCTTGAAAGCCACCACTTTCAGTTTCAGGTTAGGGAAATCAACAGGAAAGTCCTGAGACACAGAAGAGGACATAAGTTGGGGGGCATCAGGACAGTGTTTGTGAATTTAAAGAGAAAGAAAGACTCCTTTGAAAGACAAACACAGAACTTGCTCCTAATTTATTCCTGATTCATTCTCTAGAGCAGTGGTTCTCAACTTCCTAATGCCGCAACCCTTTAATACAGTTCCTCATGTTGTGGTGACCAGCAATTTCATTGTTACAAATTGAACATAATTAAAGCATAGTGATTAATCACAAAAACAATATGTAATTATATATGTGTTTTCTGATGGTCTCAGGCGACCCCTGTGAAAGGGTCGTTCGACCCCAAAAGGGGTCGCGACCCACAAGTTGAGAACCGCTGCTCTTGAGGCTGCCTCAAAAGTAGATATTCTTTTTTAAACTATATATATTTTAACTGATTTTAGAGAGGAAGGGAGAGGGAGAGAGAGAGAGAAATATCAGTGGTGAGAGAGAATCATTGATCGGCTGGCTGCCTCCTGCAAGCCCACACTGGGGATTGAGCCCACAACCCGGGCATGTGCCCTGACCAGGAATTGAACTGTGACCTTCTGGTTCATAGGTTGATGCTCAACCACTGAGCCATGCCGGCCGGGCAAGTAGATACCCTTATGAGACACGCAAACACAGCTTGCCCTTTAGAGCACCTCTGTTGGACTAACATTTTTATATTTTCATTGTGATAAGACTCCAAACCAATAGATACTGTAATTTTTTTCTAATGTCTGTAGAAACTGAAGCTGGAATCAGAACTATGAACTTGAAGTCATTTTTTAAAATCATTACTTCTATATAAGTTATTCAGGATACCAGGTTGCATTAATCTATTTTTCATAGGTCAAGCAAAAATTAAATAAAACAAGTTCTGAAATTGTTTTCAATTATTTAAATAAACTGTTGAATTGATTAACAGTTAAAATTATGTAGAGCCTTTGCTATACCAGAGGAGTGTGCTAGGTAAAGCATTCCTTCCTTCAATGAGCACTTATTCAGGAAGAAAAGAAAGACATTTAACCACATAATTAAATTACCAAGTAATGAGTACTTTAATGAAGACCAACATAAAGCACTCTGAAGGCATAAGATAGAGACAAGTGGCAGTGAGGAAAGGGCGATTTCACAGAGGAGCCTTTGAGTTATGTATTAATGGTTAAATTGGCAAAGGCCATACTGGGTAACCCATGGAAAGGAGAGATATTGACCCAAGCTTGACAATGTGTGAGGAATAGGAGTTACTTATGCCTTGGGTACTTATGACTTGGGTTGGCAGATTAAAAAACAAAAACAGAATGCCCATTTAAATTTGAATTTCAAATAAACAATGAATACTTAAAATATATATTTTTACTAATTTTAGAGAGGAAGGGAGAGGGAGAGAGGTAGAAACATCAATGACGAGAGATGAGAGAGAATCATTGATTGGCTGCCTCCAGCACACTCCACACTGGGGATCAAGCTCAAAACCAAAGCATGTGCTCTGACCGGGAATCAAACTGTGACCTCCTGGTTCATAGGTTTATGCTCAACCACTGAGCAACTCTGGCCAGGCAATAATGCATACTTTTTAGTGATTTTTTTGGCAGTAATTGGGACATACTTGTACTAAAAAATCTGGGCTTTTTACATTTTGATTTGCTAATTCTTGCAACCCTAGCTATGATGGGAATGTGGTATAAAATGGTGGCAGATGGCTAGGTTTAGAGAGTTTTGTGTACTATCATACAAAGTATTGAACTTATTCTATAGGGATAAATACTTTTAAATAAAGTTTCAACAGTGTAGACTTCAGAAGGATTAAAGTAAAAGATCTGAAGTCATTAAGAAGCCAAGCCCCAGTAATAGTATAGACACAAATATCTCACCTATAACAGACTGGAAGCCGGCATCACTTCTAACATAGCTGGGGTGTGATGGATATTTCCTTTTCACATTGCCAATATCTCCCTCTTTACTCTGCCTCAGGGGATTCTCTGAAGCTGAGAGTACTCTTTCTGGGATTTCTCCCTTTCCTGTTTTACTAACTCTAATCTCTTACTCCTACTACTGAAGATCAACATCACTGCTTTCAATTTCTTATCTTAGGTTCTGTTCTTGAGTTCACTGAAATGAAGACAGGATCCTTTCCATTTCTTCCAAAAAGAAAAGATAAATAGTCCTTGATTTATTGCAAGCTACATGCTTTCCTTAATGACATCATCAATGAAGAGTCATGAATGTGAAAGAAACTTTTCTAAACTACCAACAATAAAAGCCAAATTTTAATTAACCATGCTAGGTAAGAGGAAGCACCAAATTATTTTTTGATCCTCTCACATGAAGAGGTGCTAAAAGAGGATGCAGCCAGGGAGACAGGAATGTATGAGGGAAGTGTCAGCTTCTTAAAAAATGTGATAATTTATTTTCTTTTTGTAAAAAATAATACTCCTATTCATACCTAATTTTGTATTTGCACTATTGTAGTCTTTGACTTAAAGATAACTGCCAAAGTAGAATACACTTCAAGCTCCACAAAACCTAGATCTATTTCTGTTTATTTATTTTTTAAAAATTTATTTGATTGATTTTAGAGAGAGAAAGGGAGAAACATCAATTTGCTGTTCTACTTATTTATGCATTCATTGGTTGATTCTTATATGTGCCTTGACAGGGGATCAAACCTGCAACCTTTGCATATTGGGACAATGCTCTAACCAACTGACCTACCTGGCCAGGTCTACTTTAATTTATAATTTCATCCTTTTTGAGTATAGAAAACAATTTTATTTAGTTTCTTAAAATAAACAATTCTGTTTAGGCAATGCTAAAATGTGTGTTTTTTTCTTTTATTTTGCAGAATATTATTTCTTACGGATGCATAAACAAAAACAAATTGACAAAACAAAACATGAGGTTATCTAACTATGACTTAAAGTTAATTTTCTACATTAAAAACATTAGTTTAGCTTTGTGCTCTAAATTTTTTTTCACCTTTATTGAGTATAATTGACACATGAAATTATAAGATATGTAAAGTGTATAATGTGATAATTCAATATATGTATACATTGTGTAAAAGATTCCCTGCAGTGAGTTAATTAACACCTTCATCACCTCATATATTTACATTTTTTGTGTGTGAGAATATTTAAGTTCTATTTTCTTAGCAAATTTCCATGACACAGTGTTATCAACTACTATATATCAACTATATATCAACAATGCACTGACTCTGATAAAACAACATTCTAAAGATCAATTCTTAAGGAATTATGGTTTAAATTAGGGCTTTATCTTTGATCTGCTGCCATTAAATTGAGGTGATCTCACAATTACTCATCATGCAACAGGTTGTAGCACGTAAAGTAACAATTTAGAGGCTGATACAGAACAACCGAAAATAAGTTTAATTTTCATGCATCATTTCTTCAGGAAAACACATCACGAAGGGAAATAGCTTTGAATAAGTTCAGTGAAGGTTGCCATTTAGTTAATTAACTTAACCATTTTCATTAGCAGACTCAATATTGACTTTAGAATAATGTCTGCTTAATTTCTTTCAAGCAATGAATATGTATGAAACATTGTCAAAGGTAAAGTAAAAAATGAAGACAACGTTAGGTAAAAAATTAAGTTACTGAAATATGTCAAAATTATATGGAGTACCTTCATGAACTTATATTCAATTGCATTATGTTCTCCTCCAAACTTTTAAGATATGACCTTGGCATAGAGACATTATTTCAGCTGCTTAGCATAGGATTTGTAATAATCTCAATTTTATAAGAAAGTGCATTTCTAAATTGGTTGGAGAAGACTAAAACAAGGCATAAATCCAATGCACTGAATATAATTTTCTGCTTCAATTGACAATCTAGTCTTTTGAAAAACAGGCTTACTTTTTAACCTTTTATGGCCATATTCATTTTATGTGCCTTCATATTACAATAAATAAAATCAGCAGGCTCCTATTGATTTTTGGAGGGAGAAATCTCATCTGTAAGATTGAAAGAAAGTGAAGTCCATCAAAACCAATTGATGAACAAATATGTGATGAAAATTGAAGAAAATAACTTCAAAATACAGGGTAAATATAAATACATTTCTAAAGCATGATAGTGATTTTCAAATCTGGATTTTGTGTCCCTAGGACTTAAGAAAGCAGCAAAGCCAACAAAATCCTTACAATTAATTTTAATTATGACAATAAACATTGTATAGAGCAGTGGTCGGCACACTGTGGCTCGCGAGCCACATGAGGTTCTTTGGCCCCTTGAGTGTGGCTCTTCCACAAAATACCACGTGCGGGTGCGCATGAACAGTGCGATTGAAACTTCGTGGCCCATGTGCAGAAGTTGGTATTTTGTGGAAGAGCCACACTCAAGGGGCCAAAGAGCCGCATGTGGCTCGTGAGCCGCAGTTTGCCGACCACTGGTATAGAGTAATGTTTCTTTTCTTAACCATAAAATTCCTATCAAGAGCCTATAGCAGAACCCATTGTGTAGGGGTTTTTGTTTTGTTTTAATATGCATATCTAAGCTCCACACAAAAGAATCTAATTCAGTAAATCTGTAATGGACCTGATATAAAAATATAATTTTTATATTTATGATTTATAAACAGATGCCTAGATCCCAGTAACATAAACATCCCTGCAACAGTCTCCACAAACTGCAATGTCTATTAGCAGTAGGCAAATAAGAATATATATAAGGCTATTTCTGTTAACATTTTGTTCCCAGTCTAAATCTGTTTTCACCTCAAATTTACTAACTGTAAAACTGGTCAAGTGTAGTGTAAAGTGTAATAAAACAAATGACATGGGAGGTGAAAGGCCCTGGTTTAATGATCTGCTTTACCACTTAGGAGCTATGGGATCTCAGTTGGGTCGGGTAACCTCCCTAAACCCATTTCCTCTTTTATAGAACAGAGCCCATAATTCTTGAAGTACCTGCACTTCACAGCTCCCTTTCATCTTTCTTCCTGATCACCCAGATTTAATCCATTCTAAAGTCTGTTTATCTTGCATCATAATGTCTCTTAAACATCCAGCCTGACCTCTCACATTCCCTGAGCAGGAGACTATCATCTGGGTTGTTGGAAAAAAATCTCAAACTTGTTTGTAGACCTTTAGTCTCCATCTGCTATAATTCAACCTCTGTATTGCCACCAGAGTGAGTTTTATTTTAGAAATTTTTTTAAAACAAGGATCCACCCCTAGATTGATTTACCAGGGTTTCTTGATGTTCAAACTACCTGCTCCTCCAGAGATTCTGTTGTACTCTACCAGGGAGACATACCACCTATCCAGGAGATCCAAGGCCTTCCATCATGAACAATTTATTGGGGAAAATAATATAGCAGATCACTTAGCTCTCTGATGTGGGCTGAGGCTATAAGCAGTTGAGTCTATTGTCATTAATGGGGCACAGTAGTGCTAAACAATCATTAATGATCACCATGTCTCTTACTCAGAAGAAAGAATCAAGTTTCCTTCACTTGGCAGATAAATATTTTCAAACTTCTGCCTGAACATGCCTTTCTGATTTCTAACACAAACGCCTGACTGTATTCAGGCACAATCCTGCTATAATATTTTGTTTATAGTTTTTCCATCTGTAATATTCTTTCCTCTTCTCCTGAGTTCTTCAAATTCTACTTCAGACTTGAACAATGTCTGCATGAGGGATTCCCTTAACACTGTGGTTCAAGGCCATTTTACTTCCTTTGTGATATATTTGAGAATGTATTTGTCTGTACTTGGACATCTCCCATGTTATTGCCCTCTGTTTTGCTATATCAACTCTGCACCTGAATATCTTTCCAGCTAGACTATAAGGTTATGGGGGGCATATAGAGGACTAAAAGGTTACTCTGTCTTCTACCTCACTGTAATTAATATTCATTTTAAGTATCCATTTAGCCTGGTATTATGCACATAATAAGTATTCAATTATTTATCGAATGAATAAACCCAGTGTTTTAGTTTTCGAATGAATTCATTCTGAAAACTAATAATTCCATCAATCAACAATCAATCAACCAACTTTAAACTAATTTCTCTTTATTAGAGATGACTAGCAGCCTTGCCTTGATATCAAATTGGTGATTATTAAGACTGGTAACACAATAAAATACTCACCCCTTAACTCCTGCTATCCAAGGTTAATTCTTTAAACCTTTGATATACGAAGTTCAATGAAAAAGTAAACACTGTCACTTAGCAACATGCTGATCTTAACCGAGGTCAGTTAACCTTGCTGAACCTGGATTTCTTACTCGGAACAATGGACACAATATCCACCTCCTACAACTTTTGTGAGACTCAAATGAGCTAACAGCCCAGTGGGAAACACTGTGAAAATATATATTGGTTTATGAACTTTGAAGTTCTGGAAAATTCTGGAGACAGTAGTGCAGCTGATGACACTGCTGATTAAACCAGTAAGCTGAGGACAGGCTTAGCAATATAATTTGCTGATTAGGTGATGGAAATTAGTTAGCATTCAGATTTTGCTACTGTTTAATGTATTGCTAAAAATGTAACTGATTTTGATGCCAAAATTAATAATGATTTGTTGGGCATCTTCTAGGTATCAATCATTCCACTGTAAGTCTAAAGGAAATCCAAGAATTATATCTCTTATACTTCTAGTTCTGCATACACATTGTTTTTGTTTTCAATACTAGGTGTGTTAAATAGAATCAGAAAGTGAATTTTCCTCTTCAGGGTTTTTGTTTGCTTGTTGATTAGTTGGTTGGTTACATTAAACAGAGATTTTAAATAAAAACCCATTCCCAACAAAACAGAATAACTCAATTCTAAGTAACTAGGGGGTAATCTATTCAGTGATGGCGAACCTTTTGAGCTCAGCGTGTCAGCATTTTGAAAAACTCTTACTTAACTCTGGTGCTGTGTCACATATAGAAAATGTTTTGATATTTGCAACCATAGTAAAACAAAGATTTATATTTCTGATATTTATTTTATATATTTAAATGCCATTTAACAAAGAAAAATCAACCAAAAAATGAGTTCGCGTGTCACCTTCGGCACGCGTGTCATAGGTTCACCATCACTGATCTATTTGGTAAGGTTAATCTAGTTTCTCCTATACAGGGACAAATGCTCAGGTTACTACTTCTCTCAACACTGCTTATGCCATTGTTTATCTAGAACAGTGGTTCTCAACCTTGGCTGCACATTAGAATCACCTGGGAATCTTTTCAAAATCCTGATGTCTGGGCCTCATCCTCCAGAAATTCTGTTTCTTTGTTATGGGGTGAGGCCACAACATTAGTAACAAAGAAACAGAATTTCCGGAGGATGAGGCCCAGAAATCAGGATTTTAAAGATTCCCAGGTGATTCTAATGTGCAGCCAAGATTGAGAACCACTGATCTAGAACAATGCTGTCCACTAGAAATATAATGGAAACTACACATGCAATTTTGAATTTTGTATATATTTTAAAAAGTAAAAAGAACCAGGCAAAATTAATTTTACTAATATACTTTCTTTAACTTAATATAGCCAAACTGCTATAATTTCAACATGTATTCAATATAAAACTTGTTGGGGGGACCCTTTCCCCCTCCCCACCTGGGAGTCCATTCTGTGGGACTCTTTCCCTCTCCCCACAGGGGAGTCTGTACATGTTCTTCAATAAATCTCCACTTTTGCTATAAAAAAAGCAAAACAAAAACAAAACAAAACAAAAAAACCAAAACTTATTGGTGTGATCTCTTTATTTTTATGGTTTTGATAACTGGTGACTGTTTTACACTGACAGCACATTTCATTATGGACTAGACACATTTCTAGTGCTCATATGCTAGGCAGTGTCTATCATATTGAACGGCACTGCTTTAAAAGGAAGAGTTAGATGCTTTGTCTGAGTTTTTGTTCAAATAAAAAATGACAAAAGTTTGAAACACATATTATTTCGTCTTCTCAGTCTCTTATTTTGATTACTTTCCTCTCAAAAGCCTCAAAAGCATTTGAAATAGTATAAAACCAGCTATTTTAAATATATCAAAGTGGTCATTTGAAAAACATGGAAGATTTCTAATCCATTCAGCTGCTGATGGGCACTTGGGCTGTTTCCAAATCTTAGCTATGGTAAATTGTACTGCTATGAATGTGGGACATCTACACAATGGAATACTATGCTACTGTAAAAAAGAAGGAACTCTTACCATTTGCAACAGCATGGATGGAACTGGAAAGCATTATACTAAGTGAAATAAGCCAGTCAATGAAAGAAAAATATCACATGATCTCACTCATTTATGGATAATTAAGACCATTATAAACTGATGAACAAAAATAGATACAGAGGCAGAGCAGCATCGAACAGACTGTCAAACTACAGCGGGAAGGCCGGGGAGGGTTTGTGGGGGGAGGGTAAGAGATCAAGCGAAGGACTTGTATGCATGCATATAAGCATAACCAATGGACACAAGACACTAAGGGGTAGGGGAGGCCGGGGGAATGTCAAGGGGGGGGGAAGGGAGACATATGTAATACTCTTTGTAATACTTTAAGCAATAAAACAAAATAAAAAAAGAAAAACATGGAAGATAAGAATCACTGCCACAATAAATACTGCCCCATGTGATCCCCACTCCAAATTAGTAATACAGTTATTTTAAAAAAATATGTGAAAGTTCTGTGAGTATAAGAGCAAATGTGAGTATAAATCTCTACTTCTACAAGTAAAATATATATTTTAGAAGAAGAGACTAAGTACATATTCAGATGAAACAGTAAAACCATTAAGATTTCATGCACACACATTTCTAACATCCATTCTCAAATTTTAAGTAGACCAATGATAAAGATGAACAATATTGTAGACGTTATCTTTGTGTTGCCGCTATTTTAAATGGTCCTTAAAATGTTTTGTTTAAATGATCTTTACAACCTGCTTACCTTTGGGAAGCCCTGGTATTATTGAAGAACTCTGAGCCTTCCCCTAGATATCAGTTACCTACGGTTACAAAAGTGTTAGGTAACAAACCCCCTAAAACTTACTGAATTTAAATAACCATTAATACTTGCACAGTTTGTAGATCAGCTGGGCTGTTCTGCTGATATAATGTCATAATTACTTCTCACTTCCATTAATTGGCAGAAAATTCAGTCCAAACACTGTTATGGATATCAGTTGGATACCTTTTTCAACTCAACCCTCTCCTCCCTACCTCACTACTGTGAGCAACTGAAGCTTAATATTGCCTGAGAGTGCTAGCAGTTATGACAGAAAACAAACCTTAGAATTATCATATCTGAAGGGCAAGAGAGGTAGTGCATGTATGCACAAACTGCTGCTTTAAAGGGGTCTTTCTTCCCCTACTTTCTGCCCTATTCCAAGACAGTTCAAGCAAAAAGAAGGAAGCATTGGTAGTTGGAAATCAGGCAGCATGTATAGGAATGGTAAGTGCCAAAGGTATATGCATATCTACCATAGCAAAACATATTTTTAAAATATTTTTATTGATTTCAGAGAGAGGAAGGGAGGGGGAGAGAGAGATGGAAACATCAATGATGAGAAAGAATTATTGATCAGCTTCCTCCTGCACATCCCACACTGGGGATTGAGCCCACAACCCAGGCATGTGCCCTGCCTAGGAATCTAACCATGGCTTCCTGGTTCATAGGTTGACTCTCAACCACTGAGCCATGCTGGTTGGGTGCAAAATGTATTTTTTGTTTAAATGATCATTACAACCTGCTTGGCTTTGGAAAACACTGATATCTATCTATCTATCTATCTATCTATCTATCTATCTATCTATATAAAAGCATAATATGCAAATTGACCATACGGCAGGACGACCAGTTGGCTATGATGCATATTGACCACCAGGGGGCAGATGCTCAATGCAGGAGCTGTCCCCAGCCCACAGACCCTGATCACCCCTGATTGGGGCCTGTCAGCAAACCTCTCAGTCCCTCTTCCAGGCCAGCTGGCAGGCTCTGATTGCCCTATGGGAAACCAGGAACCAGGGGTGGGTGGCGGCAGATGCAGGTGGTGTCGGGGCCCCGATCGCCTCACCAGTCACCCCGCAAACAGAGGCTGACTGGCAGCAGCAGCGGCAGTGGGCAGGGCTGGCTGCTGGCAGCCAGGGAAGATCGGCCCTGATTGCAGGCCAGGCCTAGGGACCCTACCTGTGAACGAATTTTGTGCACTTGGCCTCTAGTAATGTCATAAAGGCGGAACCCATAGAATTGTGAAGAAACAGAAGCAGAACTCTGATGACATTTATTATTTAAATCAGTTAGAGACAAATTTTTCTGTCACTTGCAGCATTAAAGTACTAAATCAGTTACCTATCACAGAAGGTGAAAATCCATATTATTTTAATATAACTAATCTTATAGCTTATTCTTATAACATAAAATCTCTTAATTGCTGTTAACAAATAACATGTCTCTTTTCTTTTTCTATTACCTATAAGCCATATTTTGTAGTCTCATAATGCAAAATAATGTGATATGGTAAGAGTTCAATCATTATGTTCTGAAAGAGAGATATTTTTTTTATTTTATACTTTTGAATTAGAGCTTTTCTACAGCCAAAGTATTTACTATTTTAAAAGGATGCTGGTGAAGGGAAAGGTTAACCTAATAGTACCTGCTGTGCGTACATTGGCAAATGGAAGGAAATTACACAGATGGTGGCATTTGCCTAGGAGTTTAGTGCCAGGGGTGTCCTCTCAAGGCACATAAATTGGGGCAGAATATCTATCTTTTCCTAAATATATGGATGCAGATTTGTTGGAAAAATTATTTTTCTTCTACACTATTAAAATAAATCACTACAATCAGCACTACATCAACAATCAAGTGAATATTTATGATCCTTTAATATGTGTCAGATTAGCAAGAAATTCAGCTTTGTTCTAGATGGAAAGTGGGTAATCTTAGGTTACTTTTCTTCTAACAAAGAGAGGTACTTGGGAAGTACCTGACACACAGTAAATTATCAATACATGTTATGTTTTTTATTACCTAACCCAGCCAGGACTCTAATTCTCTTAGGGAGAAGGAATACTGAAAAACAGGACTAAGTTTAGTTTTTTCTCTGGACCGTCTAGTGCACCCTTGGCATGGATGTATAAAGAAATAAAGGAATGATACAAACTGCCTGACAACATGAGGTGGAAAGTAATGAACATAGTAAGAGAAATACTGCTGGGGGCTTGAGAGGAACAGGAAGACAAGATGAGTCTTGTTGGGCTTCCTGTGGGTATGGAGGAGTAGTCAGATCTGGAGATTTGTGGTGTAAGGGACAAGGAAAGAAGGCATACATTCTAGGTGGACTGGACAGGGTAGGACAGACAAGGAAGAACACAGGACAAATGGGAAGAACATTGGGCAGTCCCACTGGGATAGCAGCCTGAGTGAAAAGGACCAGTGGGAGAAAATATTGGAAGATATCCAGAGTTGTATTCCAAAGGGTCTGAAAATTGTGGACTAGAAAAAAATTACCAAGAAATTTTTGCCCTTGTGAATCCTGAACATCCCTCAAATAGGTATAAGGTTTGTTTGCCTAGGATTTTGTGACTGTAGATGCTCTTGCTAGAATCAATGAGTGTGGAAGAGTGTATTTGTGGTTTCATGACACAACTAACATACATACTCCTGGCATATCTGAAGGGCTTGAGGGGAAAATAGATTAAGGTAGAAGATTATAATTATTACTGTTTTAGAGTTTTGTTACTGTCTGGAAAATTATTTTACTTTTTATCTCTAGGAAATAATACTTAAAAAAAGTAACAGTAGCTAATACTCATTGCTGTTTTACTGTGTACCAGGCACAGCTCTAAGCTTATACATGTTATATCTCACTTAGTCCTTTCTTATGTCATTTCCCCCTTATAACCAGATGAGGAAACTGAGACACAGAGAGACCACACAGCTAATAAGGAGTGTGTGGTACAGCCCCAATGAATCATGCCTTTCATAATTCATGCCAGCTCCCAGCCAACCCATCAGCTGACTGAAAATGCATGAGAGGTCTAGCAAAAGCCCCTGAGATTTGGCTATATCAGCAGAATAGCCCAGTTGACCCACAGACTGTGCAAGTATAACTGGTTATCATTTCAAGTCAGTAAGTTTTAGGGGGTTTGTTACCTAACACTTCTGTAACCATAGATAACTGATATCTAGGGGAAGGCCAGAAATGGGAGTAAGGCTTGGCTCAGAGTTCTTCAATAATTCCAGGGCCTTAAATCATCAACGTGATTTTGAATGTGTAACTTAGGGCAGGCTCAATACTTTGCAAAGGCACCTATACAAAAATTCATAGCAAACTAGTGGAGGTAATCATTGAGGGAGGGATTTTAGAGGATCATGATTAGAAGACTTAATAGCAACTATTATTTATTGGCTACATGTTCTGTATCAGCCATTGCCCAAAGCAGTGAAGGAGGGGAAGAAATACCTTGACTTCTCCCCTCCTCCTGCTCTCCAGTCTCCTGTCAATACCACCCCCTGACTAAATCTCTACAGAAGCTGGTGGGCAAGGAAGCCTGCCAAATAAGGTGGGCAGAGGTCAGACTCTTGCAATATATGACATAGGAAGTAAAGGCACTGGAATAGATCCAAGTGCACAGGGTATATGACAAAGGCATATCTGGGTTCTGAATTTTGAAAAGGGCTATATTTCAAAGGTATAAATAAGTCAGATGTACTCATGCGTTCTTTCAAAGTTGAATATGTATCCTTTGGTGTTGGATGGATGTGCTCTACACATACCAACAGACAACAATTTTTAGAAAAAGCCTCACCAGTATCTCAGAATACATTGCCTGGATATTGCAATGAATGGGACTTGTCAACTCACACACAGATACTTGTCAGCCATCCCTTACATACTTACTAATTAAAGTGTAGACCAAGGCCTAGAGCATTGCATCACCTGAAACCTGGGAATGCAGAATCTTAGACCCTTCACTGGACCCAGTGAATCAGAAACCTCATTTCAATTAAATCCCTAAGTGCTTCATCTGTACATTAAGGTTTGAAAATGCTGCTCTACCACCTGGCAAATAGGCCCTTCCTTTCTTACCACTGGTATGAGAAATTATGATACCTACTTTGTAATAGTAACCACAATTTAGCTGCTCATGACAAAATATTATGGTATGCTAGAGGCCCGGTGCATGAAATACGTGCACTCAGGGAGGTCCCTCAGCCTGGCCTGAGCCCTCTTGTAGTCCGGGAGCCCTCAGGGGGATGTCCAACTGCTGGCTTAGGCCCATTCCCTGGCTTCTGGCTGAGCGGTGCTCCCCCTGTGGGAGCACACTGACCACCAAAGGGAAGCTCCTGCATTGAGCGTCTACCCCCTGGTGGACAGTGCACATCACAGCGACCAGTTGTTCTGCCATTTGGTCAATTTGCATATCAGTTGTTTATTATATAGGATATTGAGTTCTTAGTTCCTCACTAAACCCTGGGGGATGAGTAAACATGTCTCAGAATGCATCACCATTGTAAAAATAAGGAAATAGAGGCAAAACAAGATTTAAATAAATTGCCCATAGTTTGAGCTACTGAGTGGTGAACCTACATTGGAACTAAGTTATTAACTGCAAGTTTGGTGACCTTTCTAGTACTGAAATGAGATATGGAGGGTGGGAAGATGGGCAGAGATAGTCATCAAACAAACCACTATCGCAGCTGAGGTCACATTCAGAAGTAACCACATATGAAGTAAGGAACTGGAAAGGGGTATCTTAAGAAAACTGATTCATCACTCAAAATAGAGGTGATCATTTCATCATGTTGCATTCCAGTGTCAGTATAAACCAGGGGTCCTCAAACTACGGCCCGCTGGCCACCTGTTTAAAAAGTTTGAGGACCCCTGGTATAAACAATTGAAGATGTTAACTTCATCTTCCTCAGTTACTTTAGTACCATGGTTCTCAACCTTGGCTGCACATCCGGCCCTCCAACGGTCTGAGGGACAGTGAACTGGACCCCTGTTTAAAAAGTTTGAGGACCCCTGGTATAAACAATTGAAGATGTTAACTTCATCTTCCTTAGTTACTTTAGTACCGTGGTTCTCAACCTTGGCTGCACATTAGAATCACCTGGGAATTTTTTTAAAATCCTGATTTCCGGGCCTCATCCTCTGGAAATTCTGTTTCTTTGTTACTAATGTGGCCCCACCCCATAACAAAGAAACAGAATTTCCAGAGGATGAGGCCCAGAAATCAGTATTTTAAAAAGTCCCAGGTGATTCTAATGTGCAGCCAAGGTTGAGAACCACTGTTTTAGTACTTTAAAACTGTTTCATCTGCTTTCAAACCCTATAAAATCTTAAACATAAAGTGTCCTTTCTATTAATTTTCCTGGTTTCAGGGTTGTCTGTATTTGTCACCAGTGTATGAGAACTTACAGAGCACCTGAAAACTAATTTTCCTCTCTCCCTTCCCCAGCATCATTAGTGGTTCCATCAGAAAGATACACATCACTGATATAAGCAAAACAATAAAGCAGCTTCAAGGAGATAACTATATTGGTCTAGACTTTGTAACAACAGTCATAGCAAAAATAAAAGCGATCTTCACAGTGGTCATTTAAATTGTGATTGAGTTGCAGACTTTCACTCTTTTATAAAAGTCTAAGTCCAAGAATTATTGCCCTATTCAAAACTGTTGATGTAACCCACATCATGAACAGGCAGAATGTGTCACCTTCATAAGTAATTTATTTTTAGACTGTGTTTAAGGTACAATCATCAGTCACAGGTAGCCTACAGATCGAAACTATCAGGACAAATGGAGTTTTCTCGAAATATCCTTGCAATGACTTTAGTTTCTGGCCCATTTCCTGGTCTATCTCCTTTCTTCCACACTTAACCAACCATGCCAGAGATGGGCTATACTTTTCCCAGTGATAACTGAAAATGTTCACAAATTATAACTGTACCATTCCATCCAGTTCAAATACTTTTACTTCTACAGCAAAACAGATTGATTTTCTCTAGCAACAAATACTGAAATTGTCTCTTCGATGTCTTGTAATTAGTTCTAATATCAGTAAGCAAATTAAAAGGCAGCAAAAACAATTTGTCCAGCAGGCACTTATCAGTCCCTTCATAACCCATTTCGTGGCCTTGCCTCAACTATAAGGTGGATAAATGAGGAGAATGCTGATTTTGGCACTCAGCTTACTCTGGGATAATCTAGCTCATCCTTCTTGGCTGACATGAGACAGAAATAACATCAAAGGGTGATAAACTCTTTCCCGCAGACCTGGGGTTCTAAGGTTTGCTGGCCCCAGGCCTAATCTATCAATCCATTTTCTACACAATAAAAGGTAAAAAACCCATTACAGATCAGTTATAAGCCCTGGCAGGTGGTCTATGACAAAAATGGAATACATCAACCAAGCCAGCATTCAGTGTCCCTTTGCTAAGGTTTGAAGCACTAGGGGTCAGATGACATGCATATAGTAGTTAGGATTCAGTATTAAATTATTTTAAGTCCATGGATAAACTTATACATTTTGTAGCATGAGTATAAAGATTTGACAGAAAAGTTCATTTTTGTATGATTCTGACCTTTTATAAAAAAAATAGCACTGTTATAATTTTTTTTTGCTTTACATGTTGGCTTTGCACAAGATGTAATAAATGAAACCAGATTAGAATTTACAATCTGTGCTCTTAAATACAGCTTTAATCTTCATTTGTTATTCAAACTCAGTTTAAGGAGTTAGCATACGGAAGTTTCCCTTTAATGTCATTTCAAGATTACTAAATTATTAGAAAGTCATTCCCTCTGGTCTCAGGGTTGATGCTATATAATCCAGTCATTCCAAAGCCAAGGCTTCAGAAACAAAAGAAACAATGTTTTATATTAGCAAAATCTCTTTTTATTATATGATTTCTTCTCCTTTCTAAAATGCCTTGCTATAGGGCAAACATCTTTGTGTTAATAAATGACTTACTTCAAAAATGTTACACTAAAGGTCAGAGTTATGAATTTTTTTCTCCTTTTTTATCATCTTTATACTTTTCTTCATTTTAAATTCACTGCGAACAGGAAAGAAAGTTTGCCAAGAATAGGGTCATACTTAGTACCATTATCAGTATATATATATATATATATATTATATATATATAAGAAAAATAAAGTTTTAATATGGAAATGAGTTGTTGCACAAATGTCATTATTTTGCAATGCCTGCTGGCTTTTTTGTTGTTGTTGTTCATTTTTTAAAATAGCATTGCATTAAAATGAACAAGTTATTTAGTATTAGGTTAAGGTTTCCTAATAGAACAACATCTGGCTTCAATGAAACTTTCTACAACCAGTTCCTCATCACTCCACCAAAATGGGGGGAAACTAACACCAACAATGGAGGAAAGGGAAAGGGGTGGAGAATAGAGGTTAGGTGAGTAGATTGAGATTGCAAAAATGCTTCGGGTTAAAAAGGTCATCTTAAATCATGCTTATAGTTAAAATTTCAAAATGTTGGTGTTTGCAAACAATGATGGAGTACTTGGACTTCATAGCTGATGAGAAGAAAAAAGTCCATCATTTTCCAAGACATTTTATCTGAAATGCTAGCTGGTCATAGATAATGAGAATAATTGGATCAGACAAAATGAGAGAGCACTGGCTAAAAACCTTCTGTACCTTCCACTTCAGTGGTCGGCAAACTCATTAGTCAACAGAGCCAAATATCAATAGTACAACGATTGAAATTTCTTTTGAGAGCCAAATTTTTTTTTAAACTTAAACTTAAACTATATAGGTAGGTACATTGTTATTAACTTAACTAGGGTACTCCTAAGGCTTAGGAAGAGCCACACTCAAGGGGCCAAAGAGCCTCATGTGGCTCACGAGCCGCAGTTTGCCGACCACGGCACTAGGTCCATTTGGTGGTCGTGGTGCCTTTAACTCACCTTCTATTTTTCAGCTCTTGGATTTATAATGGTGGCACATGTTTCAGCTTTTCTCCCAAGAGCCATATCTTTAATTGTTTAAGATGGTTAATATTTTTCAGCCTTAAAAAAAAGAAGGAAATCCTGCCATATGCAAGGAAATGGATCTACCTGAGGACATTATGCTAAGCAAAAAAGGCAGTCATATAAGGACAAATACTACATGATTCCATTTATATTTAACACAGTCAAAATCATACAAACAGAGAGTAGAATGGTATATACCAAGGCAAGGGGGAGAAAAAAATAGGAGTTGTCCAATAGGTATAGAGTTTCAGTTATGCAAGATGAAAAACTTCTGGAGATCTGCTATATAACATATTGCCTATAGTTAACAGTACTGTGCTGTACACTTAAAGATTTGTTAAGAGGGTAGATCTCATATTAAGTGCTCTTACCACACTACAAATAAAGAAGCTTACTCAGCAAAAATTTTGTGCTTGGTCTTTGTGTTTTCCCATTTTGAAATTACCTCCAATTTTAAAAATTAAAGCCAATATTTTGACCAATTACAATGTGCCAGATACTATGTTTTCATTTCCCATGCACTAGCTCATTGAATTTTCACATGTACAGTATGTTCTACTATTATGAGAATTTAGTGGGTGTTATAACTGAAGCAGGGACAGGGCAGGTAAAAGATTATACAGCTAATAATGGGTAGAATCCATAATGTATAAATCTCACGCTTAATCACCATGATAAATTGCCTCTTCACAACTCTTGTTTACTTTTATTGTTTGTAAAATGTCTGATCCACATTCTTGGCATTGCCTGACATTTCAATAGGTTGGGAAATTAAAAACCACATGTCATTATAAACTTACTGGCATTAAAGAGTGATTAATTTGGTAGTAATGGCAACCAGTTTTATTGGACAGTTCAAACTTCTCAACTTCACTGAAGGGTCAAGAGAGTAGGGGTGCTGCTGCTTCTAAGAATATTAGCAGTGATGGTAATACTAATTATTGAGTACTGGGCCAGGCATAACCCTAAGAGCCTGATGTTTGTTCTCACAACTGGGGTGATTTTATATATATAATTTTAATCTTTTAAAGTGGGATACTCATGAGAATGAAACAGGGAGCTATTAAAATTATGATGTAATAACAAAGCCAGGACTGTCAAAGCAAACTGAGATGTACTCATGACACAAGACCTAGTAGTACCAATTACCATTTCAATGTGAAATTATAGGAGGAAAACTCATATAGTTTTATTAAATTAAATTAATTTCAAAGTCAAGGGTGCTTATGTTATAAACTTTTAATTACTATTCCCTCCTCAAGTTTCAGCCTCAAACTATTTAGCAACTGTAAGTAAGAGATATGAATAGGTGTAATGCCAAGCCCTACGTCATTCTGAATGACCTTTAAATAAGGCAAGGGTGGGAAATTATTATGATACTCTTAGAACAGCATATGATACATAGTGGTCACTCGTTAAATGTATGTTGAATGAATGATTTAATGACTTGAATAATGCTATGATGTAATTATTAAACACATAAAGGAAACTTCCAAGATAATAGATTTCTAAGAAATATCAGACTGCATACCTTAATAGTAAATAAGTAAAAACCATTTTCTGGTATTTCCTGTAAAGATTCTTCACTTTAGGAAAAAAAGGTAATTCATATTAAGAGCAGTATTGGATGATCACTACTAGAACATGGTCATTGATAGCAAAATAACTTCTTGGAGCAAATGTCCATTTTTGAATAAGGAGCAGAAAAGTGAAGCTTCAACTTGATTTAATTTTCTCCCTTTTATTCTCCACATTTATAATAATGACTGGCAATATATGGCAAATGTTTATCTACCTGACACAAATGAAAAGAAGGAATCTAAAGTGTTTACTCCTTGGATAGATACTTAGAAGATAATTGGAGGTTAATATAAAATGAACCAGATTTCTGGAAATATAGATACAGTCATTTTTATATTGTAGAAAATAGTCTGGCATATGAATTTCACTATATTTTCACTTTCAGAATATATATTTTATGATTTAGTTTGAAAACAATCCCTGTATTATTACAATAGTGCAAAGGTTATTCTTATATTAAAATTTTGCTGCATATATTGTTGTTAAACTATTTTTTCTAGGTAAAGTAGATCAGATTTTTTTATTAAGATGCACTTAACTGAAAAAAAATAAAAAAAAAGAGATATACTTAACTGAAATTCACTTCCCAGCAAAATTTCTTATTTGTGTTTGTAAAATGTTTTGGTCTTTATATGCACTATTTTATATTGTTTAGGAAATAACAAATTAAAATAGTAATTTACCATTTTCAAATTAATGACAGAATATGATGTAAAAATTTAAAGTTATTCAACAAAATGAAAATATATTTATTATGACTAATTGAAATGTATAATATATCCTATCTGTAAAGTTACTTAACATCAAAAATAGTAGATATAGGTTGGGAAGAGGGGGTAGAGGGGAGGAAAATTGGGGGATATCTATAATACTGTAAAAATAAAATAAAATTTAAAAAAGGATTTCACTGCCAAACTTACAATTTTAAAAAAGTTGAACAATCACAATAAAAAAGTAGACATATAACTAATTCTGAAACAACATAAATATGTTCTCCTATATTACACAATCACAAAAGTTCTATTTAAGTAAAGAAAGTTTGGGAAAATTACTTGAAAATATAGCATGCAGTTTTCCAAAATGGGCAAACAGCAAAGCAAAAACTCATATAGTTTTATTAAATGAAAAGAAATCCCAGTTTTTACTTTTATAGGAGCAATAGGATGAAATGGAAAACCATGCTTCTCTTTGTTTCTAGCATATTATCTACAAAAAAATTATGAGCTTCACTAAAAAGTTTTTTTAAAAGACTATTTGAAATAGCTTTTGTATTAAATAGAGTACAGTGTGTTCTCAAATATGTCACATAACCTTTTTAGGACTTAGTGCTCTAATCTAGAAGATGTGGGAGTAATGTAGCTTCATTACGATTCTTTCATCTGTATAATCCTATGAGTCTACAAAGTAAATGTTGCATCTTTCCATCTTTTCAATTAAGTACAGCAAATACACAACCTGATTCAAAACTGAAAACTGATGAAACTTGGTGAAGTGTACAATTGTCTGACCACTGTGCTGTACACCTGAAACTAATACAAAATAATATTGAATGTAAACTGTAATAAAAAACATATTTTGGTTGTAAATAATGGTATCTGAAAAATACCTACACATTAATGTGTAAAAAGAATAATGAAGAATGAAGAATAGGGACACACAGTGACAAGGACAGGAAAAGATGAAAAAGGGATTAAATACTGAAGTATCAGAGAAAGAGAGTAGGAGACAATGTGTCACATACACTACCTAGGCAGAAAAATAAACTAACATATATGCAGATAGGAAAGTAGATTCATTATAGATATAGTAAGATGCCAATTCATAGGCCAAGACACACATAATAGAGAAAAAGGAAGAGAGTGAAAGTGATGGGGAGAGGCAGGAAGGGAGGGAGAATCTCACACACACACACACACACACACACACACACGTCCAGAGAAAGCACAAATAAAATGAGTGATAAATATTGAAAACAACACAGAGTCAGACATGTGTATGAAAATCACAGAGTGAGACTCAGAGGAAAACACAGAGGCTAGCTTTAATAATATTCCCACTTTGTGGATCTTCAGGGTATTATTGTTAAAGACTATAAAGGTGAAGATACGTATTAGACAAAAATGAGAGTATCACTTCATGACCCTTATCTAGAGTTAGCCATAAATTTAAACCAAGGTCTGCATTCAGCTTTAAGGCAACATTTCCCATCTCGATTATAAAGAGTGGCTACCCAGGCCAAGGCAAGTTAACAGTTTTGCAATGTACCCATTTTAGGGTCCACTACTCCCTTAAATATATTGCTACATTAACCCCAATTGCTGTTTTTCCTTTTATTTATTTTTTTAACTTTAAATCAGTTTACTGACACTGTAACACAACACACTTGCCTCCCTGACACCTCCATCCCCCTCACCCTGACTAGATCTATCCCCGCTCCTCTCCCCTTAGAACAAGCTGTACCTTGAAAACAGAAAAGGGCAGGCCACCTCTACTACCCCAGTCCCACCCCCAGGCCCTGTGGAGCAGGGTCTCAGGCACTATTCAGAACCTACTGGGGGGTGGGGAGGTACAGTTAACACTACACTCAGCCAGGCAGAGGCATCCAGTCCTTAGGAACAGATTTCTCCCTCAATCCCCAGGCCCTGAGTTGCTATTCCTCTTCCTCTCTGCTCTTTGTGACCCTAGGAAGGAGAGATGCTGGGGCCTAGGCCATGCAGCCAGTAGCAACAACTCCTGGCCATGATCTGAGAATTGGAGTTTGGTTAGTCTTTTATAGGGCCCAGGCACCCCAAAGAAAGCCCTGGTGGTGAGAGTGAACTTGAATGCCCCTATTCAAAATGCACTGATAACATTTAACAGATTGGAGCCTGAGCCTGACAGTGCTACCCACCAACCCCCCAGGTCTTGGCCCAGACCCAGATAGTCCCTCCCCCTCTAGGCAATGTCCTCCCCCTAGGCTAGATAGAGCACATCACACAGCGCAGTTTAGAAAGCTTCTAATGCCAGTTCATAAACATCTTCATTTACTATTGGTGATTACATGTGAATAATATGTTTATACTGTTCTTTATGGAAAACAATTTCAACGAGTCAACTCCAAGAACACAATAGGCAGCCCTCACCCTGAGCCCCTCAGCGTCCTTCCCTAGACAGTGAGGAGCCCCCTCCTCTGTCCCAGGGCTGCCTAACTTCCCCTTTCCCCACTGTGGCTCTTGGGCAAAGCATCCTCTGACCATTAGTGCTCATTGGGCAAGTTCTGGTCCAGGGGGTAAACCATGAACATCACATCTGGCCGAGAGGGTACACAGGGATGGCCTGGACGTACAATCTCAAAGCCCAAGAAGCTGAAGGTCTTCAGGAGTGGAGCTCTGTCTTCCCGCCCTTCCTGAAGCAGACGAAGACATAGTTCACTTTCATCTTCTCTTCCGCAAACTCCAGCAGTGCTAACAATCCTTCTTTGCTCCCATCAGCTAATACTCCATCTGGGATTTCTATAAACAGGCTCTGGCTGGACAGGACTGCATCCCAGGAAGAGACCTTCACCTCAGTGACCTCATACTGGAAGTGGACGATCTGAGGTTTTCCATCGTTCACAGGGAGGTCCTGGGTCACAGTGAGCTTCTCGTCCTTATATATTAGAGCTGAGAGAGAAGGATCCCTGCCGCCCCCTTGCCCACCGGGGATCTTCGACAGTGGGTGAGGGGCATCAGGAGCACCACAGAGGCCCTGGAACAATGTGCCTGGAGCTGGGGACAGTTACTCAAAGGCAAAATACTACTGTCCTGGGTGTTTATCATCCTCGGTGGCTCTGCTCAGGGTGGGAGGAGGCGGCGCAGGGAGTGGGTAGGTGGATGAGTGGGTGGGTGGGTGTGGGGTCGCGCGTGCGGGGCCGATCTCTGCGGGTTAAGTCCCTGTCAGGCCGCGGGCTCACAGCCCTCCTCCAGCCTAGGCAAGCGCCTGCCTCCAACTCTGTTTTTCCTTTTAGAAATGCAACATAAAGCTGCCAAAGTAATTGGTAAATTGGGAAAATATGCATGATCCAGCATATTAGAGTTATCCATAGATAAAGGCCCCTGCAACTAGAAATTGTGATAGTGGAATATTTTCATAGACACTGTGTGTTAAGGAATTAGCATATTTGTATCTCAGCAACCATTAAATACTAATACAATGATAGAACCCACTCTAGCATTTGGATAGAAGAGGGAGCTGGAGAATATAGGGGAGGGGACCCCATTATTTCTTCTCTCACTAATGACTCAGTATTTGAGGATTAATGATGATCAAGACCGTCTCTTGATCGCCTTGACCATCTTTCCTTATTTTTTTTTAAATACTGACTTGAGTACTGATCTAAATCTGGTACTGATCATTTGTTTTCTATTATTAAATTTAAACCAATAGGGATATGGGGCATAAAGATTGAGAAGAGACAATTAAATAATTCTTAATATGTCTAATGAATAAGATTAAAATTTTTCATCTTAATGAATAAGATGAAACATTCTAAGATGTTTGGTGGCAAAAGCACAGCATTAAAATGATAATTTTAGGATGGAACACAGATATTATGGATGATCTAATTATATGTCTATACAAGATTGTGTTCACAGCTTTCATTTTAATTTTCTGTCATAAAAAATTACTTTTAATGCTATTGCAGAACATATAAAACATTGACTTACGTTTCACTATTCACAAAGCTACTATTATGTGTTTTACATAGTTCTCTGAACATTTCCTAGAATTATAATTTTTGTTCCCTTTTTAATATTTAAATGTACTGAGGTATGGTGAAGCATTTTGTGGTATCTCTTCCTTGTTCTCTTCATATGAGGAATGCATTTATTTTTATTGTTATATGGCTACAAAATTCAATTACTAAGAAAAAAGATTTTCTCCATATGCAAGTGTGTGTATCTTTACATGGCTGTTTTGAAATATTTAAAACAAGAAACTTTACATTTTAGGTAGGAAAAAATTCACCTTAAAATGTTTTACTCCAATTATTCACATAACTGAAAGTTAGTGTTCATATATAAAATAGAAAAGGGATTTTTTTCAAATACCTTGTTGCTTGAATTATAGAGATCTAAACACACATTTTGATTTTAATGTGAAAGAATTGGTACTTTTTCATTTCATAAATATTTGATCAGTCATGTAAATGATCTGTTACAAGAACTTCAGCATCATCAATTTAAAAATATAATAAATAACCTGACACAATCCAAAATAAGGTGTCTATTATTTTCTTTGCAAATCATCTATGTACAGAAACTTTTCTCAATATACCTTCTTCATACCTCTCAATTTTGTTGGATGCTGATGAATAACAAACAATTCTTTAGAGGCAATTGTGCCATTTTTCATAAAAGCCATTTCATGTTACATGAAAATTACAGTTCTGCAATATCTTCTTGGTATGACTTTACTACTGCTTTAAAGGATTACAATTTACCTTATATTTTGAACAGAACAAAGTTCGCAGGTATTAAATATGCCCAATAGGGCAGTAAAATTGTGGTCAAAAGTAGATGAGAAGTTTCAAAATATCCTTGGAGGGTCAAAAGCATATATAGGGAAAGTACCTATGGGGACATGTAAAGTAAGGGAGAAGTAGCTTAGAGTATAGGGGAAATCTGACCTCAGCTAAGAGGCAGGTTAAAATTGGGGTACTGAAAGTCCATTGATGGAAATTTGTACTTAGCTCAAATTGCCACCCAATGAATGGTCTTCCTTTAGCACTTAACCTATAAGCAAAAACAAAACAAAAAGTGTGTGGTTCTTATCTAAAAAAAATGAAATCTAGAAAGAACCTCAGCAGTTAGTGTGGGTACCTTAAAATAAAGCCCACCGCATTATAGAATTTGAAGGTATCTTTCAACAAGAGAGCAAGCTCTTTGTCTTAGCACATAGAGTGAAATATCCCAGTCAACAAGATCCACCCAGGTAGTTAAGGCTCCCCATCTTTCTATTTTCTCATTCTTACATATAAATATATTAAGGATTACTACCTGTATGAACAAAGTATACAGCTCTAAAAGAGAAAATGACAAGGGAACAGACAAATTTCTTGGAAGACATCCTATATAATAAAAGCCTAATATGCTAAGTGTCCGGTCGTCTGTTCAACCAATCAAAGTATAATATGCTAATGATATGCTAAGGCCACTAAACCACTCGCTATGACGTGTACTGACCACCAGGAGGCAGACAGTCGACCGGTCGACCAATCACCATGACGTGCACTGACCACCAGGGGGAAGATGCTCCGACCGGTAGATGAGCTTGCTCTTGGGGTCTGGCTGATTGGGACTGAGCAAGACAGGCTGGCACGCCCTAGAGCCCTCCCATGGTTCCTCCCTAGCTGGCTAACCTCCTGTGTCCCTCCCTGGTCCTGATTGTGCACTGGTGGGGTCCCTCAGCCTGGCCTGTGCCCTCTCACAATCCAGGACCCCTTGGGGGATGTCAGAGAGCCAGTTTCAGCCTGATCCCACAGGCCAGGTTGAGGGATCCCACTGGTGCACAAAATCATGCACCAGGCCTGTAGTAACTTATAAAAGCTGAAACACACAAAACATGAAAATTCTAATCATCCCCTGTATCTATTAAAGAAATTAAACCAATTATCAAAAAATTCCCATAAAAGTAACTCCATGGCTAGATGACTTTCCAATTGAATTCTTCAAAACATCTTAGGAAGAGATAATGTCATTTTTCCAAAAAAGAGAAAGAGTACCTCTCAAGTTATTTTATAAGACTTGTCTAACATAGCTGTCAATGCTTAAAAGGATATTACAAAAAAATACTAACCATTTTCTGTCATGAACAAAGATATAAAAATCCTAACCAACATATTAAAAAATTGAATCCAAAAATCTATAAAAAGTACAAGACATAATGACCAATAGGATTTATTCAGTAATTCCTGAATAGTTTCAAATTCCAAAACCAAATAGCTATAACTTACCACATTCATAAAAAGGAGAAAACTAATATAATCATTTTAATAAATGAACAGAAGCATTTGAATACGGTCAATACCTATTCTAATAAAAACTTGATAAACTGGGAATGAGGAGAAATGTCTTAATCTGATTAAGATGATCTACAGAAAATCATACAACTGATATCACATTTAAAGATAAATTAATGAATGCTTTCCACCTGAGCTAGGAAATGAGCCAATTATCACCACTTCCATTAAACATTATTTTGGAAGTCCTAATCTATACAAAAAAATTAAAATCATAAGGATTGAAAAGGGAGAAACTTCCTCTACTGATGACATGATGATGCACATAAAGTAAATACATAAGATTCTATAAACTATTAATATCAATAGGTGAATTTAGCAAGGACACTGATTATGTGCTTAATATACAAAAATCTGCTATATTTTATTTATCAGCAACAAAGAGAAAATAACATTAAAAATGAATCCCATTTATAGAAGGATCACAATGTCAAATGTCTGGGATTCAACCTAATAAAACATGTGCAGGTCCTCTGGACTGAAAACTGCTTAATATTACTGAAAAGATATTATAGAAAACTTAAAAATAATGGAAGGGTGTAATATTAGATGAACCAACATTGTAAATATGTTAACTGATCTACAAATTCAACAAAATTCCAATGAATATCCTGGCAAGTTTTAATAAAAATTGACAACTTGGTTGTAAAATTTATTTGGTAAACCAAACAACCAAAAAGAGCAAAGGCAATCTGGACTAAGAAGAACAAAGTTGGAGGGTTTATATTTTCAGGTCCCAATTTTTAAAATAAAACAATTGTCCCTGGCTGGTGTGTGGTGTGGCTCAGTTGGTTGGGCATTGTCCTGTGCACAAAAAGGTTGTCTGCTTGATTCCAGGTCAGAGTACATCCCAGGTTGCAGGCTCAATCCTGGTAGGGGGTGTGCAGGAAGCAACAGATTGATGTTTCACTTTCACATCAATGCCTGCCTCTCTCTCTCTCTCTCTCTCTCTCTCTCTCTCTCTCTCTCTCTCTCCTCTCCCTTCCTCTCTTTCTAAAAAAAAATAAAAATCTTTTAAAACAACAAAATTCTGATACATGGTACAACATGGATGAGCCTTGACAACATTATCTTAAGTGAAATAATCTAGACATGAAGGGACAAATAGCATATATGTGTTCACTAATATGAAATATATGGAATAGGTACATTCATAGAGACAGAAAATAGGTTAGAGACTACTTTGAGAGTTGACTGAATGGGTAGGTGATGGGGGATTCTTGCTTAATGATTACAGAATTTTGGTTTGGGGTGATGAAAAAGTTATGGAAAAAGATGAAGGTGATGTTTGCACATTGTAAATGTAATAAATGACACTGAATTATACACTTAAAATCATTAAAATGATAAATGTTATATATATTTGGCCACAATTTAAAAAATAAACCAAACCCATTAAATTGTATACTTTACAGTGAGTGAACTATATGGAATGTGAATTATCCTATATAATAAAAGCCTAGCAACCGAATGGCTGAACGACCAGAACGACCAGTCAACCAGTCACTATGATGCGCACTGACCACTAGGGGGCAGATGCTCAATGCAGGAACTGCCCCCTGGTGGTCAGTGCGCTCCCACAGTGGGAGCACCACAGGGCTGACCAGGATGAGCGGCTGCTCTCCGCAGCAGGATCAGCAACTCAGAGGGCAGGTTCACAGCTGCTCGGCTGACAGGGATGAGTGGTGCTCCCACAGAGGGCCGATCTCTGAAGGCCACGCCCCCACCAGTGCACGAATTCCGTGCACCGGGCCTCTAGTATCTCAATAAAGCTGTTAAAAAATGATTGTTATTAAGCCAGTGTGGTAGTAATTGAAGGACAGATGTAATGCAAGAGAATTGAGAATCCAGAAGCAGATTCACACATTCATGCTTACTTGACTTAACAAAGTTACCACAGCAGTACCATGGGAAAAGGATTGTCTTTCCATAAATGGTGGTAAGTTAAATGATGTTGCTTTTCACCATACATTCATTCATATGTGCTACTTGGTTTTAAAAAGTATGCGTTACTTTGATAAACATATTAAATATTTGATTTAAGAAGTATCTGAGGTAGAAAGAAAAAGACAAGTAAGTAACTAAGTAAATAATTAAATAATCCTATATAATAAAAGGGTAATATGCAAATTGAACAAATGGCAGAACAACTGGTTGCAATGATGCACACTGACCACCTGGGGGCAGACGCTCAATGCAGGAACTGCCCCCTGGTGGTCAGTGTGCTCCCACAGGGGGAGCACCACTCAGCCAGAAGCTGACCTCACAGTTGGAGAGCACAGTGGTGGTGGCAGGAGCCTTTCCCGCCTCCTCAGCAGTGCTAAGGATGTCCAACTACTGGCTTAGGGGAACAGGCCTAAGCCCTCATTTGGACATCCCCTAAGGGCTCCAAGGCTGTGAAAGAGCACAGGCCAGGCTGAGGGAACCCCCCCCCCCACCCCCCACCCTAAGTGCACGAATGTCATGCACCAGGGCCTCTAGTAAATAAATAAATAAGCAAACAAAACAAAACACCTTTTGTAAGTTAGCATCCATTTAGCATTGATTAAGTCCATGTTATATGTGAGGGCAAGTAATTTTGATTTATGGAACATGTTGAACTGGACTACTGCCACCTTGTTTAAATACTGTCACTATATTCCTGATCACTGAATTAACTCATTCATCCTTTTTCCAGTCCCATTCTTTAGAATAATTAATGCAAAGTAATGATGCTGTATATTTTGGCATTTAGTCATTAATGTACCATTATCCACCATCACCATTATTCCCATCTAGAACAAATCATGAGGCCAAAATCACTGGTCAGGTTAAAAAACAACAAAATAATCTACATATAAGCACCCCAGCCATACCCCACCCATAAAACAACCATGAAACAAAACAAATACAAACACTTTCAACATTTAACACATGTGACAGGGGAGATGGTTAACGTCTAACCTTTATCCACTGAAGATTTGTCTGCTTGAGCTTCTTTTCAAGTTTATCTTGCTCTTCTGGGCTTATGGGAGCACTGACAAGCACTGTTCCTCCTGTTTCATTTAATTGTTTTAGAATTCCCTGGCGCAGGGGCAGCTCTTCCACAAGTAACTAAAACAGACAAATGCAACAACTTTAAAAATGAATTACAGCACAATGGCAACTACCTTGTCTTTGCCTCTATTGATTAATCTATCAAAACGAAACAAGGTGTCCAAAGGCCCTTTGGTATCTCAAATACCAACAGTTTTCCAAAGAGCTGATAGACTGAAACACTCACTCTCAAGTAGTTAAACCTATCTCAGGAAGGACCAGGATATCTTATCCTTCAGATGTTTTTTTCTGTGTTTCTTTTTTTCCCAAGAGAAAAATGTCATGTGGTATCAGCTCTAAAACAATACTCCAGAGTTAAGGGTATAAAAACACATCTCTATCAAAAATAGAACAATCTGGATAAATTACTCATACTCTCAGGCATTAAGCCTCCATGCTATAACATACTAAGAAATAGCTGACACCAAGAACATACTAAATACCAAGCATTGTGCTGAACTCTTCACGTATATTATCTCAGTTAATTTTTATATAATAATTCTATGAGGGAGATCCTATTATCTTCATCTTACATAGAAGGAAACTGAGAGGCATAGTGTCAGATCCAAGAACAAAAAAGTAGGAAGAATAGCACTGTGATTCAAACTTGAGAAGTTTCATTCATGAACCTTTATTTTGACTCTTCCACATTCCTGAATTTCTCTTATTCATTCAGCATTCATGTTATAAGTGCCTTTTTTCAAGACCTATTAGTAAAAAACCATGATGGTTTTAATAACTGTATTTTATTTATTTGTGTCATCTAGAGCTTCAGTGTTCAATACAGAACCACTATCCACATGATGCTATTTAAATTTAAATTTAAATGAAGTAAAGTTCAATGAAATAAAAACTCAGTTCCTCAGTCACACTAGCTACCTTCCAAATACTCAAAGGCACATACTGCTAGTGGTTACTGAAATAGATAATGTAAAACATTTCCATCATTACAAAAATTTCTATTGGACAGTACTGATCCAGATTGAATGAGGAGAAAAGAAAAATCAACGTGTATTTATTAATAAATGAATGCTGCCAAATATGTCTTTGAAATGAGTTATCAATTATATTGCTATATATGAAACTGAATACATTTAGGGAAGATGAATTTTCAAGAACAGATTGAGTTCACTTTTTCCATGAAATAACCATACTCAAATGAAGTATTGATTCAAAACTTTTTTTTTTTGAATCTCAAACACCTAGTGCAATATCTGACATAGAGTAAAAGGTGCTCAGTGTTTGTTTCCTGAATTAAGCAATACTTGTTATACTTTATCTTCTGTTCAGGTATAAGTTTCTTGTTTCACAGAAATTCGTGGTTGACATGGGAGTCTAATTTGCATGTGCAAACCAAATGAATCATTGATAAAGGAGAAATTCCATGCCCCTTTGCTCTTGTAATTTTGCAAAATGAGGATAATAACAACCATTTTGAAAGTGATATAAAGATTAAATAAAATAGCAGATATAAGTACATATGATATTTAGCACAGAATAGGGGATGATTAATGTTAATTTCCCCTTCCCTTTCACATTCCCTTCAAGATTTGAAGTAAAGCAGGTCTAATCGAGTTTCTTTCCTAAAACTAAAACCATGACAGTTAATCCAACTGCACAGTTCGAGCATGTCAGTCAGCCAGGTGAGGTAATCAGTGATAAGCAGACATAACAAGGGGACTGTCTGAAAAACAACCTTAATAAAGTGGATGTTTATTCAACTAGTATTAGAATGTGAACCAACATCATCCCCCCCCAAACAAATCAAAACAAAACATTATACCAGGCAAATTGAACACTTTTAATTAGAGTCTTCAGTAGTGGGATTGGTTCGGCAATTAAGATCTGCCCTAAGAAATTTCTATAAAGATTCTTTCCAGTTTTTAAAATAATCTGGAGCTGTAGATTTCTACAATAAATCTAAAATTAATTTCAAATTAGTTTAAAATGCTGCTCTGCAGTTTACATATATACGTATGTATAGATATATACACACCTACACACACATTTTAAAAAATATATACATATTGGAAAACACTGGGTTAAGACAAAATAAAGTTTTTAAAAAGGTAAAGTGTGAAAAAGTAGTGTGGAACTATCAATAACATAATGAGTAGAAAATCAATGATTAAATGCATTAAAAAATAGATTCATAGATTCTTTATATAAGTAGGCCTGGAGGACTTTAGAAAATTAAATTACCTTGACTTGTTCAAGTTTTTCTTTTAGCTGCTGCTCATTTCCAGGTTCAGGTGCAATAGTAGTAATGTTATCCACTTCTTCCAACCAGAAAATAAATTCATTTAAATCTCTTTGAAATTCTGACACGATATTCTTTTGTTCTTCTAGCCTGGCGAAAAAAGAATAAAATTGTTACAAACATATTTCTCAAACTTTCCTTTAAAAACAAAACAAAACAAAACAAAAAACCTCAGGGCACACACCTTTAAGAATATACACAATTTAAAAGATGTTAATACAATTTTTAAAGAAAATTCATTCGCTTAGCATAATACTTTCCAGGCCCCTCCATGTTGTCTCAAAGGTACAAAACATATCTATCATTAATCCTAATGCCAGTACAGTTCCTGGAAGTTAATAAGCCCTCAATAAATATTTGTTAACTTGAAAAAAATTAGCTAAACATCCCCCAAATGAAAGCAATCTAAATGTCTACCAGCTGAGAAATATTTATCTATTTATACAATTCAATACTATACAGTTGGGAGAATAAACAAATTAAGACAAATGTCACACGATCTCACTTATATTTGGAATCTATTGAACAAAATAAGCTGACAAACAAAATAGATCCAGAGACATGGAAGCATGCAATAGACTTAGATATTTCAGAGGGAAGGGGGGGGGGGTGAGCGGGAAGTGATAAACCTAAGAACTTATACACATACTACTAGTATATGCATAACCCATGGACACAGATGATAGTGTGGTGAAGGCCTGAGGAGGAGGGGGACGAATGGGGGAAAAGGAAGACATCTGTAATACTTTCAACAATAAATTTAAATAGAAAACTTCATTCCCTTTAAGCAAAGAAATTTTAATATCTCAAAAATCTCTAAACTATGAGATTAAATTGGTCAATAAAAGGTATAATTTTAAGATTCCAACAACATTATTGAATTCATGAGCAGTGTTTCCCAACCTCCTTACTATTGAAATTTAGGGCTAGATAATTATCAGTTGTTAGGCATTATTCTGTGCATTGTAGGAGGTTTACTTGTATCTATCCCTGGCCTTTTCCCAAACTGTGACAACTAAGAATGTCTAGGCATTGCCAAATATTACCTGGGGGGCAAAATTGCTCTTGGTTGAGAATCACTGCACTAGAGCAAATATGTAATATGAAGTTGTATAAACAAATTAAGACACATATGCTTAAAATGCTTAAAATACACCTTTATGGAAAAATGTAGGGCAAAAGTAAAAACAAGGGGATTAAAATAAAAATACTAAATTACTTTAAAATGTTTTCCAAATTATGACTCATAATCCTGTTTGAAGAAAGAGGAAAACAGATTCGAAATACTTTACATATGCTGTACTAGTGGAAGTTTTTAATTATAAAGATGCATATATTGTATGTTATTCAATTGGCCATAATTTTATTCTTTTATTCTGAATGGTAGCACTTTTACAGCTGAGAGAAATGATCTGCACTTAAAATAATTTACATTTTTTGTTTCGTTATCATTTGTTTTTTATCTTGTGTGTAAGCTTTTAATTTGAGTATAATATACTCCAATTATTTGCACATGTATAACTATCACTTAATGTAGTTTTTAAAATTGAACACACCAAATAGCCAGAAAAAAAAACCAGAATGTTTTGAGAAGCTCAGAAGCCCCCTCTTGCCCCTCACAATTGCTACCTCCAAGTGTAATCAGTATCCTGTCTACTTTGATTAATTTGTCTTCGCTTATAAAGAATCATATGGTATATACTCTTGTATCTTGCCTCTTTCATTCAACATACGGTTTACAGTAATCATTCATGTTGTATGTAGTTTAATTTGTTTATTCTCCCAACTGTATAGTATTGAATTGTATAAATATATATATACTAGAGGCCCAGTCCATGAAATTCGTGCAGGAGGGGTCCCCTCTCAGCCCAGTCTGCAACCTCTCTAATCCGGGACCCCTTGGGGGAAAATCCCTCTCACAATCCTGGACCACTGGCTCCTAATCGCTCACCTGCCTGCCTGCCTGGTTGCCCCTAACTGCCCTCCCGCTGCCAGCCAGGTAGCCCCCAACTGCCCCCCTGCTAGCCTAGTCACCCACAACTCCCCCCACCACCACCTGGTTGCCCCTAACTGCCCCCACTACTGGCCTGGTCACCTCTTACTGCCCCCCTTGCCAGCCTGGTTACCTCTTACTGCCCCCCTTGCCAGCCTGGTTGCCCCCAACTGCCCCCCTCTGCCAGTCTCGTTGCCCCTAATTGCACCTCCTGCTGGCCTGGTCACCCCTCATGTCCCCCACCCCCTGCTGCCCTGGTCACCCCACACAGCCTGCTTGTTCAGTCGTTTGGTCATCCCTCATTAACCCCCCTGCCAGTCTGGTCACCCCACACAGCCTGCTTGTTCCGTCTTTTGGTCTTCCCTCACTAAACCCCCTGCCGGCTTGGTCGTAGGCAGCCATCTTGTGAGGGCATGAGGGTTAATTTGCATATTACCTCTTTATTATATAGGATATCTCAGTTGGTAGACATTTAGGTTATTTTTATTTGGGAGATGTTTAGCTAATTTTTTTTGGCTTCAAGTTAACAAATATTTATTGAAGGCTTACTAACTTCCAGGAACTCTAGTGGCATTAGGATTAAGGATAGATATGTTATGTACCTTGTCCTGAGGATCTCACAGTCCATGAGAGGAAACAAGCATATAAACTGAGGACTATGATGCACTATTGTAGGAGGATGAGTTATTTCTGGGGCAAGGCATAGGAGATGTACCAGAGAAGATAATGGTCTACCTGGGTCTTGAAGCATAAAGACAGTCCCCTACATCTGGGAATAAGACAGTGCATTGAGAGAACTACAATCATACTCATTCCCCAAACCAGATCCAGTTATTGGGTACGTGCTCATCTATACTCAGTTTTGCTCTTTAATGAGTTTGTCCAAAGTCTTTTCTGGGGCACATGAGAAGCCATTCTCTTCTCTATTCTCAGCACAGCAGATACTTTGAAAACCCAAGTCATACTATATCACTGTTACACTCAAAACTCTTCTATTGCTGCCCTGGCTGGTCTTGCTCAGTGATTAGAGTGTTGGCCAAAGGATTGAAGGGTCAGTCAAGGGCACATGTCTTGGCTGCAGGCTTGATCCCAGGCCCTGGTCTGGGCATGTACTGGAAGCAACCAATCAATGTGTCTCTCTCTCATCGATGTTTCTCTCTCTGTCTGTCCCCCTCCCTTCCACTCTCTCTAAAAATCAATAGGAGAAAAAAGCCTGGCATGAGGATTAACAAAATAAAAAACAAACAGAGAAAAAAACAAAAATCCTCTGATATTGCTTCCCAATTCATCCATAGAAAATGCGAAAGCAATTACAGCATTCTACAAGGTTCTAGATCTGTGCGGTCTAAAATGATAGGCACCATCACATGTGGCTACTGAGCACCTGAAATGGTGTAAGTGGAACTGAGATTCACTGTAAATGTACAATACACATCAAACCCCAAAGGTTTGGTACAAAAAAATGATCTGTGTACCTTTTTCTCACTAAAACTATTATAAAAATACAATTATTTTTAAAATAAAAAAGTATCACATCTTATTAGTACTTTTCAAATTATGTACAGGTTGAAATATTTTTCATGTATTCATTTCATGTTTCTACTTTTTTTAATGAGGCAACTAGAAAAATTTAAATTGCATATGTGGCTCACTTTATTTTTCTATTCAACAGCACTGACCTATAAAATCTGATAAACCCCTCCCTTCTTTCCTCTCTGACTTTATTTCCATCTACTCTCCATTTCTCTTGAATTTCTTAACAATGACTTTCTTGCTTTGCTTCTTGTAGCTATGCTCCCACTTTTGATATTTGAGTAATATCCCACTTTTAATATTCCTCAAATATCAAACATGGCTGCTTCTTCACCTCTGGAAGGTCTTCCCCTCCTGATCCTCCTTAAATTTGGCACCTCTTCTTCACAATTCTATTTCTTTCTTCCTGTCTTATCTTGCTCTTTACTTCTAAAAACTAATGTACACTGTTATTTGGTTATTTTTAAAATATATTTTATTGATTTTTTACAGAGAGGAAGGGAGAGGGATAGAGAGTTAGAAACATTGATGAGAGAGAAACATCAATCAGCTGCCTCCTGCACACTCCCCACTGGGGATGTGCCCGCAACCAAGGTACATGCCCTTGACTGGAATCGAACCTGGGACCCTTGAGTCCGCAGGCCGACACTCTATCCACTGAGCCAAACCAGCCAGGGCTATTTGGTTATTTTTGTTGTCTGTCTCACACACATGAAATTCTGCTTCCTGAGGGCAAGGATTTTTGTCTGTTTTACTTACTGCTTTAATCTTAGCTCCTGGCACAACGCCTGGCACAACAGGGAGGCTAAGTAAATAAACTTTGCATGCAAGAATAAATTCTGCCATCATTCTTTTTGATCTTGCATGCATTGCGGTATAAAAAAAATATTTCCCATTTGTTGCAATACCGATCCTTTCTCCCCCATTAGATGTGGGCCCAGAAGCATTTTATTCCTGACCTTCCCCTCCCCACTACAACTTGCCTTAGTTTTACAAATAAAAATTTTAATTACAAAAGGAATAGATTTTCATTGTCTAAATCTCTGAAAATCTTATAATATCTGAAGAGATAAACAAAAACTCCTTATAATCTCACAATATGGTTTACCTTTTGACACATAATTTCAGTCTTCTTACCCATCTGTGTACATATTAATATAATGTGGATAATCTACATGCTGTATAGAAACCTTCTTTTTGCTTAGCAAATATATTATAGACAATTTCCCATGTTGCTAAATAATCTTTTTCATCATTAAGTTTAATGGCTGTATAGAACTTTTATTTTCCTCAGGCATACCTGGTCTAATTTACTCACCAATTGGCACTACATTATTTCACCAAATCAAATACGCCTTCGGTTGCAGGTTATATAATATCATCATAAGTACTTGGATGGGTTGGAGTGGTGAATGCTGCTGATTAATCTATGACACTTATCACATGGAGGCTTTATTTTACTAAAAAATTGTTCTTCTAAATTTATATTTCTGTCATATATTCCTCTTGCATATCCATAAAATGTAAAATACAAGTGAAAAAAATTGAGGAGGTATTCCTAAAACTTCCTCATATTTAGAATCTGACTCTCCTATATCACTTACTCTTCAGAATAACAGCTGTTTTTCTTCTTTCACACAATATCATCCTCTGTGATTTTCAAGAATGTTGGCCACATAGCATTTCTTAAGAGAGCTCTACTACTATTTCTTGAATTTTCTTCTAAACAACATCTGGTCTGAGCAGCAGAGATTGTAAAACCCATACTGATTTCAGTGATATTAATGTGATAAAATGTGCAAAGTAGAATTGGATTTGGTTAGTCAGCACAGCTTCCCACTACTAATGTAATGCATCAGGTTCTTTTGGCTGCTACCAAGTTGCTGGTTGTTTCGGGATTTAAGAAAATGCATAATGTAATGACAGTTTAACTGATATCTTTACTTTGTAATTATGAATGGATATTAGTATTACTGCCATTATTCATCTGATGATTGAGTTTATTTTCTGTTAATAGAGTCAACAAAGATTTGGTATCAATTTCCATTGGAATCCGTGTTTGATTTTCCAAGTTTTTGGCAATGAAAAATATTTTGGCCCCTCTTGTACATGTAAAGTAAGGATATCTACATTAATGTCTATTGTTAACATTGTTGGTCAGTGAAATATCCACGATCTACAAAAGAAAGATCAAGAGATGAAGCTGGTGATGTAGCTGGAGACCAGGTTATAAAGCACCTCCTAGAAGAGCGGTTCTCAACCTGTGGGTTGAGACCCCTTTGGCGGTCGAATGACCCTTTCACAGGGGTCACCTAAGACCATCCTGCATATCAGATATTTACATTACGATTCATAACAGTAGCAACATTACAGTTATTAAATAGCAACAAAATTAATTTTATGGTTGGGTCACAACATGAGGAACTGTATTTAAAGGGCCAGAAGGTTGAGAACCACTGTCCTAGAAGGTTTTGTTTTAATCTGCAGGTGGTGAACTACTTAAAGGCTTTAAGTAGAGAAAGATTTATTTCACCCAAAACTCACTCTGGCTATTCTGTGGAGAATAAATGTGGGAAAATGTGGTAAGAGAAGAGATGGAGGAATCAAGTATGAGTTTACATTGATAGGCCAGGCTATAAAGGTCCAAATCATGAAGATGTAGCAAAGGAAAAGAAGACAGGACAAATTTAAAATGTAGAAGGGGATTCAACAGGACATGTGGATAAAATGAGTAATATTAATATTACTAACTAATAATTATTGAGCACTTACTACATGGCAGGCACTGACTCAAGTACCAAATCCTCACATCACTACTGTGAGATGGCTACTCATTTTCCCTCATTTACAGATGAAAGAAAATGAGGTGTAGTATTTTGCCCAAGGTTATAAAACTAATAAGTGGTCTATCCAATGTTCAGTCCTGGGTCATCTGAGAACACAGTCTGTGTTCTTCACCTGTCCAGCATATTATATCTGGTCTAGGAGGGTTCCCACTTTATATGTCTGAGTAAATGATATTTACTCCAGCTGAGAGCACATGCAATGGTATTGTATATTTAGGGGGAATTACTCCTTTAAAAATGAAGAAAATCTGGAGCTCAGAGGAGAGAGGAGAGCTAAAACTATGGATTTCAGAGTCATCAGCAACAAGTTCATGGATAAAACATGGTAAACTAGCTTTTGATCTAATGTACACTCCATATTTGACTTTTTCTGAGTCCATCTTTTCTTCACTTTCAGATGAATGATTGACATGTCTCCCTTCTGCTTATTTAAAATGAAAAAATAAACAAAGAAAAAGTCCATTTCACAGCTATTCATTTATTTCTTATGGCTGAATAACTTGTGGCTCCTGCTCCTCCCTCACTTTCCCTGTGTGACAAAGAAAACCAAAGGAATGCCTAGGGTATTCTTCTGGCCCCTTCAAAAGCTTCCCAGAACAGTGAAGGATTTCTTCAGCTTAACAAATACACAGTAAAGGAGATTGATTTTCCCTTCTTACAGTCTATGTACTGTTTTTCAGTGATTATCCTGAAGCCTCTACCTTTGACTTTAGAGAGATGAAAGGGGGAGGGAAGGAACTGACCCTCACCATAAACATACCAGGTGTACCAGTTAATAATGCGGATTTTTTTCAATAGATGGAGTTACACCTATGTTGATATATGTGCTATTTGATATGTATGCTGTTTTGTTGTATTGACAGCAAGCTTCAAAACTTCATATGTCAAATTTTCTGAAAGTGTTAACATCATAGATATTTTTATGCTTAAAAATGTCAAATTTCGTGCCCCAAAAAAGAGCATTTGCGGGAAGTTTTAATTCATTACTTTTTTTAAGGAATTGTCAATACTATATAAAAATACATACTATATACATTTACAGACCATATACTACTTTTGGCAAACATACAATGCCTTCACTGATATCATTACTTTATTTTGAAGAAAAAGTTATCGTATACTTTGGGAAGTTTATGGTGAACATGCTCCATCTCAAGATACTTGTGAACACTGGTTTACATGCTTTAAAAGTGATGATTTCACTTACAAGCATTATTGGATGAAGATGAGTGTCAAACTCAAAAACAACTTGCAGAAATATTAAAAGTTGCTCAGCAATTTCCGATTGTTTCCAAGCAATGGGAAAGATTTTATTTTTTTAAATATATTTCATTAATTTTTTTACAAAGAGGAAGGGAGAGGGGTAGAGAGTTAGAAACATTGATGAGAGAGAAACATTGATCAGCTGCCTCCTGCACCCTCCCCACTGGGGATGTGCCCACAACCAAGGTACATGCCCTTGACCGGAATCGAACCTGGGACCCTTGAGTCCACAGGCTGATGCTCTATCCACTGAGTCAAACCAGTTAGAGCAAGATTTTTTTTTAAATATATTTTATTGATTTTTTACAGAGAGGAAGGGAAAGAGATAGAGAGTTAGAAACATCGATGAGAGAGAAACATCGATCAGTCGCCCCCTGCACATCTCCCACTGGGGATGTGCCGCAACCCAGGTACATGCCCTTGACCGGAATCGAACCTGGGACCCTTCAGTCCGCAGGCCGACGCTCTATCCACTGAGCCAAACCGGTTTCGGCAAGGGCAAGATTTTAAAGGAAGGGAAATGGGTGCCACATCAGCAAAAGGCAAATGGAAAAAAGAAAAGTCATCAGTAAAATGTTGCTTCAAAGGCACGAAAGTCTTTTTTGCATTGAATTGTGACTGGTGATAAAAGTGGATTTATTTTGAGAATCCCAAACGCACAAAATCATGGGTTGACCCAGGTCTACCATCAACATCTACTGCAAGGCCAAATCGCTTTGGAAAGTAGACAATGCTCTGCATTTGGTGGGATCAGGAAGGTGTGGTGTACTATGAGCTTCTAAAACCAGGTGAAACCATTAATACTGATCGATACTGACAACAAATAATCAATTTGAACCACGCTTTGATGGTGAAATGACCAAAATGTGCCAGAAGACACAGCAAAGTAATTTTGCTTAATGATGACGCACCATTACACACTTCAAAACCAGTTAAAGATACCTTAAAAGATCTTGCCTGGGAAGTATTAACCCACCCACTGTATTCACCAGACCTTGCTCCTTCAGATTACCACTTGTTCTGACCGATGGCACACACACATTCTGAGCAGCACTTCAAAACATATGAAGAGGTGGAAAATTGGATCTCTGAATGGTTTGCCTCAAAACAAGAAAAGTTCTATTGGGACGTTATCCACAAATTACCTGAAAGATGGGGGAAATGTGTAGCTAGCGATGGACATTACTTTGAATAAAGCGCTTTTGATGTTTCTCTTGAAATGATCATGTTTTCTTTGATTACAAAATCCGCCATTATTAACTGGTACATTCCCCCAAAAGCTATTTCATCCTCAGTTGGTCGGTCCTCTTAATAATTGACTGGGATATGGGGTAAGAGGAGGTTGGAAATCACTGGTAGTAAATATAACACCACTGTGACTTCTCAGTGAACCCTATAGGGGACTGTCTGGTCTCAATTGCTGACAGCTTGTTTTAGAATATGGGATAACATCATTTTTCTCTCTAACTCCAGACTTAGAAGCAATTTTGGAATAAGGAAAAATTCCACTATACATATCTGTTATTTGTTTAAAATTTCTAAGCCAGTTCAATTCCTTGGGTCTAAGTTTTGACCCAATGGTATTTGTTAGTCCACCTCACCTTTCTCATTTTTGTATCCTCTTTGCAAATCTTTGTCCCCTTTAGTATTTGACTCCAGATCATTTTGCAGTGTCCCAAATACTGAGACCAACCTTATTTCTATCAGTTTTCCTCATTTTAGTTAAGTAAAAGTTTAATCAAATTTAATTATATTTGCAAAACCCAGACAGACAGGCAAGGCTTTTCTCAAACTTCATCTAGAAACTGATGATTCCAGAAAGAAATAGCCAAAACCCACAAACAGAAAGAGGGGAGATGTATTTATTCACTGTAATTGAGATTTATATATTTAACTGGGATCAAACTCTATAAACATTCTGTACCGATTTTCTTCATTTAATATTCTACTGTATTTTCTTAGGTCATTAATTATTCTCTGAAAATTGATTATAGGATGAGTAATAAGCCATTTATGGGTACACCATATTTCACCATTCTTATGTTATTCAACTTTTAGTTTCATTCCAATTTTTCATTATAATAAATAACCCTATAACAAATACATTTGTTTATGAATTTTGGCTCATGTATCTGCTAATTTCCTTAGAATAAGGAAGAAAAGTTAACAAGAATACTAAATTTATTTCCAACGCTGGTAGCAAGAGAACTCATATATTTCCACCAACAGTTATAAAATACTGTCTCAACACATGTTTACCACTATTGAGCATTATGATTTATGTACTTGATAGAATAAAAATAGTTTGTCATAGAGGGCTTTTACATTTTTATTAATAGAAAAGTTGAAAAACATTTTGTGTGTAATATTTGTCATTTGTGTTTCCACTGTCAATTGTCTTCTATTTCTATTGCTCATTTTTGTGCAGCATTTTCTTGTTTGTAAGAGCTGTTTTCACATTCTTAAAATATATATTTATTGGGCATATATTTCCAGCTTCCATTTCAGCTTTGAAAAAATACTTTTGTTTCTAAATAAAATTTTTCAATTTATTTGTTTTTTCTTCCACTGATACTATCCTGAAAATTGGTTAATAAAATTATATAGGTTTCAAGTATACATTTCTATAATCCATAATTTGCATATTGTATGCTGTGTTCACTATCCAAAGTCAAGTCTCCTTCCACCACCATTTGTGCCCCCTATATCCTCTTCTACCTTCTCTGAACCCCCTTTCCTTCTTGTAATCACTATACTATTGTCTGTGTCTGAGTTGTTTCTTTTTCTTTTTCTTTTTTTTAAAATATATTTTTTATTGATTTTAGAGAGGAAGGGAGAGGGATAGAGAGATAGAAACATCAATGATGGGAGAGAATCATTGATCGGCTGCCTCCTGCACGCCCCCCACTGGGGATCGAGCCTGCAACCCAGGCATGTGCCCTTGGCTGGAATCGAACCTGGGGCCCTTCAGTCCGTAGGCCGAAGCTCTATCCACTGAGCCAAACCAGCTAGGGCTGTTTCTTTTTCTTAATCACTTTACCATCCCCATCAGCATTTTTTCATGTCTACTAGACATCTGTATGTCCTCTTTGAAGAAGTGTCTATTCAGGTCCTCTGCCCATTTAAACAACAACTATACACACACACACACACACACACACACACACACACACACATGTATATGTATATATAATTGGTTTCAGAGTGGAACGGAGAGGGAGAGAGAGATAGAACCATCAATGATTAGAGAGAATCACTGATTGGCTGCCTCCTGCACATCCAACACTGGGGATTGAGCCCACAACCCAGGCATGTGCCCTGACCAGGAATGGAACTGTGATCTCCTGGTTCATAGGTTGACTCTCAACCACTGAGCTACGCTGGCTGGGCTCCTCTGCCCATTTTTTAATGGGATTGTTTGGTTTTATTTTATAAGTTCTTTATAAATTTTGGATATTAACCCATTATCAGATGTATCATTGGTGAATATGTTCTCCCATTTAGTGGGTTGTCATTTCATTTTGTTATAGGTTTCCTTAGCTGTGCAAAAACTTGTTAGTTTGATGTAGTCCCATTTTGAAAGTTTTTCTTTAGTTTCTCTTACTCCAGGACATATATCAGAAAAAATATTGCTGCAAGAAATATCTGAGATTTTACTACCTATGTTTTCTTCTAGGATTTTTATGGTTTTGAATCTTACATTTAATTATTTAATCCATTTTTTAATTTATTCTTGTGTGTGGTATAAGAAGGTGGTCCACTTTTATTTTTTGCATGTTATCTATCCAGTATTAACAACACCATTTATTGAATAGATTGTCTATACCCCATTGTATATTCTTGCCTCCTTTGTCAAATATTAATTGATCATAAAGGCATGGGTTTATTTCTGGGTTCTCTATTTTGTTCCATTGATCTATAAGTCTGTTTTATTGCCAGTACTATGCTGTTTTAATTACGATGGCCTTGTAGTATAGTTTGATATCAGGTAGCGTGATTTCTCCAACTTTTTCTTTCTCAAGATTGCTGTGGCTATTTGAGGTCATTGTGGTTTCATATAAGTATTTGGAGTATTTTTTCTAGCTCTGTGAAATATGCCATTGGTAGCTTGATAGTAATTGTGTTGAATTTATAGATTGCTTTGTGTAGTATGGGCATTTTAATGTTAATTTTTCCTATCCATGAAAATGGTATATACATCTACTTGTTTGTATCTTCCTCAATTTCTTTCTTCAGGGTATTATGATTTTCTGAGTACAAGTCTTTTACATCCTTGGTTAAATTTATTCCTAGGAATTTTAATTATTTAATGCGATTGTAAATGGGATTGTTTTCTTAGTTTCCCTTTCTGATAGTTCATTATTGGTGTATAAAAATGCAATTGATTTAGGGACATTTATTTTGTATCCTGCTACTTTCCTGAATTCATGTATCAGTTCTTGTAGTTTTTTTGGTGGAATCTTCAGGGTTCACTGTTTATAGTATTATGTATTATGCAAATAGTGACAGTTTTACTTCTTCCTTTTCAATTTGGATTCATTTTATTTCTTCTTCTTGTCTGATTGCTTTGGCTAGGACTTCTATGACTATATTAAATAGAAAGCAGACATCCCTGTCTTGTTCCTGATATTAAATGAAACACTTTAATTTTTGCCCATTAAGTATGATGTTGGCCTTTATTATATTCCCTCTATTCCCACTTTGCTGAGAGTTTTTAATCACAAATGGATCCTGAATTTTATCAAATGTTTTTTCTGTATGTATTGATATGATCATATGATTTTATCCTTCATTTTATTTATGTGGTGTATCATGTTTATTGATTTTCAGATATTGTACCAACCTTGCATCCCCAGAACAAATCCCATTTGATCATGTTGTGTGATCTTTTTAATGTATTGCTGGATATGGTTTGCTAATATTTTATTGATGATTTTACCAACTATGTTCATTAGAGATATCCTATATAATAAAAGGCTAATATGCCAATAGACCAAACAGTGGAACAACTGAACAATGAACAACTGGTCGCTATGATGTGCACTGACCACTAGTGGGCACGTGCGGAACATGGTGGGCGTCGGCCATGGCTGGATGGTGGAGCAGTTGAGCAGGGATGCCAGACCAAGGCGGGGTGCCAGTCACTGTCATCAGGGAGAGCCTCTGGAGGTTACTGAAAATTATTTGCTTCTGTGCACCATAGTCCCGCCTGGTGCTCACACCTGCTGCTGGTGACAGCCCTGCTTGTACCCACTGCTGGCATCTGGCACTGGTCCCAATCACTTGGTGCTGTTAGCGGGTTCGAGCAGCGACTGCCAGCCCTGATCTCCCCTGAGGGCTTATCCACCTCCCCTTGCTCCTGAAGGGTGATTGGGGCAGCAGCCGCCGCTCGCACCCACTGATGGTACCAGCCACACTTGCACCCACTGCTGGCACCAGCCCCAATCGCTCCATGCTGTCAGCGGATGAGAGTGGGCCGGCACTGTCAGCACGTGGGAGCAGCAGTGGTGGGAGTGGGGCTGCCAGCAGACAGGGGACTGGGGACCACAGCAGTAGGGTCCTTTCAAGGTGCATGAATTCGTGCACTGGGACCCTAGTAGGCCTATAATTTTCTCTTTTTTAAATGCCTTCATCTGATTTTGGAATTAGAATAATGTTGGCTTCATAAAATGAGCTTGGGAATCTTCCCCCTCCTGAATTTTATGGAATAATTTGAGAAGGATAGGTGTTAGTTCTTCTTAGAATGTTTGGTAAAATTAGCCTGTGAAGTCATTTAGTCTGGGACTTTCGTTTGTTGAGAGATTTTCTGTTACAGCTTCAATTTCATTAGTTGTAGTCAGTCTATTTCAATTTTCTGATTCTTCCTGGTTCAGTTTTGGGAGATTGTATGTTTCTAGGAATTTATTCATTTCTCCCAAGTTGTCCAATTGTTGGCATACAGCTGTTCGTAATATTTTCTTACAATCCTGTGTATTTCTGTGATATCAGTTGTTACTTCTCTTTCATTTCTGATTTTATTTATTTGGGTCCTCTCTTTTTTTTCCTTGATGAGTCTGGTTAAGTGTTAATCAATCTTGTTTATTTTTTCAAAGAATTAACTCTTGGTTTCAATGATCTTTTGTATTACATTTTTAGACTCTGTTTCATTTATTTCTGCTCTAATCTTTATTTTGCTTTCTTCTACTCACTTGGGGCTTTGTTTGTTGTTCTTTTTCTAGTTCCTTTAAGTGTGAAGTTAGATTCTTTATTTGAGACTTTTCTTGTTTCTTGAGGTATGCCTGTAATGTCATCAATTTCCCTATTAAGACTACTTTCCCTGTGTGACACAGATTTTGGGTTGTAATGTTCTAATTTTCATTTGTTTCAAGGTATCTTTTGATTTCTTCTTGGATCTCATTTTTAACCCATTATTTTTTTTAGTAACATGTAATTTAGGATCCAAGTCTTCTTTTTTCAATTTTTATCTTGATATTGCTTTCTAGTTTCATACCATTATGATCAGAGAAGAAGCTTGATATGATTTCAGTCTTTTCAAATTTATTGAGACTTTTTTTTTGTCTGATCATGTGGTCTCTCATAAAAAATGTTCCAAGTGCACTTGAAAAATATATATATTCTGCTGCTCTGGGGTGAAATGGTCTGAAAATATCAATTAAATCCATCTGGTCTATTATGTCATTTGAGGATGTTGTTTCCTTGTTGATTTTCGGTCTCAAAGATCTCTCCATTGATGTCAATGGGCTGTTAAAATCTACTATTGTATTACTGTTGCTTTCTTTTTGTCCATCAATATTTACTTTTATTTAAAAAATGAAATCTTTATTGTAGAAAGCATTACTTACTTCCCCTTCCCCCCATTGACCCCTTCTAGCCCACTCCTGTCCCCTGACCCAGGCCTTCACCACCATATTGTCTGTCCATGAGTTATGCATAGATGCATACAAGTTCTTTGTCTGATCTCTTCCTACCCACACACCCACCCACCCACCTCAGCCTTGCCTCTGAGATTCCAAAGTCTGTCCCATGTTTCTATGTCTCTGGATCTATTTTGTTCATCAGTTTATTTTGTTCATTAGATTCCACGTATGAGTGAGATCATGTGATACTTGTCTTTCTCTGACTGGCTTATTTTGCTTAGCATAATACTCTCTAGGTCTTTCCATGCTGTCTCAAAGGGTAGAGGTCCTTCCTTTTTACAGCTGTATAGTATTCCATGGTGTAAATGTACCACAGCTTTTTAATCCACTCATCTACTGATGGGCACTTGGGCTGTTTGCAGATCTTAGCTATTGTAAATTGCACTGCTATGAACATAGGGGTGCATACATTCTTTCTGATTGGTGTTTCAGGTTTCTTAAGATATATTCCTATAAGTGGGATCACTGTGTCAAATGGCAGTTCCATATTTAATTTTTTGAGGAATCTCCATACTGTTTTCCATAATGGATGCACCAGACTGCATTCCCACCAGCAGTGTACTAAGGTTCCCTTATCTCCACACCCTTACCTGCACTTATCATTTGTTGATTTATTGATGCTAGCCATTCTGAGAGATGCAAGGTAATACCTCATTGTCTTTTAAATTTACATCTCTCTGATGATCATTGACTTCGAGCATTTTTTCATATGTCTCTTTGCCTTTTGTTAAATTATATGAGTTCCTTAGATATTTAGGATATTAAATATGTATCGGATGTATCATTGCAAAATATGTTCTCCCATACAGTGGGCTCCCTTTTCTTTTTGTTGATGGTTTCTTTTCCTGTGTAGGAGCTTTTTATTTTGATGTAGTCTCATTTGTTTATTTTCTCCTTAATTTCCATTGCCCTAGGAGATGCACTATAAACATATTGCTATGAGAGATGTCTGAGATTTTGCTGCCTATGGTTTCTTCTAGGATTTTTATGGTTTCACGGCTTACATTTAAGTCTTTTATCCGTTTTGAGCTTATTCTTGTGTATGGTATAAGTTGGTGGCCTAGTTTCTTTTTTTTTGCATGTATCTGACCAATTTTTCCCAAAACCATTTATTGAAGGGACTGTCTTGACTCTGTTTAATTTTTATATTTAAGTGATCCTATGCTGGGTCCATAAATGTTTACAAGGTTTATATCCTTTTGCTGAATTGTTCCCCTTTATCATTATGCAGTGTCCTTCTTTGTCTCTTACTATAGCTTTTGCTTTAAAGTCTATTTTGTGGGATGTAAGTATTGCTTACCCAGGTTTTGTTTTTCATTTGCATGAAATACATTTTTCCATCCCTTTACTTCTAGTCTGTGTGTATCTTTTGTTTTGAGGGTGGGTCTCTTGTAAACAGCATATATATGGGTCTTGCATAACAAAATTTTAATACGTGTTAAATTTATATAGACTTAAGTTTTTGACCTTGAAGAATTTATTAGAAATTGATATTTTCCCCTAGCACAGTCTATTCTCTACTGGTTTGTGGTGGTTTCCTTATTGTATATATTTTTAATGTAATGAGGTTCTGTTTGACCATGTACTATAGGTTTTTGTGACCATAATGTACTAGTTCAACCACTGCAGCTTTAAAACATGTTTAATTTTGGTAGGTTAATACCCTCCCCTACCTAAGCTATTCTAATTTATGTAATACAGGCATCATTTGGTCAAATTACAAAATAAATCTCAGTGGGAACTTTGATAGGTATTACATTAAATCAATAAATTAATTGGTGAAAATTTACTATCTTTCCAGTATAAATCTGTAAAATTTTCTATGTTTACAGTGTATTTTGGACACTAAGAGTAGTTTCTGGGACCCATCCGTGCACTATAAATAATTAAGTACATTTTCTAATTAATTTTCAGCATCACTTTGAAAGGCAATGACTTGCATATGATTTTATGGATAGTATCTGTATACTAATTTAGGAATCTCTTAAGAAGCCCTAGATAGAATAAATTATCACTTCAAAAGTAAAAGCTCTGGCTAAGGTATTTGTCACAATCTTTTTTTTTTTTTTACACAATGTTTGTGGAAAACTTTTTCCCGATGATTTAATATTTAAAAAGCACAGCATCTTCTTTCTAATTATGAAAACATTTGGTAGTGGTTTCTTGTCTAGATTGGTTTTTTATACTTTGAAATATAAAAAGATGGTGACCAAAACCCAATGGGACCTTGTTATAATATGCTTTTTCAAGTGCATGTGTTTTCTGAAATTTCAAAATCCTCAATTTGAAGTTTTAAAAGCTGAAATTTGAATTTATGTATTCAGATGATTGCAGAAAAGCAAAGGAGTGCAGTTAGCATTTCCAAGCTTGTCTCCTGACAGAACAGTTTAAATGTGCTTTATATTGGCATTCATCACAAGAAGTGTTATTTCTTTGTTTACCTATTCACTTAATGCTTATGGTAGGATTTATTCAGGCATGTGGTAATAAAAATAATGAATGAGATATTTAACACTACCCATCTGCAATTAAGTGCTAAATATTTTACTTTTAGAGGCATTTCAATACATTTAGATATTTTTTTTAAAAAAAATAATGGCTTCTGTTTGAAATATTGGCTCTTTTGCCATTTACATTATAAATGCTCTTAATGCAATTCAGGAGGCACATATTATGATGAGGAGAGATCTGCATATTCAGAAAGGAAGAGTTACCAATGTATTGCTGAATTCAATGAATTTAATATTAACCCTTAATGAACATTTTCCGTAGGGCTGCTCTTACAGTAAGAGGAAAAACTGTAAAATCACAGGGCATGATTTTAGAGGGAGAGAATTTACCAAGTATTTCAGGTCAAGTGCTAAATGTTTTCACCTTTGAATATTTTTTACTTTTTAAAACCAGAGTTACTTTTTAATTATGCTTTTATTGATTTCAGAGAGAGGAAGGAAGAGGAAGAGAGAGATGGAAACATCAATGATGAAAGAGAATCATTTATCAGTTGCCTCCTGCATGCCCCACACTGGGGACCCAGCTGAAACCTGGGCATGTGCCCTGACTGGGAATTGATTGGTGAACTCCTATACATGGGTCAGTGCTCAACTAATAAGCCACACTGGCCTGGATCTTTTAATATTCAATACAACATTTGCATTGCTTTCCTAATATTCCAAGTGCAGAATTGAAGCCCCGGATATTTATGTACCATACTAGAGACCTGGTACATGAAATTCGTGCATGGGTAGGGTCCCTAGGCCTGGCCGGTGATCGGGGCCGATCGGGGCCTTCTGGCTGCCGGCCGGGACCTTCCTTCCAGCTGCCAGCCAGGGCTTCCCTTCCCTGGCTGCTGGCTGTGGGCCAGGGCCTCCCTCCCCCGGCTGCTGGCTGGGGCCTTCCTTCATTCTGCACCACCCCTTGGTGGTCAGCGCACATCATAGCGATGGAACTCCTTGTTTCCTGGTTGAACTCCTGAGGGGACATTTTGCATATTAGCCTTTTATATAGAGAGATATAACCAAATATAAGGTGACTCCCATTTTCTAAATTAGATTTTCCTAAGTTTTTGATCTACAGTAATATAGAAACTTTGGAAAATGTAGATAGATTCATTGCCTATGTGTAATGCTTAATTCATTAATTTGTGCATACTAATTTTTAATAATATAATTTTATATTAGAAAGATGATATTTCCTCATTCATAGTTTATATAATAACTAGAGGCCCAGTGCATGAATTTGTGCACCAGTGGGGTCCCTCTACCTGGCCTGTGGGATCAGGCCGAAACTGGCTCTCCAACATCCCCTGAAGGGTCCTGGATTGAGAGAGGGCACAGGCCAGGCCAAGGGACCCCACCAGTGCATAATTGCGGCTGGGGAGGGATGCGGGAAGTTGGCCAGCCAGGGAGGGACTGTGGGAGTGCTCCAGGGCGTGTCCGGCCCATCTCGTTCAGTCCCAATCAGCCGGACCCCAGCAGCAAGCTAACCTACCGGTTGGAGCGTCTTCCCCCTGGTTGTCAGTGCATGTCATAGCGACTGGTCAATCGGTCAACTGTCTTCCCCCTGGTGGTCAGTGCATGTCATAGCGAGCGGTTGAGCGGCCTTAGCATATCATTAGCATATAACACTTTGATTTGTTGAATGGACGACTGGACAACCAGACAGCATATTAGGATTTTATTATATAGGATTGTGTAAATATTCTTCAACACTAGAATTGTTATCCTAATGGATGCATGTTATGAGTCACCTAATTCAGTTTTCTAGAAGGTATTATCTTCACTTCCACCCATGTGATCTGAGGGCAGTGTTGCTGAATCCACGTGTAATGTTCTACTGGAAATTTTATTCTAAGCCAGAAGCACACATTTACATAAGACAGTCTTATGTTATATAAAGACAGCTTTCTTTTTTCAGTGCCATATGCCCATGAGCTTCACAATGTAACCACATACTAAGATGCTTTTAAAATAATCTTTATAGAGCTTGTTTACAATGGCATCCAATTCTTGAAATGGTGATGTCATACCTCTGAAGTGAATCACTACTTCTGTTTAATTTGTTTTCTTCCTGTTTTTCTCCTCTATCAAGTGACTTCTGAAGCGACCAAAATAAGCATCAATTGAGATTCAACCAATATGTCTTTCCCAGACAGTACTTTGTTGTTTTGAGCAAAATAAAACAAGTGAGTATCTTATAATTTGAGAAATTTAAGAAGGATTTAATTATAAGTAAGTATCTCTTAAGAAAATAATTTCATGCTTAGGCACACGCAGTAACTTCCCCAGGTCACACACTCTATAGGACACTGTCAGAACCAGAACCTAGGCATCAGCTCTATTTTTAAACCAGCATGCTTCTCATGTGTGCTTAGTGCTTAAGTTACACCATCAGATATTCATTTATTTGTGCTTTATTAAAATGAAATGCTACTAAGTGGTATCATATGTCAAGACTTCCAGTTAAATATTAAGGAAAACATTAGGAACTTGTGGGTACATATGGAGAATGAGAAGGAAAATCATGAAGCCCAGCAGTGAAAATCACTGAAAAGAAGAAAAGTCCTAATCTAAGTCCTGCAAGTTATTAGTTGAGTGTGTGAACTTGGGCAAGCTACTTAACAACTACATATCTCAGTATCCTTATCTTAAAACTGGGTCAATAAGCACTTCATAGTGTGGTTGTGTGGATCAAATTTACTCCCAGAAACCCCAATTTTAGCCTAGTGCTTCATTAACAGTCAGCATTCAACAGATGGTAGAAAAAAAATTTTTTGGGGGGGGGATCTGAATACTGAACTGCTGTTTCTATCTCAGAATTCTGCCTAAGCCAATATACTTATATACATAAAAGTATATATAAAGCATGTATGAGTACACAGGGGACTATTTGAAATTGAGCTTTTTGATAAAACTGTTGACAGCTCTATTTCTCTCTTTTGACAATCTGCCTTGTCAAATTTTGTTGGGGAAACACAGAGTCAAAATCCAATCTGTGAGTAAATGTGCTACCACATGAGACTACTTCTAGGTGAAGTAGATATATAGTTGCAATGCCACAAACATTTATTGAAGGTCTACTAGTGTCCAATGATATAGCAGAGAATATAGGCAACAATCTTTGCCCTCATGGAACCTACATTCTATTAAGGGGATACAAACAATAAACAAGATAAAGTAGTTAAATACATAGATTGTGATATAGTAGTAAGTGCTACAGAGAAAAACTGAAGGGGGGAAGAAAGGGAACATTGAGTGGAGCTGCAATTCTATAAAGGCTGATTGAAGAAGGCTTCATTGAAAAAGGGGTATTTGAGTCAAATCATCATGGTAGAGACTTCCTAGAACAGCCGTGGGCAAACTACGGCCTGCGGGCTGGATCCGGCCCGTTTGAAATGAATAAAACTAAAAAAAAAAAAAAGACCGTACCCTTTTATGTAATGATGTTTACTTTGAATTTATATTAGTTCACACAAACACTCCATCCATGCTTTTGTTCCGGGCCTCCGGTCCAGTTTAAGAACCCATTGTGGCTCTCGAGTCAAAAAGTTTGCCCACCCCTGGCCTAGAAGATGCTCATCAAAATACTTGAGTCTTCTTTTAACACTTGGAGTGGGGGAAACGAGTTAAGTTGGCTCGCGTGAATTGCGCGTACTCCGCGGGAGCCGTCTTTAACTCGGTTCATATAGATTTGCGGTGGAGTGCGGGAAACGTGTAAACTCGGGCCGATTGTAACTGCGTATTACCAAATATTTGTTTGTAATCCACCCTTTTGGTGGATGGAACAAAACCAAAAGACAGAGCGATCTTATATTTTGGCGGGAAATTCACCCCACACCGGAGTGTTAATCATGAAGTTAGCTATCATTTCCCATCCTTCCTTGCCATTGAGTGTGGCTACGTATATAACTGAATTCTAGCTGATGGAATGTGTGCAAAGCGATGCACACTGATTCCAGGCCTGGCTCATAACTTCACCCCTAAACATGTGACATTCCTTGTTCTTTCTCTTTCTCATGTAGAAAAGCGCAGTGATTTTTAATTCCACATGTTAAAATGTCATAGCTGCAAAATCAGTGTAGCCTGTGTCCCTGATTCAACATTTGGAGGGGAGCTGTTTGCTGGCCAGAAACAACTTTTTTAATTTTGCAGGAGTAAGATATTTCTCTTGTTTTAAACCTCTGAAATGTGGGACTTCTCATTAAATAGCAGCTTGAATTAAATTAGGTAATGAAGGAGGTGAAGGAAAAAAAACATGCAAATATTGGAAGAAAGAATACTGTAAGCACAGGAAACAAGTACAAACATTCTAAGAGAGGAGTGTGGCCAGAATGTCCCAATAACAATAAATAAGTGAAAAAAAGATGTTTCTAGCAGAATGAGAGAAGGGGAGAGAAGTAGTAAATGAGGTAAAAAAGCTGAATTTTAAGAGATTATAAGTAGAATCCCAAGGCTTTTGTAATCCATATTCCCTATCAAACTCAGTTCTTTGATAAAAAGAAAAAAAGGGGGACATCTGTAATACTTCCAACAATAAAGATAAATCTAAAAAAGGAAATTCCAAAATAATCTTTTTATGGAATCCCAGATTGAACTCTCCAACCCTATTTTAATAGGTTCAATTGACTAATGAACCCCCATAATTTCTTCCGTATCTTTTGTTGTGTGCTGTCTACACAGGTGCAGGAATAGATTTCTGAAAACACTGATGCTTTAGATCAAGCATGTCAAACTCAGGCTCACGGGCTGCATGCGGCCCACAATGAATATTTTTGTGGCCCAGCCAATATAACGGTATGTAAGAAACATTTTAATAAAAATTTCATAACTTAATTTTTATAATATCCTGTTATACACAACTAGTAACCCGGTGCACAGATTCATGTACCTTGAAAGGAAATTAATTAGAAGTTGGCCAGCAGGGTGAAACTGGGCGAGATGGGCTGGGCATGCCCTGGAGCCAACCTCTTGCGGTCCCTCCCTGGCGTCTGTGGAGTGAGCGGGGTCCCTCGGCCTGGCCTGTGGGGATCAGGCCGAAACCGGCTCTCTGACATCCCCTGAGGGGTCCCAGAGTGGGAGAGGGCACTCTGCAAAGTTGCTGTCATACAGGGTGTGGAACGCAAACACAAGTGTGCAGTAAATCAGATTTGGAGCCGACAGTGCCCCAGCAACAACATAACCACGGCTGAAGGTAAAATCATGCAGCCCTGCAAGGAATCAGGCTCCCTCCTCTCTGGTTTCAGTGTGCATCAGCTGAGAACCATCGCTGCCAAGTCATTGAAGCTCAGAAGCTCCTGCAATGAGCGTCAGCCCCCTGGTGATCAGTGCATGTCATAGTGACTGTGGATGGTGGGAGGGACACTTAGCATATTAGCCTTTTATATATATAGATTATTAATAACGAACTACAACGTTCGCTAATGACTGATTACTATAATAGTGTTGCATTCCTTTCCCTTAAGCACCTTACACACGAGCACCATTTCTCTCCACTACTACTAGTAGTGAATATTTCAGCAGCCAATTGCCATGTCATTAGTTTTGGACTAACTTGTTTGGTGTGCACAACAGGAAATATTTCGCTTTCAGTGGACAAGAAAAATAGGTTTATTTGCATTATGCTTATTAATTTGTGCAGTTAGTCAGTGTCTGGTAAGTTAATGTTCAAGAAAAAATATTAATTTTTATTAAAATGTTCTATCATTTTATGTTAATGATGACTCATTTATTTCAGCCCTTTGTATTCAGCATGTCTCTATCGAAATAAACCTATGTTTCTATGAAAATTAAAGCTTTTGTTTTTTTGCGGCCCACATAAACTTAAACCTTGTTTATTTGGCCCATGTTAGCCTTTGAGTTTGACATGCTTGCTTTAGACCTTCATCTATCACAGGCAGTGACATAATTTATCAGTAGAACCTGTAATAAAGTCATTACCATCTAGTGGAAGATCCAATGAAGTGTGAATGGCCGCAAAGAGTTTTTCTGCTTTCAATCACAGCTAGATTTTCTCTTTCTGGACATTCAAAACATCATCATCTTTTCTCCCAAGATGGTTCCTCCATCAACTTCCATGGACTGACTCTGCCAGCTCCTGGGCTCTCAACCTAGGTATGTGAGAGACATCCTTGATTCTTCCCTCTCCATCACCTCTAGAGAATCAAGAAATGTGTCCTCTTACTTAAGATTTTGCTTTTCAATCTGCCCACTTCTCTCCAGCCTTCCTGCCATTGCTTCATTCTCCCATTCTCCTTGTCCGGATTACTGAAGCTATTTCCTAATTGGTTTCTGTCTCCCTACTTGTCATCCTTTTATCCATTTTAAAAACTTCAGAATGAATCATCTTTCTAAAATATGTCTCTGAGCATACCCTCACACCTTCAATAACACCCTAGTGCCAATAGGTAAAAACCAAATACTTTAACATGAATCAAAAAGCTCTTTATGAGCGGATCCCTACTTACTTCTCTTCCTTCATCTTTCTTCACATTCTACATCCCACTGAACAATATATTCTTCCTTGAAAAGCAGTAACATATTTATGTCAGAACTTCGCATAATCTCTTCCCCCAGTCTAGCATATCCTTCCCCATGTCTTGATCTAGATAGCTTCTAGTTACATTTCCAATCTCAAGTTAGCCATGGCCTCCTCTAGAAAACTTTCCTCAATTAATCAGCGCTCCCTCCCAATAAAGTCTGAGTTATGGGCCCTGTTATGTAGTCCCCTAGCTCCTCATAAGTTTTCTATCACAGGGTATATTGTAATTTCATATATCTGTCAATTTACGGCAAGCACCATAACAACAGACACAGACTCTGTCTATTGTGATTTCACTCTTCTCAGTAGCCAGTGCATAGTAATTGTTCAATTCTTAAATTCTCAATCTCAGAATGACACCACTTAATTATGTATCTTAGAGTAAAAACATTAGTCACATTATTCTTGGGAGATTTTCTATGAAAAAAAGTGTGCATTATGGGAGGCAAGTTCAGTGTAAAATTAATTCAATTAAATTAGGGAAAGCTATATAGTAGGAATTTCTAAACTATGGACCATAACTAAAATCCTGCTTTCCACCTGTTTATGATAATAAACATTTACTGGAGCATAGCCACACCCATTAATTTACATATTATCTATTCCTGTTTCACACAATAGTAGAGTCAAGTACTTGCAACAGAGTTTGGATGGCTCAAAAGCATTTACTGAAACTTTACTAAAGTTTGCTGACATCTTCTATATACTAAATCCCTTTCTTAGACACATACCAGGGTATTAAAGGTATGAGAATTCTGATATAAAAAAAGTCTATATAGATTGGTGCTACAAAATAGTCATGGGAATGTAAAGTACAGCATAGGAAATATAGTAAACAATACGACATATAGATATATATATATATATATATATATATACACTAGAGGCCCGGTGCACAAAAATTTGTGCACTCGGGGGGGAGGGGGGTCCCTCAGCCCGGCCTGTGCCCTCTTGCAGTCTGGGACCCCTCGGGAGATAACGACCTACTGGCTTAGGCCTGCTCTCGGGTGGCAGAGGGGAGGCCCAATCCCTAGGTGCAGCCCCTGGTTGGGCTCAGAGCAGGGCCGATTGGGGAGTTGGGGCGCCACTCCCTGTCATGCACAGAGCAGGGCGGATCGGGAGGTTGCAATGCCACCCCTAGTCACGCTCAGGGTACGGCCGACTGGGGGGTTGGGGCACCATCCTTTGTCACACTCAAGGCAGGGTCGATGGGGAGGCTGCAGCGCCACCCCCTGTCACGCACAGAGCAGGGCCGATCAGGGGGTTGGGGCGTTGCCCCCTGTCACTCACAGAGCAGGGCCCATCAGGGGGGTTGGGGCTCCATACCCTGTCACGCACAGAGCACGGTCGATCAGGGGGTTGGGGAGCTCCCCCCTGTCACACACAGAGCAGGGCCCATCAGGGGGGTTGGGGCTCCGTACCCTGTCACACACAGAGCAGGGTCGATCAGGGGGTTGGGGAGCTCCCCTTCTGTCATGCACAGAGCAGGGCCCATCAGGGGGTTGGGGAGATCCCCCCTGTCATGCACAGAGCAGGGGCCGATCAGGGGGTTGGGGCACCAC
>NW_005871068.1:9338746-9371602 GCF_000147115.1 Myotis lucifugus
GCCGCACCCTGTCACACACAGAGCCACAGGGCAATCAGGGGGTTGGGGAGCTCCCCCCTTTCACGCACAGAGCAGGGCTGATCAGGGGGTTGGGGCGCCTTCCCCTGTCACGAACAGAGCAGGGCGGATAGGGAGGTTGTGGCCCTGCCCCTGTCACACACAGAGCCGCAGGGAAAATCAGGGGGTTTGGGCGCTGCCCCCTGTCACGCTGATCCCGGTGGCAGGAGGCCTCACGGCTCCGCTGATCCCAGTGCTGGGAGGCATATTACCCTTTTATTATATAGGGATAGAGGCCTGGTGCATGGGTGGGGGCTGGCTGGTTTGCCCCTGAAAGGTGTCCTGGATCAGGGTGGGGGGTCCCCACTGGGGGGCCTGGCCAGCCTGGATGAGGGGATGATGGCTGTTTGCAGCTGGTCACACCCCCTTCAGGGTGGGGGGTCCCCACTAGGGTGCCTGGGCAGTCTGGGTGAGGGGCTAAGGGCTGTTTGCAGCTGGTCACACACTCTTCAGGGTGGGAGTCACCACTGGGGTGCCTGGCCAGTCTGGGTGCAGGGATGAGGGCTGTTTTCAGGCTGGCGGGTGACTGAAGCTCCCAACCGCTCCTTTTTTTTTTTATTTTTTATTCTGGGCCAGCTTTAGCTCTGAGGCTTTGGCTCCAGCTTCTGAGGCCCTCGACTGCTGAAGGCAGGTATCTGGGTTTGTTTGGGTTCTATAATCCGAAACACTGTTTCAAACTCCCAGCTCTGAGATTCCCGGCCTGGGCTGAAAAGCAGGTTTCTGGGGTTTTTCTTTAGCTTCTATATTTGTAACAATGTTTCAAACTGTAAGCTCAGAGGCCGGCAGCGGCAGGCAGGGAACGTTGGAGTCCTCCATCCCTGAAGCAAGCAAGCCTCCTGTTAGCTTCAAGCTGCCTGGCTGCCGGCCGCCATCTTGGCTGGCAGTTAATTTGCATATCGCCCTGATTAGCCAATGGGAAGGGGAGCAGAGTGACACCAATTTGCATGTTTCTCTTTTATTAGTGTAGATGCCTAAGCAACCGGCCAGTAGCTATGATGTGCAATGACCACCAGGGGGCAGACGTTCAATGCAAGAGCAGCCAAGCAACAGCAACTTTGCAGAGTGCCCTTTCACAATCTGGGACCCCTTGGGGGATGTCAGAGAGCCGGTTTTGGCCAGATCCCTGCAGGCCAGCCCAAGGGACTCTACCTGCTAGAGGGACCCCACTCACTCCGCAGGCACCCTTCAAGCCACAGCGCCACACCGGGCCTCTAGTATTTCAATAACTATGTATGGTGCCAAGTGGGTACTGGAAATATCGGGGGAACACTTTGTAAAGTATATGACTGTCTAACCACTATACTGTATACCTGAAACTCATACAAAATAATAATGAATGCATGCTATAATTGAAAAAAAATATTTTAATTACTTTATTTTTATTGAATTTATTGGGGTGACATTGGTTAATATAATCATATAAGTTTCAGGTGTACAATTCTATAATACAGCACTTGTATATTCTATTGTGTGTTCACCACCCCCAAGTCAAGTCTCCTATCACCATTTCTCCTCCCTTTACCCTCTTCTACCTCCCCCACCTCCTTTCCTTCTGGTAATCAACATACTGTTGTCTGTGTCTATGAGGGTCTTTTTGCTTAATCCCTTCACCTTTTTTCATCCAGCCCCCAATCTCCCTCCCCTCTGACAGCTGTCAGTCTTTTTTCTGTATCTATGAATCTGTTTTTATTTTGTTAGTTTATTTTGTTCATTAGATTCCACATATAAATGAGATAATATGATATTTGTCTTTCTCTAACTGGCATATTTCACTCAGCATAATACTCTCTAGGTCCATCCATTCTGTCATAAAAGATATTTCCTTCTTTTTATGGCCAAGTAGTATTCCAGTGTGTAGATGTACCACAGCTTTGTACCACTACTGATGGGCACTTTGGCTGTTTCCAAATCGTGGCTATTATAAATAGTGCTGCTATGAACATAGGGGTGGATATATTCTTTTGAATTAGTGTTTTGGGTTTCTTCAGATATAAAATTAATCTAACCCTAAAAAAAGAGAAAATCTGTATTTTTTAACACAGTTATATGTATGATCATGAAAATGTCTGTGGCAATTAAAACTCCCCTGTAACCTTTGAAATAATTATTAACACCTTACACATATTTTAATTGGATTGTTTAACACATTCACATTTAATGTAACTACTGATATAGTTGTGTTTATTTATGGCATTTTGCTATTTTTTGTGTCACATGTTTATTTTCTCCCTTTATTTTTACTGCCTTCTTTTATTAAAATACATTTTAAGTGTACAATTTTAACTCTTCTTTTTCTAAAACTATATTTTAGATGTATTTTCTTAGCAGTTATTTTAAATACTAGTATGAATCTTAATTTATCATAATTTATTTCATATCAACACTAATTTAATTCATTCCATTTAGAATAGCTATTATGAAAAAGAGAAGAGATTTTAGAAGGACTGACAAGGGTGTGGAGAAAAAGGAGTCCTTATATGCTGTTGGTGGGAATGTAAATTAGTACAGCATTATAGAAAACAGTGTGGTGGTTCCTCAAAAAATTTAAAATAAAACTACCATATAATCCAGCAATTATACTCTTGGGTATATGTATATCAAAAGGAAATGAAACCATTATCTCAAAGATAAAGCTGAACTCTCATGTTCATTGTAGCATTATTAACAATAGTCAAAACATAAAAGTGTCCATCAATGGTTGAATGGACAAAGAAAATGTGGTGTATGCATATGTATAAGAGAATATTATTCAGCCTTAATAAAGAGAGAAATCATGCCATTTATGATAATACTAGAGGCCTGGTGCACGAAATTCGTGCACTGGAGGGTGGTGTCGCTCAGCCCAGCCTGCTCCCTCTCCAATCTGGGACCCCTCAGGGATCGGGACTAAACTAGCAGTCGGACATCCCTCTCACAATCTGGGATTGCTTGCTCCTAAACACTTGCCTGCCTGTCCACCTGATTGCCCCTAACTGCTTCTGCCTGCCAGTCTGATCACCCCCTAACCGCCCCCCTGCCACCCTGGTTGACACCTAACTACTCCTCTGTCGGCCTGATGGCCCCCATCTGCCCTCCCCTGCAAGCCTGGATGACCCCAACTGCCCTCCCCTGCTGGCCTGGTCACCCCTAACTGCCCTTCCCTGCTGGCCTGATTGCCCAAAACTGCCCTCCCTTGCTGGCCATCTTGTGGTGGCCAGCTTGTGATGACATGGGGACGGCCATCTTGTGTGAGGGTTTGATGGTCAATTTGCATATTATTGCTTTAGTATATAGGATAGATGAAGTTGGACAACACTGTGGCAAGTAAAATAAGCCAGACACAGAAAAAAGAATTATTGTATTACGTCACTAATATGTGGAGTCTAAAAAAAAAAAGTTGAACTCAGAAAGCAGAATGATAGTTGCCAGGAACTGGAAGGTGGGTGAGGGAATTGGGGAGATGTTTGTAATAGAGTATAAAATTTAACTTATAAGATGAATAGGTCTAGATATCTAATGTACAGCATGGTGACTATATAATAATACAAGCATAATATGCTAATTAGACCAGACAGCCAAATGACCTTCCAGACATCATTCTGGATATCCTTCTGGATGAAGCCACAGCGGCGGGGGCTGAGGCAGAGGTGGTTAGGGGCGTTCAGGCAGGCAGAGGGGTTAGGGGTGATTGGCAGGCAGGTGAGCAATTAGGGGTGATCAGGCAGGCAGGCAGAGGGGTTAGGGGTGATCGGCAGGCAGGCAAGTGGTTAGGGGCTATCAGACAGGCAGGCAGAGGGGTTAGGGGCAATGAGGCAGGCAGAGGGGTTAGGGGCGATCAGGCAGGTAGGCAAGTAGTTAGGGGCAATGAGGCAGGCAGGTGAGTGGGTAGGAGCCAGCGGTCCCAGATTGTGAGAGGGATATCTGACTGCCGGTTTAGGCCCAATCCTGTAGTCAGACATCCCCTGAGGGGTCCCGGATTGCGAGAGGGTACACAGGCCAGGCTGAGGGACCCCTCCCCCCATGCATGAATTTCATGCACTGGGCCTCTAGTAGTTAATAATAATTATACACTTGACATTTGTAATAAAATAAATCTTAAATGTTCTTGCCAAATGTACAAAAATAGTACCTATGTGAGGTGATGGACATGTTAATTGGCTTGATTGTAGTAATAATTACACAAGGTATACTTATATCAAAATACCACATTGTACGTCTCAAATATGCACAATTCATTTGTCAGTCATACCTCAATAAAGCTGGAAAACACCCTAATTTAATTCTAGTAAAATATGGAAACTTTGCTCTGATAAGCTCCATTTTTCTTTCTCCTTTGTGCTATTATCTTCATATTAATTATGTCTATAGCATGTCCCCCAAAATGTATACACACTCATTGAATAATTATAAAGGCAGTGTTTATTTTATTTCATTTTTTATTTATTTTTTAAATAAATTTTATTGATTTTTTAGAGAGGAAGGGAGAGGGATAGAGAGTTAGAAACATCAATGAGAGAGAAAAATTGATTCAGCTGCCTCCTGCATGCCCCCCTACCGGGGATGTGCCTGCAACCAAGGTACATGCCCTTGGCCGGAATCGAACCTGGAACCCTTGAGTTCGCAGGCCGACGCTCTATCCACTGAGCCAAACCGGTTAGGGCAAAAGGCAGTGTTTATTAAAATACATTTCATTTTCAAAATTGAGCTATCAAATGTGTGTATACATTTTTGGGACACCCTGCATACTAGTATATGTTATAACACAAAAGTACAGTGCTATAATTATTATTTTTATGCAATCATATGTCTTAAAGAAGTTAAAAATATATCTATATTTGTACAATCTCTTATATTTACCTACATATTTACTAATTTTATTGCTTTTTATTTATTCATTTAGATTTGAGTAACTGAATGATGTCATTTCTTTTGACCTGAAGGAGTTCCTTTAGTGTTTGCTTTAAGTTAGGCCAGCTAGCAAGAAATATTCTGATTCTTGTTTAAGAAAGTCTTTATTTACTTTTATTTTGTAAGGATAGTTTTACTTTATCTAGAATTTTGGTTGGCAGTTTATTTTTTTCTTTCAGCACTTTGAATATGTCATTCCACTGCCTCTAGCCTCCATTGTCTATGATGAGAAGTTAGCTGCTAATCAAATTATGTTCCCTGTATAGGATACATATTTTCTTTGGCTGTTTTCAAGATTATTCAATTTATGGTTACATTTCAATAGTTTGATTCTGATGTTTTTAGGCATCCATGTGGGTTTATTTTGTTTGGGATTTGTTGAGCTTCAGGATATTTGTGATGTGTTTGGCCATATTTCCTCAAGTAATTTTTATGCTCCTATTTTTTTCGTTTCTTTCTGAGACTCTCATAACACATTAATACATTCAATATTTTCTAAGAGGCCTCTGAGTTTCTGTTAATTTTTTTTCCATTCATTTTTCTCTCTGTTCTTCAGATTGGTCAGTTTCTAATTTATCTTCAAGTTTACTGATGCTTTCTTCTGCCATTCAAAATCTGTTTTGAGCCACTTGATTGATGTTTTAATTTCAATTATGGTACTTTTCAATTCCAGAATTTTCATTTGTTTTCTTAATAATGTGTATTTCTGTTGATAGTCTTGATTTCTTGTAATTGTCATCATACTTTCCTTTAATTATTTAAAAATTGTATTCTTTAGTTCTTGAAGGTATTTAAAATAGGAGTTTTGATGTCTCTACTAGCTAAATCTAACATTTGACAGAGTCAATTTCTTTCCCTGCTTCTTCCCCCTGAGTGCACATCACAGTTCCATTTTTCTTTGGAGGTATACGTTTTTATAGAAAACAACATTTTAATTATTATATTGAAGTAGCTCCAGATTCTGATTCCCCTCCACACCCCAGGATTGCTGTTAGGAATTTTTTAATAACTTGCCTAAACAATATGTCTGAATTGTTTCCCCATAGTGTATGAGTGCTAATATCCCTTCTCTGTTTAAAAAAATCTGCCTAGTTTCTTACAGGTCATCATAGCTTAGCTGTCATTAGGAAATAATTGGTTACCAGTTATGTTCAAACACCTGGAGTCAGTAAGATTTCCAAGTTCTGATAATAGATCCAGGGGAAATATTCAAAGTTCAGGCCATTTTTAAGTCATCCTACAGCAAATATATGGAGATCTTGTCCAAGCCCTTTACAAAGTTCCCATTTCTTGTATATCCCCAATAAATCAAATTTCCAGCTAGTCTTCTTGTCAAGTATTTGACCCAACCAAGACAGTAACTTTAGGCCAGCTGAGTTGCTAGTTGGCCATTAATTTGCCACCTAGATCTCTACTATTTCTGATACTTCTGTGCATGGGATTTAACATTTTTGGCTCCAAATAAAGTCAGCTCTTCTGGCAGTGAAGCTGCTGGTTTTCATATGTTTACACTATGTTGATATCACCATTATTTTGACCAAGCAGAGGGTGTGGCAACACCCCCAGGGAAAAAAAACCCACAGCCCTCCATAGTTCTTATTCAAAGTTCAATACTTTTCCATATATAATCACTTTCCAATTAGGTATATGCCTTTGGTTGATTTCCAGAGTCATAAAATACTTTGTCCAATAAGTGCTATTATCAGAAACTAATTTATTTTTTTAAAAGCTTGGGGGAAAGGGGTGTGGGAGAGGGAGAAAGAGAGAGAAACAATCATGCACCTATGGATGAACTCAGTGGGTGGGGAGTGAGGGTGGAGGGTGGGGTGGGAGCTGGAAGGAGGGGAGTTATGGGGGGAAAAAAGAGGAACAAATGTAATAATCTGAACAATAAAGATTTAAAAAAAAAAAAAGAAAAAAAATATTACATATGTCTCCTTTTTCCCCCATTGACCTCTCTCCAGCCACTCCCACCCCCTAGCACATGCCCTCATCCCCCTACTGTCTGTGTCCATTGGTTTTGCTTATATGCATGCTTACAAGTCCTTTGGTTGATCTCTTATACCCCCCACCTCCCATCCTCCCCTGCCTTCCCTTCCCTCTGAGGTTTGACAGGCTGTTGAATGCTTCTGTGTCTCTGGAACTATTTTTGCTCATTATATTCCACAAATGAGTGAGATCATGTGATATTTATCTTTCTCTGACTGGTTTATTTCGCTTAGTATAATGCTTTCCAGGTCCATCCATGCTGCTGCAAATGGTAAGAATTCCTTCTTTTTTACAGCAGCATAGTATTCCATTATATAGATGTACCACAGTTTTCTAATCCACTCAAATGGATTAGCACTTAGGCTGATGGACACTTAGGCTGTTCCCTAGTCTTAGCTATTGTAAATTGTGCTGCTATGAACATAGGGAAGCATATATCCTTTCTGATTGGTGTTTCTGATTTCTTGGGATATATTCCTAGAAGTGGGATTACTAGGTAAAATCGGAGTTCCATCCTAAATTTTTTGAGGAAACTCCAGACTGTTTTGCACAGTGAGGCTCACATAATTTAAGTAACTTGCCAAATAAAAGAGCGAAATAAGAAATATAAACACAAAAGTATCATGCTATTTACTTCCAAAGGTAATCAACACAAGTGAGAACACAGGTGATTATTGCTCAGCATTTAGTTAGCAGGTTTATTTAATTGTGCAACCTGAACTCTAATTAACTTTTACTTTCCACTGTCCAGTGAAAAGTTAATTGGCAAGAAAATGCCAAAAATGCCAAATAAACTAGTAGGAGAAGCAAGCTATCTTTGTCATGGGTAGATCTGATCAATTAAAACATCATTACCTTAGTTCATAAAGGCAGAGTTTGGTTCTCACATGTAATCCTAATAAAATTCAGGGTCCCTCATGACCCATATCCTTCACACAGTTATATATCCACAGAAACCCAGTGTAGCAACAAGAGATCATTGAAAAATAATTCTAATCTTAATTCACATTTCTTTATCAATGAAGGGCACCAATTCGCAGATTATAGAACATTCCAGAAACTCCATTTCTTTTATATCCATCAACTGCTTCAGAATCTTTCAACTTCTGAAACTCTCCACAAACCATACCCACATTCAAGGATTCCCCTGTCCTCTTTATTTTATAGATCAACTTTGCCTCTCTCGTTACTTTCCCTTCACTCAGTCTTCTCTAGCCTTCTTTCTTTATTTATTATCCAAATTTCACATCATTAAAAAGGCCGGGGAGGGTTGGGGGGTGGGTAAGAGATCAACTGAAGGACTTGTATGCATGCATATAAGCATAAACAATGGACACAAGACACTGGGGGGTATGCGAGGCTAGGGGAAGGTCAAGGGGAGAAAAAAAAAGGAGACATATATAATACTCTGTAATACTTTAAGCAATAAAACAATTTAAAAATAATAAAAAAATAAATAAAGTCATGAATACATCAAAGATACTATTATCTTTAGATATTGGAGGAAGCACAAACCTGAGAAGATACAGGCTCGAGTCTCTTTTGTTAGCTGAGGGAGAGGTGGTAAAGGAAGAGGGGAACCCTCCCTTGTTAATTTGTCTCATCCCCGCTTATCCTTTGGCTGTTTTGTTCACATAGATAAATATGATCATAATGGAAAAGGCACAGATCTGCAGTCAGAATCACTGACTTTTAGTTCCTGGTCCTTTTATAACTTTTATTAGCCTTGGTCAAATATCTTTATCTTTCTGAGCTATAATTTGATAATTTGTAAAATGGACATCAGAATACTGCCATCTTTTGCTTATCATCTCATGGAGTCAGGTGAGAGGATGGACATTAAAAACTGAGTTGTGACGATTAAGGGAGAAAACATTTGTAAACTCATAACAATGATTATTTCATAGAATAAGCACACAAAACTTAGTGTCGATATTAAATCTTGTAACTTTTAAGTTTCTAGCTTGAGAAAGTGAATAGTGATATCACTCATAGATTTCGTGGAGGAATAGAATGTATTCAGTGTTGGGTGTACTGATTTTGAGGTGGCTTCCAGACATAAATGAGGAAATGTTCCATTGGAGAGTAGATATGTAGGTCTAATCTGGAGCTTTATATTAGACTGAATATTAGGTTTTGGGTCCAAACTGAAATAGGTGATTTGTTTCAGAGACTCCATATCTGTATACTCTATGATCCATCCTTTTCTTCCTTTCTGTAACAGTCGCCAGATGTTTATCTGTCTGGCTTAGATACTATATTCTCCAATGTCTATCACAGCTTGGCATGGTCATAAGAATCAATTCTGCTCAATGAGATGTAAGCAAATGTATTGTGTGAACTTCCCATGCAGTCCCCTTAAAAGAATAAAGGCATTCCCAATTTCTCCCCTTCCCAATACTGTAGTCTGAAAAGCAAATGTGATAGCTGGAATGCTAAGAGTCATCTTGGATCATGAAGGGTAAGGGCCACACTAAGGGATGGTAGATTTCTGAGACAGAAGGAACCTGAGTCTCCAACTAAATAGAGTAATAATATTACCCTACCTAGTTGCATATTCCTTTTGCATGACAGATGGCTACATTTCCATCTTGTTTTAGCTGCTGTACTTCTATTTGTTTGTTTACCTCTATTAACTTGATTCTAATTGACAGAGTGAGAACTAACATCTGTGGCTATGGATAACAACCAGGGAAAGTGTACAGAATGAAAAGAGGATAGGGTTGAGGGAAGGTCCCTCAGAAACATCAGGATTTAAGGAACATGTGAAAGGAGTGCAATAAAAAGATAAATTATACTGAAAGGTAGGAATAACATTAGGTGAAATTAATGACATGGAACACAAGGTAGGACAAAGTGCTAAGATAGAGAGTGGACAGTTAATGCCAAGTGGCCTACAGTAAGACTAAGGTGTGTCCAGTGGCTTTAATTACAGGAGATCATTGATGGCCTTGGCAAAGGTGATTATCAGAGCAGTGACAGGGACCAAGAGCATACAAAAGAGAAAGATAAGAGGGAACATGTAGTGACTATGAAGAGAGAGTCAAATGGGGATAATAACTAGGAAGGGAAAGTAAGAGAGCCTTCTCAAATTTGGCTGCTCAGAATCTGAATACTCTGCATATTCATATTGGGGGGTTCCCAAGATCAGTATGGGATCTTCTGGCAGAAGTTCAGTTATTGAACCTGGAATGAGTGACAGAGAAATGCAAGGGGTCATTTAGAATTCTTTCTAGTAGCAGTGGCATTCTTCAGCCCCCACCTGCATGGTGGAGTGGTCCATGGCAGCATGCAGATCCATGGTTTGATTAGGACTATAGTTCCTGGATCTGAGCCTCTCTATTGGTTCCTGTCCATTTTTGAACTGCTATTCTAGTCTTTTGTTTGGGAATGGAAATGGGTCTTTACACTTCTCATAAAGTTGATTTCTGCTTATATTAAGCAGAACTGGATTATGTTATTCACAGCTAAAAACCCTGACAAGTACAGTGGAGCACATTACATCAGGGGAATTTATAATTTATTTTTTAAATGAGAGCTGAAGCCTGACCTTCGTGGCTCAGTGGGTGAGTCTCAACCTATGAACCAGAAGGTCATGGTTTGATTCCTGGTCAGGACACATGCCCTGGTTGTGGGTGAGGTCCCCAGTGGGGGGCAAGCAGGAGGCAGCTGATAAATGATTCTCTCTCATTATCGATGTTTCTACTTCTCCCTCCTTCTCCCTTCCTCTCTGAAATAAATAAAAATATGTTTTTAAAAATGAGAGCTGCAAATGTTTACTGGGTTAGGGATAGGAAACCAGTAGTGAAAGGATGAAGATATACTTGTGCTTCTGTGCATTCAGGAGAGAGAGAATAATTCCATGGGGCAAGGTTCCTGTGAAATAAGACATAAAGCCTTCTGCCAAAAATGAGGAGATTGTTATATGTTCACCATCATAATAGTAAGTGAATCTTCGATCAGCAGCTCACACACACACATAGTGTATTCTATTTTAGAAAGGATTTAAAAAACATATTTATCATAGTAGAGAAAAACAGATAAAAATATTTTAATTCAAATTAACTGATGTGGGGAAAAAGCAAATTATTATAACTTCAGATTTATATTAATGGCCAAACTATGACAATTCAGAATTAGTACAACAGAAGAGGTTTTGTTAAAGGGAACATGAGCATAGCTTAGGACACATAAAGGATACTAAGGTATCCTTTAGTTATACTAAAGCCAAGGAAGGAATCAATAAAGTGATCAACACACTTTTTATTCAGGACTTTGTGTTTTCCTTTGTGGACAAAGATGGGCTACTAACCTGTGGATGTTGTGTTCCTCTTTAGTAGTATGACAGTTTGTAATTCTAACATTAACTTGATTAGGATGAGTAGATGGCAGGTTTTAGAAAAATATTGTTAACTTGAAAGGATTGCTTGTATAAAGTCATTTATACACATCAAACATTTTATTTTCTCTAAAAATGTATAAATGGCCATTAATTCACCACTTATTTGGTATGGGGTACAAGACTTTTCCTGGTGTAAGGATCCACTGACTGAAGTTTGGTGCATTCTTTCTTGTACAAAACACTCCTACATTTTATTATCTATTTATCTATGACTTTAATTTTGGTTTATTTAAAGCAGACTAAGATTTAGAGACATTAGAAAGAATCTAAATGCAAAATCCTTCCAGATTTTTACGATTTCCACCCTCTACCCCCAATCTTGAATAGCTGCCTCATCTGTATGTAATTGTATAGCATTTTTTTTTTTGGCTAATCATCTTTGTCAAGTTTTCCAAAGCATTCTACTTACTTTTCATAGAAATATGAACTCTCTTTGCATTCCTAATTATTCGTTTATGTGATATTTAATTAAATAAAGAATTATGAAAAACTAGAATAACTTGCATAAACAGGCTGGGAACAACACAATGTTGATTCTTGGAAACCATATGCTCAAGTGGTGGGAGGAAAGGTATGTGGTTCCAGAAAGGCTACTTGAAAAACTTTCTATAGGTAACATCTATCTATAGGTAACTAGCATCCAGAATGCAGTGCAGAACAGGAATTGGGAAGCTGGTTTTACATATAGAATAAAGAGCTGAGGATAATTAGATGATTAAAAGTAAATGAAGATTTAGGAGAACTTTCTCTATACTGTACTCCATGTAGTCCTTCAATGTAGCCACTCTTTCTTGTTTCATTGAATTTGCTCATGTCACTTCCTCTCTGTGGCATGCCCATGCTTTTTCATTTGATTCATGCCATCCTTCAAGCCCAACCTGAGAGATCATCCTGCCTAAGACACTCTCTCTAACTTCTACTTACTCAGGCCCATAAAAGATAATGGAAGGCTATGAATGAAGTGCATTCACTTGTATATCTATAGATAGTGATATTGATAGTACCAGCAAATGTGGCAGCATGTTTGGCTCCAGCTAGTCAATTTCATTACAACTTCCCAAGTTTCAAAGAATAAAATATGACATAAAAAGATTAACTAAGAAGCTAATTTTTCATAGTCTTTTGATGAAGAATTATGAATGACCTTGAAAGCTTTTCAAGAGTCATCAGAGAACAGATGGGGAGAGACCAGCTTTTATACAGACACCTGTGGAAAATAATATCTGTATGATCCTCTCTGATTAATCTAAGAAATAGCTCTTTGGTGACATAATGTCTAAAACATCTTGTGGTTTTAAGTTGGATGAGGTTAAAATACCTAGTTTCAAGATTAATTCCTACTCCATTCACTTAGAATTTATTAGTTGTGATACAATAAAACTGAGGTAAACAAATGTACAAAATGTTTAATTCAAAGAGCTTCTTTTTGATGTAAATAGTTATGGAAATTGAAGCCATTTATCTTTTGAGTATTAAATTCTGGGGAACACCTAAATATGAATTATTAACCCAACCTTTTCTATGTTTTAAGATTAGAATTGATCAATCCCAATTTCTACAACTAAACAGCATATCCATGGAAATGTGATAATATGAAAAAAAACATTTGAAAATGGTTCTGGCTCTTATATGCATATATGCATAATCCATGGACACAGACAATAATGTAGTAAAGGCTTAGGGAAGGCGTGGGAGTGGAGTGGAGATGATCAATGGGGGGAAAATGGGACATTTTTAATACTTTCAATAATAAAGATAAATTAAAAATGATTCTGGTCCTGTAGATCTCCTTTTAACCTATGTGACAATGTGAAGTATAAAAATGTAATTATTTAGTTTAATTTAACGTGAATAAAAATTTTTACTATTCAAATTAAGAAAATACTTTTTGGTCATCTACAATATATTAGATTTTATACTAAGTATATTGTGGGTTTCTAGAGATGAGAATAAGATATTGCCTTGCCCTCATAAAGATTTCACTCTTTTTAAATATGTTTTTACTGATTTCAAAGAGAGGAAGGGGAAGGGAGAAAGATATAGAAACATCAATGATGAGAGAGAATTATTGATTGGCTGCCTCCTGCGCATCCCCATCTGGGGATTGAGCCTGCAACCCAGGCATGTGTGTGACCAGGAATCTAACCCTGACCTCCTGGTTTAGGGGTGGACACTCAACTACCAAGTAACACTGGCCGGGAAAACTTTTGCTCTTGCTGGAGAAAATAAAACATATGTAGGTATGATACATGATAGATCTGTAAAGTGTTATATGAGTGTTCTAAAAATAAGCAAGAAGAACTTAAGAGAAGAAATTTCTACATAAAAAGGCCACATACCAGTCATTGAGAAAATAACTTACATTAGTTTTGGAGGATGGGAAGGATTTTGAGAAAAAAATAAGGGGAAAGGCAATTCAAGTTCAAAAAGTAAATATTTTTTACAAAAGCTGGAGGACCGAAAACTTCAAGTTATTTTACACTTGAGAAACAAGCTGAAATAGTGCAAATGAAAGGTAACATGGTTGGAAAGAGCTCAGAGTATATTATGGTTGGAAAGATGGGTCAGGATATAGTCTGTCCTATTCCCTTGTTACCAAACATGGCCAGCTAAGGGGATGGGCTTGGTAAGTGAAGGGCTTCTGGGCAGAAACTGGAAGTGTATTCTAGAAAATACTAAAAATCAAAGGTAAGATAAGTAATGCAAAACTGTATCTAGAGTAAGGACTTTGGAGTCAGGCTATTTGGGTTCACATCCTGGTTCAAACACTTGCTAGTCATTTGATCTTGGGCAAAGAACTTAAGCATTCTGTGCCTCAATTGTCCTTCTGTAAAAATTAAAATAAGAATAGATTTGTCATGAAGATTATATGAGCTATGTAAAGCACTTGTAATCCTGCCCAGTAATATTAAGTGCTGTCACCACCACCATTACCATCAGCTTATACAAGGGTCTATATGAAATATTATAAAGTCAAATGTCTACTCTACGGGAAAGAAATCAATATAAATGACTGAGGTTGGAACAGGTGTGGCAAACTGAAAAGAAAGCTTGCTTGCCCAAACCTGTGCTTCTCAAACTTTAATGTGCACATGAATCACTGGGGAATCTTGTTAGAATGCTGACTATGATTTATTAGATCTGCATTTCTCAGTAACTCCCAGGTGATGTCTGTGCATTGGTCCAGAGACAACACTTTGAGTAGCAAGAGTCTGAAACATCTGTTACTCAATTGTAGCCGATGATGCCTTGAGAGAATGTGAGCCTAGTAGCCAGATCTAAATTTTCAGAAGGAGACAGAACTACATATTTTAAAAATATATGAAGCCTCTGTTAGGTCTGATCAAATAATTGAATCAACACCCCCTCCCCTGGGAATTGACCTTTAGGCCACTTCACAATAGATATTCCACTTGCTTAGACCACGTTCCACTTGCTAAAACTATTATCTCTCCCCTCAGGACTTTTCCAGAATCCGGACCTGCACAGAGAATTCTCTGCCTAGAAAAAGCCCACCTAGAGTCCTTTAAAAACCTCCGACTCTCCATCTTTGCGTGCTGGCACCATTTTGGGGCTCAGCCCATCTGGTATCCAGATGACCTAATAAATTTATAATCCCTTACCACTTTGGCCTTGTGTGCCCCTCCTTCGGCGACCCTAACAGCCTCTCAATTTTTAAATTCTGCCAATTATTTTAAAACAGTACCTAAGTAAAAACATCACATGCTTTCCAAGATGGATTCAGCCTGTGGGCACTCAGTCTGCAAACTCAGGTCTGAGTGAAAAGAGAGTCAGGGTCAAACAAAACCTGTGGTGAGAAACTAGGGAAGTTCAAGTACAGAGCAAGTAGACTGGAGTTCGGGCTGGAAAGATCCTAGGGGCACTGTGAATGTGTGAGAAGGCTTTAGCACTGGTTTACTTGGATATGCTGGGTACATTTTAAAAGATGGCACACACTGTGAAAAGACTTTTGAATTACATTACAATTTTTTGTTTTCGTTTTGTATAAAATAGAGGTGCTACACTGAAGGCAATTTTGTTAGGGGAATCTGAATTAGTGAGAAGCCAAAATTAAAGATGACAAGAGGAAACAGTTGTCTTACAAAGAGTACATAGAGTAATATGAATTGCTAATGGAGATTTTCAAGAAGAGGTCCTACTAGGCCTACTTCAATGAATTAGATAAGGCTCATTTCTAATTAACAGCATCTATTTGCATGCAAACAATGAGCTAAGGTTTTTAAAAAACAATTTCTTCCCTTAAGTACTTTTAGGAATGCATCCCATTAGGTTACTTACACCATTAATTTGCTTGGCAAGCTAGCATATATTATATACAGATAAAATTTGGTTCAAAAATTCAGAAATAGAGGCATTGAAATGAATAAGAAGTTACCGATTTTGCCTGACTGGCTCAGTGGTTGACCATCGACCTATGAACTGGGAGGTCACGGTTCAATTCCCTGTCTGGGCACATGCCCAGATTGCAGGCTCAATCCATTATAGGGTGTGCAGGAGGCAATTGATCAATGACTCTCTCTCATCATTGATGTTTCTATCTCTCTCTCCCTCTCCCTCCCTCTCTGAAATCAATAAAAATATATTAAAAAAACTTACTAATTTTACATGATGTCTTACACACAAGGGCTTTTAAATATGTCTAGCTTTACTGTGAACTTGAATATATAAGAAATATATTTTTACTTTCTTACAAAAGTAATGTGAAAACATTTTCCCCCTAGGACTGCTTGCAAAGAAAGGTGGCAGTGTTCCTTTGAGAAGGGGTTACTACCCAGATCTCGGTTTCTATATACCATTCCCATCCAAAGAAATCAAAGGCCCTTGGGGAAATTGTTGATTCCAAAACTGGGGCAGGAAAAATATGAGCCTGGGACATTAAAATAAGAAGTTTGAAAGAAGTGCTGCTGGTCAAATTTGGTAAAGGTGAGCATCAACAAGACTAATGACTATAATTCATTAAAACATATTGATCTTCTTTCTCAGGATTGCTGCAGCTATTTGGGGTCTTTTTTTATTCCAGATGAATTTTTGGAAAGTTTGTTCTAGGTCTGTAAAATATACCATTGGTATTTTAATGGGGAGTGCATTGAATCTATAGATTGCTTTGGGTAGTATGGACATCTTGATGATGTTGATTCTACCAATCCATGAACACGGTATGTTCTTCCATCTGTTTATGTCTTCCTTTATCTCCTTTTTCAACGTCCTGTAGTTTTCTGCGTATAGGCCTTTTACCTCCTTAGTCAAGTTTATTCCTGGGTATCTTAATTTTTTTGGCGCGATGGTAAATGGGATTGCTTTTTTAGTCTCTCTTTCTGTAAGCTCATTATTGGTGTATAGAAATGCCACAAATCAACAAACAACAAGTGCTGGTGAGGATGTGGAGAAAAAGGAACCCTCATGCACTGCTGGTGGGAATGCAAACTGGTGCAGCCACTGTGGAGAACAGTATGGAGTTTCCTCAAAAAACTAAAAATGGAATTCCCATTTGATTCAGTGATCCCACTTCTAGGAATATATCCCAAGAAACTAGAAACATCAATTAGAAAGGATATATGCACCCCTATGTTCATAGCAGCACAATTCACCATAGCTAAGATTTGGAAACAGCCTAAGTGCCCATCAGTAGATGAGTAGATTAAAAACTGTGGTACATCTACACAATGGAATACTACGAGATGGTAAAAAAGAAGGAGTTCTTACCATTTGCAACAGCATGGATGGACCTGGAGAGCATTATGCTAAGTGAAATAAGCCAGTCAGAGAAAGATAAATACCACATGATCTCACTCATTTGTGGAATATAATGGACAACATAAACTGATGAACAAAAACAGATCCAGAGACAGAGAAGCATTAATCAGAGTGTCAAACCTCAGAGGGAAGGTAGGGGAGGAGGAGGGTAAGGGGGAGAGATCAACCAAAGGGCTTATATGTTAGCATATAGGCCTAACCAATGGACACAGACAACAGGGGGTGAGGGCATGAGTGGGGGTGGGGGGTGGGAGGTAATGTGGGGATAAGGACACATATATAATAACTTAATCAATAAAAAATTAAATAAAAAATTAAATAAATAAGAACACATAAGTCCATATTGACATCAAAGAGAGGGAAAAAAGAAACATATTCTTGTGTGTGTGTGTGTTTTAAGAAATCAATTCATAGGATCATATCAGAATAAGGAAAATCATCAGTTTGCAACCCCCAATGTAATAAGTGAGATAGATAAAGATCACCAATGGATATTAAAGCCATAAGATGACTTACTTATTTCAAAGACAAAAATGTTACTTTACATTTCAAGATCAGATAGTCACTCCTTAACTAAGTGATCAAACTTGGCAGCATTTAGAGTGGAACTACCTCATATTATGCATCTCTGGATGTGATAGGGAATACATATGATCCTCTATAAAGTATTCTTGCCAAAAACATTTGACTTGAATTTTTCAAGTCTCATCTAGACCCAACTTTCAGTTTACAAGAAATGTAAAGTATAGAGTACAAGTTAAATTATATCAGGGAGGAAAAAAAAATAAGACAAATCCAGAAAGGTGAGATTTTTTTAGGATATTGTACTAGTCTCTTTCAGATATCAGCATCAGTAAAAAGTAAAAGGTGGTAGAGCTGTTTTAGAATAAAAGAGACTGAGGAAATACAATAGCTGGAGGGGATCAGAAATTGCCACCTCAAAATATGCCACTTTGGCATAAGGATTATTTTGATCTGAAGGCAACTGAGAAATAGCAGACATAGGAAAAACTCTCTACTACTCTCTGTTTCTGCCTAAAGGTAATCCCTTCTCTCCTTTCCTGCACCAGGACTAGGAGATGACTTTTTTATCACTGGAGACAACATCACCTTGAACCTGCATAAAGAAACCTTACTAAAAAAAACACCTGCCTAAAATATTCCTTATCTTCCACTAGTTTCCTCATATACTGCATTTACCTCCCCACCATATATCACCCTTAGAAAACCAACTGATGAACAAAATAGGTCCAGAGACAGAGAAGCATTGATCAGACCGTCAGACCTCAGAGGGAAGGTAGGGGAGGGTGGAGGTAAGGGGGAGAAATCAACCAAAGGACTTATATGCAAGCATATAGGCCTAACCAGTGGACATAGACAACAGGGGGCTGAGGGCATGAGTGAGGGAGACGGGGGTAACATGGGGATAAGGACACATATGTAATAACTTAATAAAAAATTTAAAAAAGATGTTTAATTAATGAAAACTTAATGCTACTTTTCTAGATTTTGCTATTTGTCAGCTTTGAAAACATTGTGATTTCCTGTTATGTTCTTATTATAAATAAATGTTTACTTTTATACTTTAAAAAAAGAAAACCAAACCTTTTTTGTTCGTTTGTTTGTTTTTATCTTGTCCTGTCCCTATAATTTATTGTTCTTTGTTTAAATGGTATATAAGCTCTTTGGGGTTTTTACTTCTATTCCATGAAGCCCTTCATGCCACACAAGCATATGAACATCAAATAAAATTTGTATGCTTGTTCTCTTATTAAGGTGTTTTTTATCAGTTTAACTTACAGTCTCTAAAACTAAACCTTAGATGGTAGAGGAAAAAAGTGTTGTTGTTTTTTTCTCCCCTACAAAAGCAAATGCAATGGATGAAACAGGAAGGGATGCTGGTTCAATAAAAAGCTAAAACAAAAGAAAACAAAAACCCAGAAGACATTTTTGAACCAATGGGGAAATTTGGATATGGGCAGGATATGAAGTAATAATATAATATTATTTTTAATTTTCTTGAGCATAAAAAACAAGTATGGTTATATACAGCCTGCCACTATTCTCAGATGATGCATGCTGAAGTATTTAGGATGAAATATAAGAATGTTTATAACTTACTTGCAAACATTGAAACAAGGAAAAATGTGTGTATGTGTATGTGTATGTGTATGTGTATGTGTATGTGTATGTGTATGTGTATGTGTGTGTGTGTGAGTGTGTGTATGTGTATTATTTCCCAGATTAGGGAAAGGCAGATATGAGGGAGGTAGAAGAGTGAAAAAGGAAAAGCTTATATGGTTGTGTTAAATTTTAATTGTTCAATCTAAGAAATTAGGAGGACAGGAGGATATATGGGTATATGGGTATTCATTTTGCTACTTTCCTTCTACTTTTCTATATGCTTGATATTTGTCACTAAAAAAGTTGAACAAAATATTTTTGATCAGGTAACATTTAAATTAGAATTGTTGTTCCTCAATCTACATTAGTACAATAATTGCTTTATCTCTGAAATAGGGAAAGTAATATCACATTTGTCTAAAGGGACAAGGAGACATACTGTCATGAGATCACCTTTTATTGCTAACTAGATGCCCAGTGCACAAAATTTGTGCATGCGGGGTGGGGGTGGTCCCCTCAGCCCAGCCTGCACCCTCTCCAATCCAGGACCCCTCAGGGTATATCGACTGCTGGTTTAGGCCAGATCCCAAACTGGTAGTCGGACATCCTACTCACAATCCAGGACCGCTGGCTCCTAACCACTCACCTGCCTGCCTGCCTGATCGCACCTAACAGCCTCTGCCTGCCTGCCTGATCACCCATATCACCCATACCTGCCCCCACTGCCAGCCTGGTTGTCCCTAACTTCCCCCCCCACTGGCCTGGTCACCCCTCACCTGCCGGCCTGGTTGCCCCACGCAGCCTGCTGTTCAGTCATTGCATGAGGGTGTCCTGACACCAATTTGCATATTACCCTTTTATTAGTATAGATAGGCTATGATTCAGAGATTACTCAATGTAGGGATAGTGCTCACCACCTTGCTGCCCTATTCCATTCAACCTTTTATCAACTGACATTATTTTAAGTAAAATACCCTTCCTTATGTTGTCAGCAATCCATTGCTCGAAGGTCTACCTACTCACATTCTCTTGACTGATACATCTGCTGAAATACTCCAGAAAAAAAGGAGTGTATGAGGATGGTGACTGTACTATCTAAAGGACTGAAATAATAGCACATAAGAATGGGGTCTGGGCAGACAAACAGATGACTAGATAGAGTTAAGATAATTTTCATGCTATGGACCCCACTGACAATCTGGTGAAGCCTGAAACGTCTCAGAATAATGTTTGTAAATCCATAATACAAAATACACAGGACTCCAAAGGATACCGATTATATTGAAATACTAGTATAGTTAATAAGCTATTAGAAAAACAAATGTGGGATATAGTAATGCAAGTGATTACTTATTATAAACATATTAATAAGATCCTGTGGTGGATCTAATAACCACTGCAGTTTTGAAGTAGTGATAAGCATGAATAATATTTTGAGATGTCTGTACTAACTCTAATGAGATATGAAAACATCTGTGATTTCACAGGTACTGCTAGTACTACTTCGGTTTCTTGCCTTCATTCAGAATGGAAGAGAATGCTCAATTTCAGTTAGAGGTTAGTGAAACAAAGAGGCAATCCCCCTTCCCGCCCCACCCCCGCCCCCCACAATTAAAGCTCATAGTACCCCCTTGAAGTCTATCAAGGGACTTGGGCTCAAAAATCTTCATACACAAGCTTGCTTTTTTTAACCTATGATTTCATTTTATGGCCTATATGTTTTCATTTGCATCTTTATAATTTATAAAAATTTATAAAGACCATTTTGGAGGCTAAGCCATCATTAAACTTATTACTATAATGCTTAAAGCTATAGACGTTATTCCGTTCCTCTGCTACATAATTGAGGCAACAGTGAATATTCTATCATAAATTGTAGTTAATTGACTATATTTTATACTTCATTTACTTCCAACATAGACTAACTTTAATGGATATTTATTGCTATTTGAATTTTTCTGAACATTTCCTTCTCATATTTCTGATATCTTGCACTTTCAAGGAGAAAGGTTTAAAATTATGTAGCTAGAATGCTACAAATACTTTTTGTAGACTTTTTTACTTAAATTCTATCCATTCTTTCATTGTGTATATGGACTAAGAAATGTTAAATATTTCCAATAGCTGTATTTATAGTCCACTGCAAACTAAGAATACTGTTTTCAACTTGAATAACTATCTTATTTTTCACCTGTGCAAAAAATAATTTCTATTTCCTTCAAATTTCTGCTTGGGTTGAATTGAAAGCATGCCATTGATTAACAATAGTTTCATGATTACAGCCCTCCACAATTGCTAGTTTAACATATTATTTATAAAATATTTTATTTACTTTATTTCCTACTGGATGCTTGGAAATAGCTGTGTGTATTGGAAGAAATGGCACTTATATTTTACTACTTTTTCACATTTCATAAAATTAAAATGATATAAAAATCATGAGGAAGTGTGCTACAAAACTGATCTCAGTGGAAATTTGAATATGCTAACATTTACTTTTAAAGTGTAACATGAAGTTGACAACTTTAAAAGCTGAGTTTAAAAAATCAACCTCAAGGAAGCTGATCTTGACTTTTTAAAGCACAAAAAAGCAGTATTTAATGTAGGTCAAATGTTTAAATGGGAGACATTTTTCTAACCAATTACAGCCAAATTCCTAGCTCTAATTAACCTACAATTTGTGTAATATTTCACAACAGAGTCAGTATATACCACTTTCTATAAACTTAGAAGGATCTAGAACTATAGAGCTTATTTGGTAAAACAAATACATTGCTCTATCTTCATGTACAAGTTCTAATCTGCATTTAGAAATCAGTAACAACATGATTTTAAAAGTTCAGGTGAAAAAGAGTTTTTTGAAAAAATATTAATATACTCTACTCAAATACTATGAATAAGATATTTAAAATTGAGAAACAGACTCATAAAGAGCAGGCTGAGAGCTGTGGGGAGTGCTGGGTAGGGGTGTGTGGAGGGATTGAACAAAAAAGAAATAAAAAGAAAAACACTCATGGATATGGACAACAGGGTGGTGATTGCCAGGGGCAGTGGGGTGGAGGAGGGTATAGGGGGGATACATGGTGATGGAAGGAGACTTGACTTGGGGTGGTGAACACACAATACAGTGTACAGATGATGTATTATAGAATTGTGCACCTGAAACCTGTATAAATGTGTTAACCAGTGTCACTCCAATCAATTCAATAAACAGGAAAAAAGAAATATATAAGCGAGAAACAATATTTTATAAACAGTAAAGAATAACCCTCTAATCAATTGAACCCATTTTATGAATTGAAGATATTTATTTTTTAGCATGTTATTCAATTGTTCTTAATCTTATCATTTCTTAACATTTTATTTTAAACTAGATTGAGTCTAGTTCAAAACTGACATTATACAGGTTTAAACTTGTTCATAGTATAAACATATCAGTTATTTAAATAATGGGATATTTGTGTGTTTAATAGAAGGATTTCAGCTTAGGAAATAGGTATATGCCTTTCTCAAGGAAAAATTTTAACTACAAAGTTTGAGTCTTTACTAATCAATGTATAAATGACAATATTTTCTAAACCAAGATTTAAAATAAAAATGGTTTTTAGATGATCCTGTTATTTTTTAACTTTAGCAAGATTTGTGTGTGTGTTTGTGTGTGTGTGTGTGTGTGTGTGTGTGTGTGTGTGTGTGAGAGTGTGTAGATCGACTGACATATCCTTTTTATCAGAAATATGCATTCTATCTACTTTCTGAATAATGCAGCATGAGCAAAGGCGGCAAGAGCAGGTGGGCAGACAATGGGCACAATTCCAAAACTTTTCTAATAAATCCTCACCAAGATGTTTATCAATGAGTTGTTTTAGCTTTCTGAATATTAAAAATTCCTTGGGGTGGTGGGCACATGGTGCAATATACACACCTTATAACATAGAAACTCACACCTCAAACCTATATGTTCATATTGACTAATGTCACCTCAATCAATTTAATAAATAAATATATTTTTAAAATTCACCTATTATGTAAATAATAGGTAGGAAGCAAGAACTTGCCAACAGAACCTAGTTTTTATTGTTCACAACAATAGTCTCACTTGGTAAATAAAGGCCAAGTCCACCCTTATGAAACAGGAAACATTAGTACCAACAACTGGGAGCATAATACAAAATCACATTTATAAAAATATTTATGCCTTCCAAATGCAGCAGCATGCATTTGGCTTTCTGTGCTTTCATTGCATTCCAAGGGAAAGTTAAATGATGAATGAATTCAACAATAACCTTTCTGAGATTTTGTTTTCCCCTTCAGATTTGAAAATTTTTGACCCATGTCCCTCTTCAAGAATGTACTAACAAATGCAGTGAAACTAAAAGATAAATATTACTATCATGTTTTTGAGCATCACAGTCACATTTGTAGCTGTTAAAAAATCTAGCCAAAGAGCAGCTTTGCTACAAAATAGTCCTTTGTAATTTTCTTTTCTTCTCTTCCTTTAAAAAGCATTGGTCCTCAGTTTGTTAAAGTTGGAATATACTGAATACATTCAGATTTATATAATAATGGGATTTTTTAAAACAAACTTGAAACTTTAAAGTAGCAGAAAAGCACTTCCTACTTAACTAGCAACAACTAAACATTTCAGTACATGAGAAAAAGAAAGAAAAATGTATTATTGCTATTGATTAACTGCTGATAGGTTCCTTAATGTTAGTGCTTTTCACCCTGGTTATAATCTTACACAAAATCTTTCTTTTAAAGGATAGCTTAAATACCTCTGCTAAATTGTAAAATTCTTATTTTATCTGTCTCCTTACCTCTTTCTTCTTTCTGCCAGCTGTTTGCAGACCTCCTGCCACCGCAGATTCAGGCTGCTCAATTTTTCTTGTAGAATACCGGCATCTGTTTTTGAGGACTGTTGAATTATCTCTTCCCCAGTTGCATTCAATACTCTGACAGCAATTTGCCGCTGCCCGATGCCATCCTGGAGTTCCTGTAAGATACCAAAAAGGCAAAACAAAAATGAAGCCCCATGTCCTTTTATTTGAGAAAAGATTAAACAATGTGCTACCACATGTGGTTCTGCTGGGAGAGGAAGAAATAAAAAAGCTCCATGTGAAAGTTTTTCTATGAAACTGACACATCTATATCCTAAGGATACAAGGCAGAAAGACACCTTTTATGGGTTAGTAAAAAAAAGCGCTCTCTCAGTTCAACTCCAGTTTTTATATTTGTAAAGCTTGTCAGCTAGAGGATGCTATAATGTCCCACAAATCAATTAGTTGAAAACCTTCTCAAGAGCAAATTCGATTTCTTGTCCCCAGAAGGATGCTCCATGTTTAATAGTCTATGAAGTGCTGTAAAATTTAACGTGAAAAAAGTATTTGGATTTGTTAGTGACAGTCAATATAAGAGGTGAAAAAGACCCTACATGGTTTAGTCACAGCATTAAGAAAGAAAAAATCTCTAGAAATACTTAAACAAAAACCATCACTGTATTAGAAGGAAAATTATTTCAAATTCTGTTCCTATCAATATATTTTGCATTATGAAACTAAGAAATAATTGCTTTCAGGGGCAGCCTATCAATAAATCCCTAAGGTATAGCATTAAATTTAAAAATAATCTATAACCACCAGCACGTTTTTATGAGTCATTGATGGTGTCAAACTTAAATATCTTCTACTTTTTATACTGAATGAAATTTTAAAATGTCAGGAAAAATAGTTCCATTAAAAATAGACTATAACAAATATACGTAAAACAAAAAAATGTTTTTTAGCATTAAATTAAAATGATATTCTGTCTGTTTTTAAAAAGTTAATTTAGAATTGGTAAGGCAATTAAAATAACCATTTCTTCAGTGTGAAGTTTAGAAAACAAAATAATATGAGAACTTGAGATACCCAAATCTAAAGGATTTGCAAATCCTTATGTACTAATGGTATAAAGTCAGTATGCAGAACACTTTTCTAATAGATGTGTTCCTAATCATCTAATACTCTTATATTCCCTTATCCCTTGAGACAATGCCAAGTACAGAGTAAACCCCAGAACATGCTTGCCAAAGAGATGAATGAATGCCTATCTTCTGAGACTGGGTCAATTCTCCCTTAGACTCTCATTCCACATAAACTTCTTGGTGTTTTTTTTTTACTACTATTGTGCAATATTTTGAATGCTAGAACTTTGGGTAGTAAAACTTTAACAGCTAAAAGACAGACTGGATAAATAAGTAACAAGTTATAACAAAGCCATTATTCCAGGGACACAATATCTCACAAAGAATATAAAACTATACACAGTCATTGAATTATTCATAAGCTTTCCTGATCATACTCTCTAAAATGTGCATGAGATATACTGTAGTAAACATGTGATATTTCCTTGAAACCAGTTGCCTTTGCTCCATTACTTACATCTCACTCTTTACCACCTGATCAGATCATTGCTGCACACGACATCATTTTTAGTAATAGGTATACCCCTTTATAACAAATTGTGTCTATATTCCTATTACACCATAAATTCATTGAGGTCAGAGATTGTGTCCTATTCATGATTGTATACCTAATGCTTAATACAATACCTGGTACATAAGATTCTTCAATAAGTATATGTTGAATGAACGCAGGAATCTATTAAGAAAGGGGGAAGACGAGGAGGAGGGAGGGATGGAGGAGTTCAGTCTCATTACCACTAGGGTAGCATTAGTATTAATACTTATCATTGGGCATCCTAGAGATTCAAAGAAATAAGTACAATTTTCTAGGATTTTTGGCAGTGTCTAATCAATTGCAGAGCTTGATGTGTTATACTAGCTAGCAAGTTGTCCGATATTGGACAGAAGAGGGGTGACCTCAGTGGAAGGATGAGCAGGAGAGACCTCTGGAGGAAATTTGGAATTTAAAGAATAAGTAGGACTTAGGCACCTGGTAGGTCAGTGGGGTGAGAGGATGGCAGAAGGCAAGGCCTCTGGTATGCAATTTCCATGATCTTACCAGGAATATACATATGGGTTCTATCTATACTAATAAAAGGGTAATATGCTAATTAGACTGAACATCATCTGGACATCCTTCCAGACAAAGCCATGGTGGCTAGGCTGAGGCAGAGGTGGTTAGGGGCGATCAGGCCAGCAGGGGAGAGCAGTTAGGGGGATCAGGCTGGCAGGGGAGAGCAGTTAGGGGGATCAGGCAGGCAGAGTGGTTAGGGGCAATTAGGCAAGCAGGCAGAGTGGTTAGGGGTGATCAGGCAGGCAGGCAGGTGAGTGGTTAGGAGCCAGTGGTCCGAATGCCAGACATCCCTCGAGGGGTCCCAGATTGGAGAGGGTGCAGGCTGGACTGCGGGACCTCCCCCCACCCCTCATCATGCACGAATTTCATTTAATGGGCCTCTAGTATCAATATATGAGGGTGGTAATTTAAGGATAGATTTGGTGCTGGGTGTATATTGGGCCTGGCCAGAGAGGATTTTGCTTTTTATTAAAGAGTTTGTAATTCATTGGAAGGCAACAGAAAGTGACTTAAGTTTTAAATACAGCAATGTGAGAGCAAGATCTGTGTTTCTGGGGCAGGATTTAGGCAACTGTTAAGGCACGGACACAGGCAAAACAGCTGGGACAGGAGATAAGTTTTGACAGTGCACCAGGGAGGAAAGGCTAGAGATATCATGAACTGTTAAGGCAAAAATCACCAGGGTTTGGAAACTAGCTGAATCATGCAATCATGAATGACTATGAAATGGGGAAATATTTGCCTAAAACATAGAAGTCAGGAAAAATCTTTGCCTAAAACATAGAGGGAAAAGATTGTGACTCTAATTTGTGCTCCCAATGGTATCCATCATATACAACTATACTTATTAAATATGAATGGAACACCCATTAGATGTATGCTATAGAAGTGCATCTCAAACTTGAACATCTATAAGAATCTCCTAGAGATCTTGTTAAACTGCCAATTCTGATTCAGTAGGTCTTTTGAGGGCCCCAAATTCTCTATTTCTAACAAGCTTCAGGGGATGCCCATATTGCAGCTCTGGGAACAATAGATTGAGTAGTAATATGATAAGTAAATGCCTTCCGAATCTTTGTTAAGTAATCAAACAATTCCTGTTGCTGGTTTACAATGCTATAAACTAAAGCTGCTTCGGAATTTTTGTCTAAGCCATTTTCCTTTGTAAATGTTTTTAAAATATATGTTTATTGATTTTCGAGAGGAAAGGAGAGGGATAGAGAGTTAGAAACATCAATGATGAGAGAGGATCTTTGATGGGCTGCCTCTTGCACACCCTCCACCAGGGATCAAGCCACAACCTGGACATATGCCCTGACTGGGAATAGACCTAACTGTGACCTATCTGTGACCTTTTGGTTCATAGGTAGATGCTCAACCATCAATCTACACCCACTGGCTCCTTTGTATTTTTTATTTTGTCCCTTTTACTTCAAGGCTGATGGTTACAATGACTTTTACCATCCAATTGTGAGTCAACAAAGCTTTTGTTATTTCTATTTCCCAGATAAGAGAGAACTAAATAGCTAAGAATGAAGCAACAATTTAAAATTGCTATATCTAAGTCTCATTTATATCGAGTTCCAAATCAGTGTCATCAGATTTTTAATTTTGTGAGAGAAAAGATCATTAAATAATCTGTGGCATTTGTGTGAGAAGGTTTTGCAATCAGGAGCAGTATTTACAGTATGTTATCTACTTAAGGAGTGTTTTAAGCAATAAAATGTAAGATAGCAAAATAATGGATCAAAACGGAAAGTAAAAAGTTGTACATAATCTTTTACAGTTAGCCTCTGAGCCTGGAAGAAGATAAAATTTGATTCACAAAATTAAATGTAAAACCTCTATCAACTTTATTCACTTAGTGAAAGATGAATTAATTTTAATTCTATAGCTTTTAAATATTTTAAATACTAAATTAATAATCACCTATAAAAGCTTTGATGTCATATTTATGTTCTGTTGTCATAGACATCCTTATCTATTTCTCTGGCAATTAACATCTAGTCTTAGTTTTGGAAAGAGAGAAAATCATAATTAAATCTGTTGAATTATTCATCATAGTTATAAAGCTTATTGTGTTTTGATTCAAATATAAAGCATCATTCTTAATAAGCACTGCATATCAGACTCTAGACTCCCATAGAGAGCTTTTTCAAAATCTAAAAGCTAAGAATCTGATCCTAAGCAGAGTGAATCAGAATTTCTGGGGTTCAGGGGACAAAGGTGCACAAAACGGATACACTATTAAAGAAAGGGTAGGCAAGAGATATATGGAGGCCAGTGAGCAAAAGGAGCATGTTTTAGAGTTACTGCATTATTCTCAACTTCTTGTATGCTTTTTAAATTGAAAAGTGTTCCTAAATTATACAAAATGACATATATATTTAAGTCCTCTAAGTCTGGTCAAATTGAGGGAAGGGAAAGATTACAGGCAAGGAAGAATTTTATATAGGGAAAAAATATGAGAAAAAGTACCCAGTACATTTTATATGAAAACATTGCAGAAATTTAAGAAGTTTATTTTATAAACTTTTCAAAACTATATGAAAACACAATAGATGGAAAATGAAATGTGACAAATGAAGAAAAAGAATAAGCTAAAAAGGAGTTATGGGACATTGTACAGTGACAAACTGAATAAACTATGTAGGCAAAGAAGACTTGGCAAAATATTCCCTAAGCTAGACAAAATAGGAAAATAGAAGAGATAAAAAGTGATTGAGAGAAAAGATCATGACTGAGGAAAACAGAAGAGTGAAAAACAAACCTTCATTGAACAAGTAGATGTGTCAAGAATACAATTCTGTGGTTTCCTTACAATTTTGTTAACATTTATTTTGAAACAAATTATTGACTCAGATTACTGACTGGGCAAGTAAAAAATATATATATATCTTACTAATAAAAGCCTAGGTGGTCCTCACGCCGTCACAAGATGGCTGTGTGCACAGAGGGCTTGCGTAGGTGGGCGGGGCTGGGCTTGACACTGCATGTGTGAGGGCCCTGGAGGGAAGTTAACCAGGAGGTGCATGGGGGAGTCTGGGGACTTGGGGAAGTCGCCCCACGGGGCTGTGGGACTCCGTCACTTGGGGGAATTGCCCCGTGGGCTAAACATCAAGGCAAAGGGCACCACCCTTACTCCACCTCCACCCGGGGGAAATGAGATTCAGCTCCAGTGTCGGGATAAACCTGAGTTAGCGGGAGCTGCCCACACTCCATGTCCACCACTCAGCCTTGACCTGGGGTATGAACATGACAGAAAACCTCCCTGGTCACTGCCTGGTCCCCTACCCTGAGCTTCTCCCCACACAAGAGCAGTGATTTCATTCCTGACAAGAGCAGTGACCTCACTACCTGACAATGGAGCCCAACAGAACATGGAACCCTGGTAGCCAGGCAGCCACGTTCTAAAACAGCCCCTACCCAGCTCATTTGATAGAGACGTTCCCACCACGGCATGTTCTGCTGTTTGCCGCAGTCCCGCCACCGTGATAGGCAAAGAGCCAGCCAGGACAGCTTCTTCCACCGCTGCCACTGGCTCTGCACTCAGCCCTGACGCCCCAGGAGGTAACCAGGGAGGGGCCAGGGCGGGTTTTCCTTAGAGGCACGGCGACCACACTCATCCCCATCACCAGCCCCATGTCCCCTGGGGCACCGGCCCCACGGGGCTGTGGGACTCCAAGACTCAAGGGAGTCCCGCAGTCCCACGGGGTACTGGCTTTGACTCTGCGTCCCCGCGGGCGCCATCACAAACTCTGACAGGAGGGAGGAAGGAACCATATACTCGCACCCAGGACTTGGCAAATAGTGATATTAACACGTTAAGTGCCCAGCCTGTTTTGTCTTCTGGATGGAAAATATAGTATCAGTCACCGGTGACTGGGTGCTTAGCCTGTTAAAATATTTCTTCTAATGAATCACTTTCAAATGTGCACGAATTTTGTGCACCAGGCCACTAATTATTATATTTATTTTTATATATATATATATATATATATATATATATATATATATATATATCCCTAAGCAACCATTTGACTGGTCACTATGATGTGCACTGACCACCAGGGGGCAGACGCTCAATGCAGGAGCTTCCCCCTGGTGGTCAGTGCACTTCCATAGCAGAAGCACTGCTCACCTGACCAACTGGGCACCAGGCAGTGGTGCGAGCCTCTCCTGCCTCCATGGCAGTGCTACTGGTGACAGCAGGCACAGCAGGGCCTGGATGAGCGGGAGCAGTGTGGTGCCTGAACCAGGCTCAGGCTCCTCCTCAGCCACCTGCCACTTCGTGCACTACTATATCCCTCAGAGCGGTCCCGGATTGCAAGAGGGTGCATGAATCCATGCATTAAGCCTCTAGTAGGTAATAATGTAATAATATGAACCCTATAGAGGCTTTTGAAATGCCAGATATAATTTTATGGTACAATTTCATAAAAGTATGACATGTTATCTTTTACCTACTGTGTTACACCTTCTGTCCTATTTAAGATCATCCCCACTGCTTACCTTTGTCAGATTCTAGCTTTCAAGTAAGTCTGAAAAATACTGTCTGGTCATTTTCTCAAAGATAAATTAAACAAGTTTGCTTCTCATGTTAATTCTTAGAGTATACAGTCACCCTGTCTCAGAGTTTTTAATATGCTCCAGAAAGTAACTTTCAATTTTTATCAGATGATGAATTTTCCCACAGAAGCAAAATGGACAAATACTCAAGATATATAGCAGACTCAGCAAGAGGACACATTCAATCTAGCCCATTTGTGGATTGAGTGTTTCTGTCCTTGTGGAAGACCTGATGTCCATGTGAGAGCATCTCATGAGGATAGTGACAAGGATTGACAGATGGCTGAAACTTGGGAAATGCAGGAGTCAAAAACAGTAAGAGAGTGGGAAAATAGTGTGTTAAAAATAGGAAGGATTGCCCAGCTTTGGCTCAGTGGATAGAGCGTCAACCTATGAAGCAGGAGTTCACAGTTCCATTCCCAGTCAGGGCACTTGCCTGGATTGCTGTCTCCATCCCCAATAGGGAGCATGCAGGATGTAGACTATCAATGATTTTCCCTCATTATTGATGTTTCTATCTTTCTCTCCCTCTACCCCCTTCTCTGAAATCAATAAAAATATATTTAAAATATAGGAAGGATTTTTTAAAAAGTGCAAAAAAGGGCTTAGATAAACAGTGATTTTTGAGTAAAGAATGAAAGTTGTAGGAGGAATGGGCCATGATCAAGAGCCCAGGATGAGGAGATCAAGAATAATGTCTACCTATTAACTACAAGATGAAATCCTCACATTAGTCTACCAGAGAAGGTCTAAAGAGCCTTTTCTCTCCTGGTCTTTGCAGCCTGCTCTTCTGCTACTCCCCACTTTCAAACTTAACTCCAAGTCCCAGTAAAACTGAATGGCTTTCTACTTCCTTGACGGGCTAGCTTAGGTTTGCAGGTCAAACTCATTACTCATCTATAGTGCTCAGCTTAAATATTTCCTCTTCTACTAGGCATAAGAGCTCAGGGAGAGCTGAGCATCCCTCCTTTGTATCGGTGTTTATAAAAGAATAATGATAATTCCTCTTAAAATGAGAAATAGACAGTTCCTTTTCTAAAGCAAACATCCTACCAATGAACTGAAGGGAAAATATGTACAATAGCAATTTTTTTTTAAATGAGACATTTACCCAACATCAAATTGCAATGAAATTTCCTTTGGATGGATTTATCTCATCCACAGTGATTCATTATTATCACTGCTGTTAACCTGATACTGAATAAATTCATCATAATGTGCTTTGTAAGGTTATCTCAGGCTTGTTTTTCTTTCCCAAGAAATAATGCCACATGTAAAAGCAACCAACCAAACAAACACATTACAAGAGAACCCAAAAACATGTATTGCTCAATTTCAAGCAGAGGTCCCAAGGGGAAAAAGTATATGTTAAGTCTCTGACCGTGGGGATCTGAAGTTGAAGACTACAAGTTAAATCTATCCTTCGACATGTTTTGGCATTAGAACTTTAATAATTTGCATGCTTTTTGGTGGGGAATGCATATATTCAACCATTCTCTGAAGGCATTTGCATCAGTGGCCCTTACTTTAAAGAAAACTGTTGTTATATAGTACAAAACTTTGCCAAGTTAATGGGTTTTACTTTGTTAAAATCAATGCTAGGCCTCTATAGGTTCACAGATTTCTTCAATCCTTTTTGGATTCTAAATTATTTATTAGAACTTTAGGATAACAACCTGGGAACATTTAAGAGCTGTTTTTCTCTCTATTTACTTACATTTGTTAAGGAAACAACTTTACTTTTCTCTGATCAAAAGAAGGCTCTTGTCTGTGACCATGCTTGCTTTCTTATAAAGTGCTCCTGGTAATAGAACACATAACTTTAGGCATAAAACTCTTCCTATAGCCAAACCGGTTTGGCTCAGTGGATAGAGCGTCGGCATGCGGACTGAAAGGTCCCAGGTTCGATTCTGGTCAAGGGCATGTACCTTGGTTGCAGGCACATCCCCAGTAGGAGGTGTGCAGGAGGCAGCTGGTCGATGTTTCTCGATGTTTCTAACTCTCTATCCCTCTCCCTTCCTCTCTGTAAAAAATCAA
>NW_005871068.1:9371702-9417564 GCF_000147115.1 Myotis lucifugus
TCCTATATAATTACTCAGATGGTTTTGAAAACGTGAGATATTTCATCATAGAACATATTGCACATAAACAAAAAACACTGGCTCTTAAGATGGAAAATTTGAAAATAGATACAGATCATTTTTAAATTCTTTATTCTTCTTTCTAGAGGTGTTATGTCAATTTGGAGCCACAGGCATATGTATTCAAAAGCCATTTGGTGGATAGAAAAGATGTGGCGAGTGCCTGGAAAAAGCAACAATATTGTTTTTAAAAAGCAAGATGATGTGTACATGGCATTTATTAAGGCTTGGAAATGTTTGATTAAAAGGTTTAATCTCATTGGCTCTGAAAAGCAGGTTCCATATTGGTACCTGCTATGCTTATCAAATCTTTTCACTCTGTGACTCATTCATTGACTGAACAACCATTGATTGAGTGCCTCCTATGTCAGGCACTATGCGAGGTGCTGGTCATCGTTGGCTATAAAAGAATGGATTGGAGAAGCCTGTAGTAAAAGTAGGGAGATCAAATAGGAGAGGTCAATGTAGTCACTAGTAAGATGAGGGAAGATGGTGGTGTTGATTGAGGAGGCAATGGTAGAAACAGGGGAAGTGGATGAAACCAAGTGATGTTTGGGATATAAATAGATAGGACTTAGCCATTTACTGGGATGCAAGTGAAGGAAAGGCTATCACCTGGGAAGTTGGAGATAATGGACTGAACCACAGAGGAAAATTACCATTGAACTATAACAGGTCCTTCTTGGCAGAGCTAAGTCTAAGATTTATGAGGTGGATTTGGCTCTGAATGTGGTTGGATTCTCCATTTTCATGGAAAACATTGTAGATAACTTCAAAGGTAGAATTCATAATCTAACTATATTTTGAGACTTACTGAATATTCGCATGACAATGGCTACATAAGAAAGTGAGAAAATTAATGTTATCATTGATACTTGCTGTATCTCTAGAACTCTACATTTTATTTTCATTTGCTGGCAAAAAGATCAACCAATCTCATGATGCAGATTATATAAGAAAGTTGAGAGGTATTTTGGTTCCCCACAACCTCTGGGGGGAAAAAAAGTACTATTCTCATGAAGCTGCTTGTATCTATCCATCCTAACCTCTGCCCACCCACTGCTAAAACAAATCAATGGACATAAAAACACTGTAAAGAGCAAGGTGGTCTTCTCTGACTTGATTGATTTTGTTAATATGCACCATGTTCTGGTGATCTTCCCAGTGGGCCAGAATTGCTCTTGGGTATAATAAATCTGGGAGATGTGACTGGCTCTGCTAGCTCATCATGGTCCCACTGAGTTTCTTGCTTCTTTGGCTTTCTATTTCTCTCTCTCTCATCCTTCTTTTTCTCTCCCCCTCCTCCTTTCTTTCTTGTTTCCTTATTTGTTCACTTGTGCAGCATGTTCATGTATTGCAGGCCTCCTTGCCCTCAGGCATGGGGTGGGCTGCCGTGGAGGGGCATTACCCCTCTCCCCATTGGTTTATTTCTGCATTAGCATAGCCAACATCAGAATGCAGCAGAATGCAGGGCTGCAAGAGGGGCATTGCCTTGAAGAGCCTGCGTGATGACCATCATGAAAAATAACCTATGGGACACGTGTGTGGCATATTAGTCACTTGCAAGGCAATTTTCTAGCCAGCTCCTGATTTGGGAGGCCTGGGATTGATTAGGAAAAAGAAGAGGGAGAACTCAGAGAACACAGTTGTGACTGGCCTGGGCTGCAAAGAAGAGGAAGGCTCAGTTCTCTGGGATTTGCTAACACAAATGGAGATGCAGTGTGACATTTTGGTGGCAGTCTGGAATGTTCCAGTTTTATTCCTTTCTAAAACATTTGATCGATTAAATTAAAAATAAACAAAAACCTTCCCCAGGCCCTGGCAGGTGTGGCTCAGTTGGTTGGAGCATAATCTCGTGCACTGAAAGGTGGTAGGTTCAATTCTAAGTTAGGGCACATACCCAGGTTGCAGGTTGGATTCCCAGTCAGGGCGCATGTGGGTAGGCAAGCAATCTCACATCGATGTTTCTCTCTCTGTTTTCTCTTCTCTCTCTCTCTCTCTCTCTCTCTCTCACTCTCTCTCTCCTTCTTTCCTCTCTCTAAACATATACTCGGGTGAGTATTAAAAAAAAACTAGTCAAGATATTACAATACTCTTGAATGGTTTCCCATTTGAGAAAGTTTCAACAGTAAAAATCTGAAATACATACAACACCCTAGTATGGAAAAGAGACATTAAAAAATAATTGCGTTTTACAAAAGTCTGTCTTATCTCTTACCACAAATAACAAGTTATCAAGGTAAGGTTTAGTTTCTCAGGCTCTTGAGACTGGAAAGGCCCAGAAATAAGATAGAGGGATAAAAACAGATTTCTGTGTCTAACATAAACTAATTGATTTTAAGCATTTAGCTTAGATTACAGAACCTCCCAAGACGTCAACTAAAAATCCACCTCTAAGCACATGTTGGGTCTCACTAAGCCTTCTATGTCCCTCTTGCCAAGTTACTGAAGCATTAAACACAAGCTACTCCTTTTTTTAAGCCTTAATTTCTGAGGTTAGCTTTCTTATTTTCCAACTCATTATCTGTTGTGTGGTAATACTCTCCTCCTTTGTGGAATTTTATGACAAGAAAAGATGATTTTAAAAATCTTGTATCTCTTGTTGACTAAGCATATCAGACATATCAAGAACAAGAATGGGTTCTCTCCATTTTTAGCATATTTGTACAATGTCAACAATCTGTATCTTATTGAACTATGTACAAACCAGAGTAACCTTAGAATAAAACAGCCAGAGGAGTTAAGCAAGCCTTCTGTTAAAAGTTTCAGGATTATCCACGTGAATCCCTAAAATATCAGAGATAGTTGTAAAAAGATGAAAACGATAGTGGTTTTGACTTCCTTATAAATAAATAAATCTATGGGGAGGAAAAGATTCAGTTATCAACTGTTAATGTTTTCTACATTTTTTTGCCTCTAGTGAAGCTTCCTTCTTAACTATTGCCTAGCATTTCATCACATTTCCATTTGATTTAAACCTGAAAGAAAACATTTTCAAGGCAATATTAACATCATTCTGAAGCTGGTTTCTTTTGTTGACTTCACATTTTGTTTAAATGATACATGTATTCTCCCACTTACCAAGCTAACCACTATTAGGTCATCTGTGTTTTATGCCTTTCTTTTTCCTAATCCTAGTCCTACTAATCCTGTTATACCCCTTGCCCATACAATTTCACCTCCATTGCTTTCTCCCCAGTCTGATTGGTCACCACACTTCACCTATGTTAGTAATACATCCTCCTAATTGTTTTCTCTCAATCCTTCTCATGCCAAAACATCTTACAGATTCTTTCAAGATTAATCCTTCTAATGGACAGTTCTGGTGGTGAATTTCTTATTCAAATATTCATACTGAATCTTCAGTGCCTGCTTAATGAATCCCAAATAGTTTAGATACCATTCAGAACCTCATAACATTTATGAGAGAAACCTTTCTAGGTTTCATAAAACAACTCTCCAATTTTTCATCCATGCTGCAGCACAACTGAATAACCCACAGTGATACCTTGGCCATTCCCCAGATTTTTGCCCATTCTCTCTCCATCATGAATGCCCTCACTTCTACTTAGGTAGTCCATTTCAATACACTAGATTATGTGCTTCCTGAGGGCAGGATTATCACTGTTTTCTCACTCTGGTGCCTAGCAAAATGCCTGCTGCATGGTAGTGCTCAAAATACATTTTTAAATGGATAAATGAAGGTACACCCTCAAATAATACTTATCTTATGAATACCTTTTCATGTAGAATTTATTCTGTAAAATCCTATTGCATGTCAATTGTGTCTACTTTGTGATGTTTTTCACAGTCTACAAAAAATTAGATATCCTTATTTTGATTGGAAGTTTATTAGTATCTTTAGTGCAGGGACACTGTTTTCTTTACCTTTCAGTTTTCCACTATGTTAATCAGAAAAACTTTGTTGACTAAATATGACTAAATGAATGAGCATAGCATACATAGTAAAAGTCATGATTAAATTGTATTTGTATTTAAATACCTAGTAAACTTCTAATCAACCAATTAGTGCTTCAGTAGCTGGTCCAAAAATTGACCATGGTAAGTACTTCATATCAGTGACTGAGATGGCCATGGAGCAGCACTTTTACAAAGTCAACTCTGCTGCCCAAGCAACAATCCTGCTTTGCAGTAAAGTCTTCAGAGAAAAAAAGAAAAGAAACCAAGTAGGAAAATGTCTGCCACTCCCAATTTTCAAGTTATACCAATATAACCTCAAAATAACATTAGTTCCACCCAATAAGGACACTGTGACATATTCTCTGTTCATGAATGGCCAGCAATTATATGAAAAGATAGTCAATATTGTTAGTCATCAGAGTGATACAGATTAAAACCGCAAGATACCACTTTATACCCCATTAAATGGCAAGAATCAAAGGATTTCTATGATCAAATGTTGGTGAGGACATAGAGCAGATAGAGCTTTTCATCATCACTGGTGGGAGTGTTAAATGGCACAACCAGTTTAGAAACCTGTTTTGCATTATCTTAGAAACATTTGACCCAGCCATTGCACTTGTATTTACCTAAAATAAATGAAAACATCCTATATAATAAAGAGGTAATATGCAAATTGACCATCACACCCTCACACAAGATGGCCACACCCATGTGGTCACAAGATTGCCACCCCCATGTGGTTATAAGATGGCCACACCCATGTCATCACAAGATGGCCACCACAAGATGGCTGGCATGGAGGGCAGTTGGGGGCGAACAGGCCTGCAGGGGAGAGCAGTTAGCGATGACCAGGATGGCAGGGGAGTCGTTAGGGGGTGATCAGCCTGGCAGGCAGAAGTGGTTAGGGGCAATCAGGCAGGCAGGCAGACGAGCTGTTGGGAGCCAGCAGTCCCGGATTGTGAGAGGGATGTTCGACTGCCGGTTTAGGACCGATCCCACAGGGATCCCAGATTGGAGAGGGTGCAGGCTGGGCTGAGGGATACCGCCCCCCAGTGCATGAATTTCATGCACCGGGCCTCTAATATTCTTACAAAAAGATTTGTAAACAAACATTCATAACACCTTTACTCATGATATACCCAAACTAAAACAGCCTGAAAGTCCATCAACAGGAGAAGAGATAAACAAATCATAGCAAACTTATACAATGGAATATTAACCAGCAATAAAAATAAATGAACTATTGACATATTCACAATATGGATAAATAATCTCCAAAATGGTGTGTTGATCAAAATAGTACATACTTCATAATTCCATTTATATGAATTCAGAAACAGACAAAACTAATCTATGGTTTTAGAAATAGGAACAATAGGTACCTATAGGGGGTAGGAATTGACTGAAATGTGGTATGAGGTGATGGGAATGTTCTTTCTATTATGGTGTTGGTTTAAGTATTGGAAAACTTAATCTGAACACAATATGTCTTTCCCTTCTATACTTCCTTATATACTTGCTGGTCATACAGAGCAAGAAAGCATGTAAAATGAACCACATGGCAGAATCTGAATGTTACACAAATTATCTTGCCAGATTGCAATGACAAATTAAGTTTAACAGGTTCAAATTTTATGTAAGAATAAACTTCACCCCCTCTCAAATACATATTTCATCTTATACATTTTACTTCTATTAAGAAATATAAACAATATCACTTCCACGTACTTTTAGCACTCCTCACTTAAACACAACCTTAGCCATTTTAACAATGAAGATATTCAACAAATGTAAATTATTTCTCTTCCACTTAGTACATAGAGATGTGTCTTACACAATAAGGGAACTAAGAAAGGCTGATTGTCTAACCTCAGTCACTTGCAGACAGAATTTAAAAGGGTTCAGAGGACTAATCACATTATATGGGGACAGATTTACTAAAGCATCAGGGATATTGTACTATTTTTATACTACTTGCCTTTTTATCTCCATACAAGATGATAGATTTGGACAGTCTATAACACAAGTAAAGTGATGTCTATCTTTCAGGAAAGTGTGTGTGTGTGTGTGTGTGTGTGTGTGTGTGTGTGTTTGGCATGGTCTGTTTATTATATTTAGAAGTGGGGGGGAAGGTAGTGATCCCATGATATTAAATTTTAATAAATGTCTCAAGAGTCCTTTGAGACTTTCAAGAATACAATTTTGACAACATGATAGCAAATGATCCCAATGATTTTAAAAAGGGTGGTATATGACAAGATGCATGTCACTATACAGGGATGTCAAGTGATCTCAGATCCTAAAATGAACATGGAATGAAATAAGGGACATATAACTGACGGCAAAGTTAAAATATTAAAAAAAGAACAATACAGAACTCTATAAACAGTGAGGGGAAGCTTAGCCTGGAATTAAATGACAATTGTGATAATATTAAAAACAATACTGAGCACCTCTTCACTTCCATTTGGAGAAAAAAATAACCAGAAAGACATAAATTCACTGATGGGGCTGAAGAGAGAATGTGAGAAGTAGAGATGATATAGAAAGAAGAACTGCTCAGGTGCTGTGCTTGTCTGCTCTGTCAAAGAGGATGTTCATCAAACTGGAAAAGCCGTAACTGTGTGAGGAAAATGAGCCAAAATAGGTGAGGGGATTTTAAGGGCTATAGTCTCTGGCCACAGACTATATTCCAGAGAAATGAGAATATAGGGTCCTCTTCTGTCACTGATCTTTGAGAAACTATGTTAACACTGGAGATGGACAAATTCCATCCCAATTTTCAATAGTGGGTAGTCACTGCAACTGGTTTCCATGTATTCCTGCTAAAGAGCATTTCTGGATGACTGAACAAGGAGAAAACAAATAGTTGTTGACAAAGACAATGTGGGGCTGCTCATTTCGGCTTGCATGACCACTTGATCTTATGGTGGACATGTGTGCCTGTGTTTGTGGTTTAATCTCTTTTGCAATATGAAGACTGAATTTCACATTTCTAAGCAACTTACAATAACTTCTTTTTTTATCAGTTAATAAACTTATCCCCAGTACCACAGGTTCAGTTTACTTGATGCCCTATGAACATGCTGCCTTATAGAAAAACTGAGACAAATATGCAAGTGAGGACAACTTAGAATTATTCCAACAAACATATTTTAGAAAAATAGCTGGCAACAGCTTTAATTTTGTTTTAACACTTAAAATGAAAAGCTAATAAGGACCGTCATGATTTGGAGGTATTTCCTCAAAACTCCCACTTTCCACCATCCTTTTCCCATATTTATGTTCTTGTTTTCTTATCCTTACCCTTAAAATAAAAACTTTAATCTGTATCTCACCTGGTTCCATTTTTTTTTCTATTGTTTCATTTTATAGTTTGAAGTTTTGTTATACGCTGTCTCAAATTCTTTGTGGATTAAAGAAAGGTATAAATCAATAAAAACTAAAACTCAATTTGTTCCTTTAAATAAGCATTTTGGAAGTTTTAATCATTAAAGTCAAACAAATAAGATTAGTTTTGTATTCTACATTTAAAGCAATAACACATCTCAACATAAACAGAAGTTTTTAAGGAAGAAAAGAGGAAGAGGATCAATCTGAGACATTTACAGTACATTCCAGAATCAGCAACAAGTTAAGTATCTACCTACTCATCTCTCCTGATATGATCCTTCATTCAAACCAGGAATGGCATTTATCATACAGAAAATCTGATTGTGCCAAAGAGCCCAATATATCATTATTATGCTAAGAGAATTATTACAATTACAATTATCGTATTGTGATATCTTACTTTCGTGTACTTTATGGTGCCATCTGATGATTATTGCATTTGAAACCCATGCATATATATGACTTAAGCAAAAAATATGTTATTATCCCCATGTGAAAAATGAGGAGTTGGTGGTGATGCATGTGTTTATGACATAGCTTATGGTGATGGTTTCATGGATGTGCACTTATCTCTAATATTATCAAGTGCATACATTAAATATCTATCTATCTATCTATCTATCTATCTATCTATCTATCTATCTATCATATCTCAATCAAGTGGTTAAAAAAAAAGAGGAGGATTTCACATACTAAATTACTTGTCTAAGTCATCCTGCAGGTATCAGATCCAGGACCTGGCTCAGGTTATCGTCACAGTTTAGAGATTCCTAGTATTCAGTATTGCTTTTTTTCTGACTCAAGTACTTAGATATTATAGAGATATGCAGAGATATAAAAGGTAGAAAATATAAAAAATTGGAAAAATTGTACATACATTTAAATTGTGACAAGAATAAATCAAATATGCCATTATTATTGTTCTTTTCCTTGATAGAATAAGCTTATTTGATAGAGGTTTAATTATTAAACTAGAGGCCCAGTGCACAAAATTTGTGCACTCGGGGTGGGGGGTCCCTCAGCCCGGTCTGCACCCTCTCACAGTCTGCGAGCCCTCAGGGGATGTCCAACTGACAGCTTAGGCAGGCAGTGGGCCTAAACTGGTAGTTGGACATCCTTAGCACTGCCATGGATGTGGGAGAGGCTCCCGCCACCTCCGCTGTGCTTGTCAGCCATGAGCCCAGCTTCTGGCTGAGCGGTGCTCCCCCTGTGGGAGTGCACTGACCACCAGGGGGCAGCTCCTGCATTGAGTGTCTGCCCCCTGGTGGTCAGTACGTGTCACAGCGACCAGTTGTTCTGCCATTCATTTGATTTGCATATTAGCCTTTTATTATATAGGATTGTCTATTTTGATAGTATTTGTAATTTGCTTAATCATAGTCATCATTTGAAAAAATGATGTGGACCAAACATCAACTTGGAGTATAATTGAAGCTGATTTAGAGAGGACCACAGAAACCCTAGATTAGATTATACATTTTTGTAAAGCTGCTGTATTAGAATGTCATGCTGACATGCTTCTTGGTCAGGTATTTAATAGTTAAAATTTGTGTAGCTCATTGCATCTTATTTTGTTTCCCTTTGAAACAAGAAGGTGAATGATGCAATTGTGGTATTTTTGCTGTTAAACTTAATGAAAATTCTGTCCACTATCAATCAAAGGGATCTTTTTTGTTGTTGTCCAAACAACTATGCTCAAAAGTAATTTATTTTTATTGGGAGAGTCCTGTACTAACATTATGAGAAAACACAAACAAGGCTCTAATTTCCTTCAGATGCACTTGCTGGCAAGATATACATGAGAGGGTAGGGGAAGCTTTATTTTTACATGTATATTATTGAGGTTATGTGGACAGACCAGGTGTTGTACAGATGAGCAAATTTTTAAGCCAGAATCTTTCAATAAATAACACTGGCAAATATTCAGCAGTGAAAATATGCATAGTGCATTTTTCCTTACTAAAATATCATTTTGATGAGGCTCATTTGAAATGTGGATGCAACCATATAATGTCTACCCAGAACAACAGTGATGTGGGATGATTTGCCTCAATGTGGCTTTGTAGTATCATGTCATAATGTGATAATGACAGGCCCAAGAAACCACATGGCATGTCATAAAAACCAATGATATATGAATAATAATTTCATTTTCTAAGTAATTAAAATCATATTATTTTGATGATCACCATAAAAGTTAGAAACAATGTAAAAGAATAAATGCAGTAATAAGTTACTATTATTTCTTTAAAAAACTTACAAAAATAGAAATGAAACTCAGAAGAGGCCATAAACATGAACGATTTTATATTCTACTATTCTTAATTCATCATATGAAGCTAATTTGGTTGAATCTCTGCCATTCAAAACTGAAAGCCAAAAACAAAACTTCCGCATGATGATTTAGAATTCTTTGCACATAGCAAGACATTCTCTATTTACCAATTTTAGCAATATTCAAATAAATGCCCTACTCTACAGCATGAGTATGGGAAAAATTGATTTGAAAATCCCATAGTATTTTTTTAAATATGAAAATCAACATTTAGGAAGATATTTATGTTGCCCCTACATAACAACAGCCTTTTGTGTAAGTGGGGATTAAGTTGATAGAGCTTTTACATATTTAAACACTGACATTTAGCTTTTAATTGACAACAAACATTATCTCTTTAGTTCTAGATATTTAAATGTACAAAAGTAAGAAATAAGGTAACTATTTGTCTGCAAGACTAAGAAGATTAATATTTATTGAGTGTACTGCATCTTATATCCATTTCTGATTTCATGGCATTTCAATTGGGCACAGACACACAACAAACAGATATATGTAGGCAGACACAAATCATGGTAAGTGCTTGAAAGAAAAACACAAGATGCTGTTAGAGAATAAGGAAGAAAATGTCCACTGATTAGGTAATTGTTAGGTAATGTTTTAGGTTGCCTGCAACATTTTCAGGATGAGGTTATTTAAAAGGGAAATGTGCAAAGAATCACAGTTAACTATCTTCCCGATGGAGGAAATAGGATGTGTGAAGTCCCCTGGTGAAGAAAGGGTTTGAACTGTTTAAGCAAAAAGAAACAGAAACAAAAAAAATGGCTGGATCCCTTTAGGTGCACAAAGGAGTAGTATAAAATGAATCTAAATGCACAGATTCATGAACAAGGATGATCACTGTCATGAACAATACTTGAAAACAATTCAAAAAAAACAAAATTTGGAGTATAGTTAATTATTTACAATCATAATTATAATTTTATTATATTGTCTTTTAAAATAAAAATACATAATGGATGTTAATATTTAAGAAAATAATACATAATAGAGGGTAAAATAGTATACGTAATACTATTCTACTTTTTTAATAGAAAAAAATCTGAAAAATCAACAGAAGTTTGAAAACAGTTAAAACTTATTACTGGCAATATATGGAAAAAAAAGATTATGGGTGTTCTTTTCTTTTTAAAATATTTTTATGCATTTCCAAAGTTTTTGACACTGAACTTTAAAAATTATATGCAAAAATAAAAATGAAACAACCATCATAGGGCTTTTCTCTAAATAGTAATAATAAACTTAGCCTAGCTAGTTTTGCTCAGTGGATAGAGCATCGGCCTGTGGACTGAAGGGTCCTGGGTTCAATTCCCGGTCAAGGGCATGTACCTCAGTTACAGGCTTGATCCCTGACTCTGGTTGGAGCTCCTGCAGGAAGCAACCAATCAATGTGTCTCTCTCACATAGTTCTCTCTCTGTGTCTCTCCCCCTCCCTAAAAATCAATGGAAAAATATCCCTGGGTGAGGACTAACAACAACAAAAGAATAATAAGCTTAAACTGACACAGTGTTGACGCGGATGTAGAAAAAAAGGAACCCTTGTGCACTGTTGGTGGGAATGCAGGTTGGTGAAGCCACTGTGGAAAACAGTATGGAGATTCCTCAAAAAATTAAAAATATGGATGCCATATGTCTAAGCAGTTCCACTACTGAATGTTTATTTAAAAACAACAACAACACTAATTTGAAAAGATATGTGCACTGCTATGTTCATTGCAGCATTATTTTCAATGGCCAAGATATGAAAGCAACCTAGGTATCCATCAATAGATAAATGAATGAAGAAGACGTGGTATGTATACATAATGGAATTTTAATCAGCAATAATAAAAAGTGAAATCTTGCCATTTATGACAACATAGGTGGACCTAGAGCAGTGGTTCTCAACCTGTGGGTCGCGACACCTTTGGGGGTCGAACGACCCTTTCACAGGGGTCACCTAAGACCATCGGAAAACACATATATAATTACATATTGTTTTTGTGATTAATCACTATGCTTTAATTATGTTCAATTTGTAACAATGAAATTGGGGGTCACGACAACATGAGGAACTGTATTAAAGGGTCACAGCATTAGGAAGGTTGAGAACCACTGACCTAGAGCGTATTATGCTAAGTGAAATAAGTCAGGAAAGACAAATACCCTATAGTTTCACTCATATGTGGATCTAAAACAACCAAAACAAATCAATAAACCAAACACATCAGAAACAGACCCATAGATAACAGAGAATAAGCTGATGTTTGCCAAAGGGGAGGGAGTGGGCCATGGGTGAAAAAGAAGACCCAGGTGGCCAAAATAACTAAATAAGTAAATAAACTCTAAAAATCAGAGACATATTGCCTCATTTGAGAAAACAATATATTATTTAGGAAATCAGACTATGTAAGAACCTATTACATAGTTATCTACATTGAAGAGAAATTTGTGTTTCATTTACAGAACTGTGGTGACTAATTTGATACAAAGTCCAGAGGTGTAAGATTTAGAAGATAAAATGATTTGTCATTATATCAGTTATGCAACTTTGAGCAAGTCACTTGATCTCCTTCATTTTATTCATTTGTAAAAAAATATAAGCACCTACACCTACTGTTGCAATGAGAATAGAATGAGATCTAATGAGTGAGCACCTGGTTCTTACACTTCAATTTCTTTTTTTTCCAGCTTCATGATGTGTTGTTCACAGAAATTATCATCTAAACATTGATTTATACATACGTTTTCAGGGGCAGTTTCTATTTTGCAATGTGAGATACTGGTAGAATTTGCTGGGAGCCATAAATTGGCCTTAAATTACAAGTGATAATTACCTATTGTCTTTACTAGATGCTGATTTGATCTGAAATTGCTGCAGTATTGCAAGTTCCTCATTGCCTCTTAGTCAATTTTTAATGATTGTGGTTCCCACAAGGAGAATGGCAAATGTGGATGCAGCCAGATTTTCAGAGCCCCCTTTACACATAAATAATGCTTGGTTTTGATTTTCCTAAGTAATACTCTAGTAGACTAAGTTTGACACACACCCCCCCTCATATGTGTTCATACTAGATCAGAAATGTTTGTCAATGTCTCTCATATGAGTGAAAGGGTTTTTGAGAAGCATAATGAATGTTTCTGGATATGTTTCCTCTTGTGATATGGCAAAATATTTGCTAACTATCTACACTAATAAAAGACAAAGATGCTAATTGACTGTACCTTTGCTATGCCCAAGCCACACCCTCCAGCCAATCAGAGTGACTATATGCAAATTAACCCAACCAAGATGGCGGCCGGCAGCCGCAGAGCTGGAGCAAGCAGGAGGCTTGATTGCCCGGGCGATGGAGGAAGCCAAGCTTCCCGCCTGCCCTGAGCCATTTGTGGCCTCCGCTAAAGGCAACAAAGTTTCAATTATAGAAGCTAAATAAATCCCAGATACCTGCTTCCAGCCAGCCTCCACTGAGAGCTTGGGTGGCTGGGGGGCCGTGGCCAGCTTGCAAACAGCCATCAGCCCCTCACCCAGGCTGGCCACACCCTCATGGGGTAAGGGTCCCCACTGGGGGCTTTGCCAGCCTGCAAACACCCATCAGCCAATCACCCAGGCTGACCAGGCACCTCAGCGGGGACCCCCACCCTGAAGGGGCTGTGGCCAGCCTGAAAACAGCCATCAGCCACTCACCCAGGCTGGTCAAGCACCCCAGCAGGACCCCCCTCCCTGAAGGGGGTGTGGCCAGCCTGAAAACTGCCCTCAGCTCCTCACCCAGGCTGACCAGGTACCCCAGCGGGACCCCGACCCTGATCCAGGACACCCTTCAGGGCAAACCAGCCAGCCCCCACCCATGCACCAGGCCTCTATCCTATAGAATAAAAGGGTAATATGCAAATTGACTCTAACAGCAGAGCAACTGGGAATGACTGGTCACTATGACACACACTGACCACCAGGGAGCAGATGCTTAATGCAGGAGCTGTCCCCTGGTGGTCAGTGTGCTCCCACAGGGGGAGTTCTACTCAGCCACAAGCCAGGCTGACGGTTGCCAGTACAGCGGTGGTGGTGGGAGCCTCTCCCGCCTCCTCAGCAGCTCTAAGGCTGTCCAACTGCAGCAAGGCCTGCTCCCCGCTGGTAAGTGGACATCCCCCGAGGGCTCCTGGGCTGCCAGAGGGATGTCTGACTGCCAGCTTAGGCCAAATCCCCCAGGGAGTGGGCCTAAGCCAGCAGGTGGTCATCCCCCAAGGTGTCCCAGACTGCGAGAGAGCACAGGCCAGGCTGAGGGACCCTCCCGAGTGCACAAATTTTTGTGCACCAGGCCTCTAGTATATATATATATAAGCCCAGCAAGTGTTACCATGGAAGGACCAGAACTAAAGGTCTCTATGATGTGCACTGACCACCAGGGGGCAGATGCTCAATGCAGGAGCTGTCCCCCTGGTGGTCAGTGCGCTCCCACAGTGGGAGTGCCACTCAGCCAGAAGCCGGGCTCACAGCTGGCAAGTGCAGGGGAGGTGGCGGGAGCCTCTCCTGCCTCCGCGGCAGTGCTAAGGAGCAGTGAGCCAGGCAGTATGTAGCGAGCAGGTGTGTGGTAAGGACCAAGCAGGCGGGCGGTTAGGAGCGAGCAGGCGGGCAGTTAAGAGCGAGGGGTCCCAGATTTCGAGAGGGCACAGGCCAGGCTGAGGGGACCCCCCCACACCCCATGCACGAGTTTCATGCATCGGGCCTCATGTATTATATAAAAGGGAAACTAAGCTCTGTACCCAGGTAATCACTTTGTGTCCTTAATAAAGAAAAATAATGGTAACAAGAACTAGGCCAAATGCCAGAGCCTGCTTGTATTGACCCAGCTTCTGTTGTAGCAGGTAATTTACATCTATCCTGGGTAACATTCAAGCCATTGAAAGTGGCTTTCTTGTTACTGTGAATTACTGTTATTGTCAGGATAAGTTTCTCATCATATGCTTTTGACTATGGAGATTCAAATAATCAATCAACCCAACAAACAACAGCTGCCAAAGGAATACTTGGAATGTATTTATGTCTAGCTTTGAAATAACTCTATTATAACTGAACAGTGTTGGACCACTCAATTGATCTTTAATGCACTAAGCAAATGCATTTAATTGGGGGGGGGGGCATCTTTCACGTATAGAGGGCTCTAATGTCCTGCTCATATTTTTCTCCACCTCTGTATTCACATAATATTTCCATATTTAGTATGACTAGGTCCTGGGAGGTATTTTCCAGTACTAGAAATGGATAATAATTATGAAGATTCATTTCAGCCCATATTATGTTTAGCCTGAAATGTAAGATTTGAAAAGAGTCCACATATTTGGAGGTAGAAAGAAAATATTATTTGTGCCGGTACCCAGTGAGCAGAGAAAGCAGTACTTCATGTTAATTTTCCATTGTAGTTAATTTCAAGGCATGCACAGCATAGCCATCAGGTATGTCTGAGGTTTTGGCTCTCAAAGTGTTATATTGCCTTTGGTTTAGGACAGTGGTCGGCAAACTCATTAGTCAACAGAGCCAAATATCAACAGTACAACGACTGAAATTTCTTTTGAGAGCCAAATTTTTTAAACTTAAACTATATAGGTAGGTACATTTTTATTAACTTAATTAGGGTACTCCTAAGGCTTAGGAAGAGCCACACTCAAGGGGCCCAACAGCCGCATGTGGCTCGTGAGCCGCAGTTTGCCGACTACGGGTTTAGGACATCAGCTGGACTAAAATGGCAACAAGGTTTGAGGAAGTAAAAAAACTGACTCACCAGAAAAAAAAATGCTACTCAAAAATAACAATATTAAGAGCAATGCGACTATTTTAAATTCTAAAGCACAGTAATTAATTTTTAAAAGTTCTATATTTTAACTGAAATATTGAGGCCATCTTGTATGTCTATTTTGTGATTATGAAGAGTGACCAGTGTTATTCAGAGAAATTCTATTAATCATGGTTCTCTAGAGAAACAGAATCAACAGAGGGTACATATACCCAGTAATACTCTCACAGGCATACCTAGAGTAAAGTGGGACCAAACGTCTGGGCAACCCAAGGCCCAGTGAAATGTACACATAAAATTTTCCATCACAAGTAAATGTAATTCGTTAAAGTTAAACTGTTGAAGTTGCGATTGTTCTTACTCAGGTATTTCAACTTCTAGCCTAATGTGGTTTTTTCTTGATACTACATTACATTTGTCATGCAAATGTTCTTAAAGCAAATTCGGAGGACAGTAAATTTCTTTAGGTCATAGATCTCGCCTTAATCAATGTATGAAGAAAGCTCAAATGCAACTACTTGATAGAGCTGGAGCAGTTGTTATCTGCTACTAAGATACAAGAAAAAATGTGTTCTCATGATTTCTATGTCTGATTGTGGCAGCCAAGATTTACTGGTAATGGGGGGCATACAGGATAAAAGAATGGTAATGCAGGAAATACATGGAGATAATATATTTGCAACCAATAAAAAAATCTCATAGACAGTAAGGAATATAATTTACTCCAAAAAAGAATCTAAAATTTCAGTGTTTTTTTAAAGGAAGCTTGGGAGGTGTTGTTAGATTGCATATCCATTTCTTGGGGGAAACTTGTCTTAGTCTTAGAGACATATTTATAGGAAAAACTGTACAAAGGGGTTCTCTACACATTCTCAATGAGAAAAATCATTTTGACATTGTGCATTCATTAGAAGACATAGCCTGACCAGTGTGGCTCAGTGGTTGAGTGTCGACCTATGAATCAGGAGGTCACAGTTCACAGTTCAATTCCCAGTCAGGGCACATGCCGGGATTGTGGGCCCAATCCCCAGAAAGGGGTGTGCAGGAGTCAGCTGATCAATGATTCTCTCTCATCATTGACATATCCATCCCTTTCTCCCTCTGAAATCAATACACACGCACGTGCGCACACACACACGTAAACATATACAAAAGTAATTTTTATTTATTTTTTATATATTTTTATTGATTTTTTTACAGAGAGGAAGGGAGAGGGATAGAGAGTTAGAAACATCAATGAGAGAGAAACATCGATCAGCTGCCTCCTGCATACCCCCTACTGGGGATGTGCCCGCAACCAAGGTACTTGCCTTTGACCGGAATCGAACCCGGGACCCCTCAGTCCGCAGGCCAATGCTCTATCCACTGAGCCAAACCAGTTGGGGCACAAAAGTAATTTTTAAATATTTTTTGCTGCTGAATATCTTCGTATTATATGTGAAATATATGAAATGTATATGAAATATATGTGAAATATATGAAAATGAAAAGAAACCATTTTACTTTTTTCAACTAAAGACTACATGGTCCCTTTGGGGTGAACATTTTGCATTATTTAAAATGTTCTTTTATTAGATAGTTCACTCAAGTAGTTCCTCCTATAGTCAGCCTTCAGGCTTCATTTTGAAATAACATTTCCCCCCTAAAGTATGTCTGTTATTATCTATTATTATACTAGAGTAGGAAGTAAGTATGTTAAGAAAGTCCATTTTTCTGCTTGTTATTGCACATTATCATAGTAAGCACACTTGTTGAGGGATTGTACTACTTTGAAGGTTTCCCTTTTAAATGTGATAGCTTTATTTTCCTTTCTTTAAACTTTTGGCATTTCACAAGATATAATACACTACAAACACAAAATTAAGTTGTGATTATGAGAAAACTGTATAGTAAATTAAGCAGTATATTTAAAAAGTGAATGGCTGCCTGACTGGTTTGGCACGGTGGATAGAGTGTCGGCCTGCGGACTGAAGGGTCCCAGGTTCGATTCCAGTCAAGGGCATGTACCTTGGTTGCAGGCACATCCCCAGTGGGGGGTGTGCAGGAGGCAGCTGATTGATGTTTCTCTCTCATCGATTTTTCTAACTCTCTATCCCTCTCCCTTCCTCTCTGTAAAAAATCAATAAAAATATATTTAAAACAATGAATGGCTCCATTACTCAAATCCTTGTGTTACAGTATGAATAGCACCAATATTTACTCAAATTAAATAGACAAAGACATCAACAACTCAGATCAGTGAGTTTTTACTGAATTCCTACTATGTACAAGGCAATCTAACAAATCTGAAGGAAAATAAATATAAGAATAGTTTTGCTCTCTATAAGCATAACACTATGTTAAGAAACAATAGGTAAGCATATAAAACAGTTAAAATTCTAAATAAAGGCTCAAGGCAATAGAAGATGTCATTGGGCAGTACCTGATTAATTTCTAAATGGATTGTACAGACAATAGTCATTGTAGTTCAGAGGCAAGAGAGGGATCTTTGCAAGGATGGATGGCAAATAAAAAGTCTACAAGGGGTAATTTGTGAGTTTTCCTGATAACCAAAAATATTGAGAGCTGAAGGGACATGCTTGATGGCAAGTACAAGAATTAGGGGATGGAAAAACACAGGTATATTTAGGAGAGCATAATTCTATGAGTTTATTCAAATGGGCCTTGAATAGCAGGAACTAGACTTACTTGCTTGATTCTGTCGTGTAAATGAAGGGAATCTACTGAAGGTTTGAACAGATAAATGACATAATACAAGTGATTTTTATAGCTTATCAGTCTTCCAAATGGACTGGAAAGGAGAATGTGAAGTAGAGAGACCAGATCAGAGGCAGTTACAATGTAATGCACTATGATACTTATCTAAGAAAGAACTTCCGGAGGAAAAAGAGATACTGAAAAGTGTAAGTGTGGCTTGCAGAGAAGGAAGAAAGAGGGCATTGAACCTAGAGGCAATGGAAAAAAACAACAACAGGAAAGTCAATTGATGGGTAACTTCAGAAGGGAAAGTAGGGATGGTTTTGTTGAAGGCATATGGGGATTGTGGGACTAGAGAGCTATCCAAGTGGGATACCCTGGAGGAGTTTACAAATGCAGGAATGACAGTAGAACTAGAGATAAAGTTTGGAATAGAGATAAACTGATGGTATAGCCAAAGCCAAGAGATTGAAATAAATCCAAAGTTGAAGTTAGTGAAAGAATGAGAAAAAAAAGCCTAAACCTGTTGGGGGCACATATTTAAAATGAGAAGGAAGAGAGTTGCTGGGAGAGATTTAGGGGTATGGTAGAAATATGAATATGATAGCAGCTAAAGGGCTTTCAAGTCAAAAAAAGGTGGAGGAGTAGGGGTACTACTGAACAGGATCAAATGGCAGAGAAGCCAATGGATTTGGCAATTCCATTAGCATTCATTTTGAGAGTTCCTTCTACAACTATTTAATGTCTACTATGTATCAGGTACTGTCCTACGTGCTGAAGATATTGCAGTAAACTTTCACGGGACTTACATTAAGTAAAGGAAACATATAGTAAACAATGAAGAACATAGATGTATAATATCCTAAGATGATAAAGAATATAAATAAACAAAGAACACTGTAAGGGGATGGAGAGTGAGAACTGAAGGGTGTATAGTGGTCATGGTAATGGGAACTAATAGACACTCTTAAATGAAGTGAGGGAGTCAGATCTGAAGAAGGTTAAATTCCAATAGGAGGAATCAAAACCAAATAGGGAAAGGATAGTGAAGAATTTATGTTTATGTTGGAATAAATGGTTTTATGTAATTAATGCTTTTTAAAAGCCAGTGGTAAAAAAAAATTAAGACATTTACTAGGAACAACAACAACAAAAAGTTTTGAAGAGACATTATGAAACTAGGGCATCTCCTTCATGGTCAGGTCATTAAAATTACCTGTAAATGTCAAAAGGACCATGAAAATTCTTAGACAATGGTGCTACCTTTCTGAAATTATCATCCTAAATTGCCTCTAAATATGCATTCTATTTTTATTTATAAGGTTTTAAATATATATATAATTAAAGATACCTACATAAACATCATTATATGCAGTTTTTATTTTATGTTTTACCTGTCTCATGCTTTTCATATTCTATCCACAGACTGTTCTCATTCAAATAACCTAATTATATATCTCCATTTGTTTTGCACTCAATATTATCCTCCAATTTATATAATCATACAACACACACACACACACACACACACACACACGTCTATATAAGACTGAAAACACAATTGGTAATCTATTGTATACACTTTTATGCACGTGATTTTTATAATCAATGTTGTGTTGTGTTAATGCTTTCTAGTCAACATATTTATCTCAAATTCATACATTTTAATAGCTGCATAAGGGTCTATTATATATTCTAAAATTTATCCAATGATTTTGGTACTGAAAGTTATGCTTTGTTTCTTCCCCTGTCCCCATTACAAACAATGGTGCCACAATTATCTTTGCATACATGTCATTTATATACTGGTATTTTATTTTATAGGTAGGATCACAGAAGTAGATGGTGTACCATTATTTTTTCAACTCTATGCTTGATTTTTACCCTTAACCTGTAGGAAAAGCCATTTTTCCCATTCCTAAACTCCAAGGAATACTTAAGTATTACATACTATATTTAGTTTAAAAAATCTTCCTAGTCTCAGAATTTCAAATATACTTTGTATAAATGATTACCTATATGCCATATTTCAGATCCCTTTTTTAGACAGCATTTTCTTGAGAGCAAGAAACATGTCTAAAATAATTTTATTTCTTCATATGTGTTTAGCACTGAGCTTTACTGAGAAGGAAAACATACAAATTGACTTCTTGTTAGGTATACTAATTTTTAAAATACTACTTAATCAATTTTTAGGAAATAAACACAAGAAATATATTCCTGCCTTTAAAAAACTGTCTTGTTATAAGCACCAGAGGTTTTCTTACAATTCCTTTTGTATTTAAAATTCTGATAGCTTTTAATCAGATATTTATGATTGACTAAAGTAATCTAATAAGAGAGCTAGAAAAAGATTCATATTCAAGTACCTAGCCTTAGTTGTAAAGCTATAATGTAAATGTAAAATATATATATATATATATATATATATATATATATATATATATATAATTAGAACAATTATAGGGTATCATCATGCTTTCCCCCCTCCTTTTCTTAAATGTTATGCTTTTATTAGGCTGAGGGTGAAAGGAGATGGGTGTAAAATAGACATTATACTAGAAATGATTTAAATTTTTTTACCAATTTAAAAAGAAAACTTACTGGTCTTTATGACATGACATTGTCCTCATGTTCACCAAAAGTCTACAATACAAAACCAGTCAATCCCTTGGGAGAATGTGGAAAGCTTGGGGTAATCTAATTATATTTTATTTGCAGAAGCAATCAATACGGCAGTACTTCTCAAGTTCAATTCAATCACAAATATGAAGAACAGATTTGCATTTACATTTAAGCAGGAGTATGGTGGATTAAAAATATTTCAATATAATTTAGCAATCCCTTTGTTAAAATATGGCATTCATTGAATGTAATGACACTGAAGGCCATTCTTCCAATAAATTACCCTATAAAAGATCCATAAAAATTTTAATACAGTACAGGTTGGGGAATATAGGTAATTAAATGTGTTGCAGAGGTAGGAAGAAGATTCTGAGAAAAGTAAAAGATTGTAATTGAGTTGAAAGAATAATTTTGAAATAAATAGAGTATTTTAGGAAAATCTTATCAGTATGTTAATAACTTTAGTTCCCTTATCACGGGGAGAATCTTAAATAGGTGCTTGGGTCACTGGTAGCCAAATCCTCACTATTTTTGGTGCCACAAATTTAATAGCAGAGAGGCTCTAAACCTCCATTACTTTTTAAATAAGAACAGTGTTGCATGTCAAACTCCAATCTTTTCAATACACTAATGTCATGTGGAAACAAAATCAACTCCTGATGGCAAGCAAGCTGCACCGGGATTGGGTAACACTAGAAACCATCGTCTGCAACACAGAGATAAGTGAGGCTGAATTCTTTGTGGTCTTTTGAGACTGTATATGTGAAATAAAGAATTTACAAGCTGAAACAGAAGCTAAAAATCTCATTAGTAATGACATTTTTAGTAGCCACGGTTTCTATTTTTTCATGCCGGTCTACAAAAGACTTAACAAAGATGAGAATGTGAGCACACAAAACATATAGCAAATAAACAGAATCTGGGACTGAAATAGAAAAATATAACTGTGTCTCGGAAGTGTTTGTGATATTGGCTGAAGAGTGAACTGTACAGGGTTTGTTTAAACAAAACCTATGTAAATCTTTGCTCAGCTGGTTGTTCGGGGAAAATAAATGGAAATAAACAGAGGAAAACAGACCACAGGCTGGAAGAGTTTGTCAAGAATGATAACGGGCATCAAAGCAACAAGATTAAAATGATTGCCCTGCCTCTGTAAATAATGCAAACTCTTCAGGATGCACTAGAGACCTAACTCAACAGCATAATAATTTTAGCTAAAAACCTACTATTCCCACCCTGAGACTCCATAAACTACAGAAGAAAGCTGAGGAATGTTATACATCCAAAGCAACAACTGATAGAAGTGTGGGAAACCTGGCACCTTTAAATCTCAGATTTTATCTTTTAATTGCCCGTGACATCGTCTGGGAGATCTTGCAGCACTTAAACTGGATAAGGAAGACAATTAAGCATCTCAGTTTGTATAACCACACTAAAAACAAGAGTGATAGGTCAGAAGCAGAAATTTTGTGTTCGTGTATACAAACAAAATTCAGTTGACAACACAAGTAAGTGACTCCAGATGAGCTAAAGACACAAAAGTTAGGTAAAATTTCCACAAATAATATTCCTTTCCCCCTCAATATCTTACTTCCTCATTAAAATCTCCTAATATCAAAAAAGCACACTTAAGCTAGTAGGACGGGTGAGAAGAAGCCTTTTATGGAGCCAAAACTAATAACACCATGTATCATCTGGAGAACAGTCTGCAAAAGGCCTTCTTTTCTCATTAATCTTCTGTGTGCTCAGCTCTTGATAAGGAATGGGGCTGCTCCCCCAGAGATGGGATTCCCACTGACACAGACTAACTCGAGAAAAATGAAGTTGCACATCAGTCATTTGCATGACAACATCGGAGTGCCACTAGCCCTTAGAAACTGTTTTATTTCTAGATACACAGGAGCAGGCACTTGCTTTATGTCTGACCTCACTGCTCTAAATTAAGCACACATGCAAAGGGAAATTAATTTCTCCCTGCTTATCCCTGCATTACAATCTTGAGCCCACAAAACTTCAACAGAACTACTCTACCAGTTTCATAATGCCAAGTCAGGAAATTTACTTGCACCCAGTTCTCAAAGTGAACTTAAGAGAAATTAAAGAATTCAAAGGGGTCATGGATATTCCTTCAATTTCCAGATAGTTTTTGGTAGTGATAATGAATTGTGAACAGTGTGGACAATACCACAATAACACTATCATTCCTAATAGTGCTTCTCAACTCACTTGTGACTCTTTGGAGAAAATGGCATTCCTGAAGTTCTAAGTTGCGTATGTAAGTTATTAAATTTGTATTTATTTATTGAAATGTTTATTCATTTAAGGCAGAGGGGCAAGAGGTAGGAAAGGAAGTCCACAGGGTGAAAAATGAGAAGGAACACTGGAAAATTGCCAGTGACTACTCAACCAGTTGAAAAGATGCCTTATCATAATGAATGCATTAGAAACATAAAAGAAAATATACCCAAATGTCAATAAGTCTGTAGGATTATGGCTGATCTTGTATTTGGTGTGCTTCACCATTTTTTCAAATTCACCATTTAGAAAAAAAAAACAATTTTCTAGTAGGAAAAATAAAATGCAAACAAAAATTGAAAAGTTGTGCATTCTGTGAATCATTTCTAGCACATCGTTGGGGATTTTACATGAGAGTTCAGCACTGGCCAAACAAAAATTGTTGTATATATTTTTCTCTGTTGAATTGAAGGCAGAAATGGAGGTGGAGAAGGAGGCGCAAAGGAGGAATAATAGTTCAAATAACTAGCTCTGTTCCGGAGCAATTTAAGGTTCTCTCATGGGTAGTCACTCAGTAAATGTTAATTGATGATAATTAAGAAAAATGAGTTTTCTTTTTTGTGCACTCCACAACACAGTACCATATTTTCACATTAGCTAAAGGTTAAAGCCAAACTGATATAATACAACTTTGGACTTAGGTATATTAACTACCTTTCATAGAAGGGGGTGGTATCCATGGTGAAACTAAAGACCTCATTTACTTGTTAAATGCATCTTTGCCACTATTTTCTATTTTTCCCTTTGCCACTAATGACACCCACAGTAGTGCACATGGCATTTCATTACCATTTTTTCTTTTCCCTATTTTTTTTTTGCTGAGAAACAGAGAAACATAAAGAATAAACACACTTCAAATTATGTACAAAATTTATAAATATTCTTGCTGAGCTCCTTAATGAAACTGAATTGACCATGGTTTTATGCCTGCCAAGGTATATGACATGGGAATAAAAAGAATTAGAAAAAGGAAAATGTGAATTAGAATTTCGTCAAGAATGCAAGTGCTAATGAAATTAATGTATAATAAGTATGAATCTTTGAAATACAAATGCTTTGAGGCAGTAAAGCAAGGCTCATAGACATTGTTCCACCCACAAGGTATATCAAATCACTATCAGAAAACATCTATAGGAAACATAACTAGAAAATTTAGGAGAATCTGCTAAAAAAAATTTAGTCTTCATACATTATTTATTTAGTGGTCATCACTCCAAACTCCAGAGGACAGTAATAAATTCCAACCCTATTCAAAAAGCAAGTAACAGGGGACATCAAACACTTTCTAAGTCCTAAATTGTGTAGATTTCTATAATGGAAATTAGGAACAGAAAGAGCAAGGTCAATGAAAATATAGTTGCATGCCCTGGCCAGTGTTGTTAGAGTGTCGTCCCCCGCACAGAAAGGTCTCAGGTTCTATTCCTAGTCAAGGCACATATCCAGGTTGTGGGTTTGATCCCCGGTCAGGGCTGCTCTCTCACATCAATGTCTCTCTCTCTCCCTCTCCCTTCCTCTTTCTCAAGAACGAATGAAAAAAAAGATATCCTCCTTTATCAAATATTAATTGAGCATAATGGCTTGGTTCAATTTCTGGGTTCTCTGTTCTATTCCATTTATCCATATGCCTGTTTTGTGCCAGTACCAGGCTGTTTTTATTACAGTGGCTTTGTAGTATAGCTTGATATCTGGTATTGTGATTGCTCTAACTTTGTTCTTCTTTCTCAAGATTTCTGTGGCTATTCAGGGTCTGTTTTGGTTCCATATACATTTTTGAAATATTTGTTCTAGATCTGTGAAATATGCCATTGGTATTTTGATAAGGACTGCATTGCATCTATAGGTTGCTTTAAGTAGTATCAACATTTTAATGATGTTAATTCAACCAATCCATGAACACAGTATATACTTCCAATTGTTTATATCTTCTTCTATCTCTTTTTCCAATGTTCTGTAGGTTTTTTTTGTTTTGTTTTGAGTGTTTGACCTCCTTGGTTAAGTTTATTCCTAAGTATCTTAATTTTTTTGTTGTTACAATGGTAAATGTGATTGCTTTCTAGTTTCTCTTTCTAAGAGTTCATTATTTGTGTATAAATATGCATTAACTTCTGGGTATTAATTGTGTATCCTGCTAAATTGCCAAATTCATTTATTAAATCTAGTAGTTTGTGGTGTAATATTTCGGTTTTTCTATGTACAAAATAATGTCATCTGTGAATAATGACAGTTTTACATCCTCCTTTCCAATTTGGATGCCTTTTATTTTTTGACAAAGGAAGGGAGAGCATACAATGGAGTAAAGACAATCTCTTCAATAAATATTGTTGGGATAATTGGACAGGTACATTTAAAATATGAAACTAGACCACGAAATTATACCATATACAAGAATAAACTCAAATTGGATAAAATAATTGAATGTAAGTCATGAAAACATAAAAATCCTAGGAGAAAACATAGGCAGCAAAATATTAGACATCTCATGTAGCAGAATTTTCACTGATACAATGCCTAGGGCAAGAGAAACAAAAAAAAAGTAAACAAATGGGACTGCATCAAAATAAGAAGCTTCTGCACAACAAAAGAAATCAACATCAAAATGAAAAGGTAACCCACTGTATGGGAGAATATATTTGCCAATGATATATCTGATAAGGGGATAATTTCCAAAATATATGAAATAGTCATACAACTCACCAAAAGGAAGACAAACAACACAATTAAAAAATGGGCCGAGGACCTGAATAGACAATTCTCCAAAGAGGACATATAAATTGTTAAAAGACATATGAAAAAATGCTCCATGTCACTGGAGCAGAGAGATGCAAATTAAAACAATGAGGTACCACCTCACACCTGCCAGAATGGCTACCATTAAAAAATCAACAAACAAGTGCTGATGAGGATGGGAGTAAAAGGAACCCTAGTACAGTCTGAGAATGCAGACTGGTACACGACTATAGAAAACAATATGGCATTTTCTCAAAGAATTAAAAACAGAATTCCATTTGACCCACTGATCCTACTTCTAGAAATATATCCTAAGAAGCCAGAAACACCAATCAGAAAGAATATATGCACTCCTATGTTCATAGCAGCGCAATTTACAATAGCTAAGATCTGAAAACAGCCCAAGTGCCCATCTATAGATAGAATGGATTAAACAAGTGGTGCATTTACACAATGGAATAATATGCAGCTACAAAAAAGAAGGATCTCGCCCTAACCGGTTTGGCTCAGTGGATAGAGCATCAGCCTGTGGACTGAAGGGTCCCAAGTTCGATTCCTGTCACGGGCATGTACCTTGGTTGCACGCACATCCTCAGTAGGGGTGTGCAGGAGACAGCTGATCAATGTTTCTCTCTCATTGATGTTTCTAACTATCTATCCCTCTCCCTTCCTCTCTGTAAAAAATCAATAAAATATATTTTTAAAAAAGAGAAGGATCTCTTACCCTTTGAGACAGCATGAAGGAAGGTGGGAGTATTATGCTAAGTGAAATAAGCCAGTTAGACAAAATCAAGTATACAATCTCACTTATATGAACAAAGTAAACCAAGGAACAAAAATTCCAGAGATATTGAAGCATGAAACAGGCTGAGGTATTTCAGAGGGACAGGAGGGGGTGAAGAGATTAACTAATGAACTTATATGCATATATGCATAGCCCATTGACAGACCATAGTGTGGGGAAGACCTGAGGAGGGGGTGGGAGTGGGGTGGAGTGGGTCAATGGGGGTAAAAAAGGGTACATCTGTAATACTTTCAACAATGAAGATTAAAAAAAAACATATCTTTGAGTGAGGTTAAAAAAACATAGTTTAATTTTTTTTAATATTTTACTGATTTTCCACAGAGAGGAAGGGAGAAGGATAGAAAGCTAGAAACATCGATGAGAGAGAAACATCGATCAGCTGCCTCCTGCACACTCCCCACTGGGGATGTGCCCACAACCAAGGCACATGCCCCTGACCGGAATCGAACCTGGGACCCTTGAGTCCGCAGGCTGACACTCTATCCACTGAGCCAAACTGGTGAGGGCCATAGTTCAATTTTATATCAGCTGTGATAAAATACAGTAAATAGGAGACATAATTCCTTAAAATTCAGGATTGTTTTTTCACTGTAGTACCTTTACCATCAAATATAGTTACATGCATGTAGCAGACCCCAAACAATAAAAAACATGTTGAGTAAATTAGTGGGTGAGTGAATAAATGAATGTAGAAGTAGACAATGAGCCATCATAATAAATGATATACTCTCAAAACCAGGATCAACAGTAAGAAGCAATGGACCCCAACTACGTCAATACAAATGGTGCCATCTATACCAAGGGGAAAGGGAAGGGTAGTTACACTTGCATGGATATTCACCATTTATAACTTGTAAACCGTTTATCTTCCATTTCACTGGTGGGTTTAGTTCTTTACAATTAATCTTTTTTGTCCTTATAATGATCCAATAAGAAGAATCTCAGTCAAGTACTGATGTGAAGAGTTACCTAAACTCGGTGAACCCTAAAGGTAATTCTGATGGTTGAATTGGCTAGACTTAACAAGCCACCTGTATACTGGATCTTGCATCATTTGTATATTCAATCTTGGACTGGCCAATTTGCCCTCTTGGGTCTTATGGTCTTCATCTATAAAAGCAGGTATCAGCTCAGGTGATTGTTAGGTCCATCGTGCTCTTAAATTTACCTTAGGACACCCTAGGTTGCACACTAGCCTCACTATAGGAAACTTTAAAAAATTCCTATTTCTAGAAATCAGAATTTCTGCAAATGGGTCCTAGGCATACCTAATTTTTTAGAGTTTCCTAGGTGATTCCCCCAACATGTAGCTAAGACTGAGAACTACCTCTTTGGAGACTCATTGTTGTCAATTGAGTGATTTAAGCGTAATTTAATTTCAGAGCCATAAAATAATTATCTTTGTACTTTTTTGCCTAAAGTTACATATTTCTAAAATAAAGATATGTGCACCTATTTTTAAAAGTCACATGGCTTGTTAAAAAATCACAACTTAATGAAGTGATTAATATTCCAAAATTTCCACCAATTTTCAGTATTGCCTAGTATTTTGGGACATGAATGGCTCCACAGTTCAAGATTTCTAAATATTTAAAAGCAGTTGCCTAAAGCATATTTTAGTCTGTCAGTGGATGTATATTCTTCCTGATTTTAACAACAAAAATTTCATTTTAAGTGATAATCCCTAAAAAGGATTTCCTGGCAGAATAGTTTATATCATAAGAGCATATGAGAGTTAAGAATAATTATTCAGAGAGTATCCTTCTCCAAAGAGCTTAAAGCACTTTGTGGAATTCATCTAATTAATCTTCACACTATATTCATGAGAAGGCTGTGGACAGTGAAGCCTAGATGGCTCTGAAGTGAACTCCTATTCCATTCAGTGAGAGGATGAGAATAAACTCAGCACCACGATGCATAAATACAGGGTGTATACAGTTTACTATAGGTCATCAGTCTGTGACAATAATTACATTATAATACATCAAAATGAAGAGGAAGAAATTTGCTAAATTAACTGAGTTATATATTTTGAGTATATATATATATATAATATATATATATATATATTATATATTATATATATATATATACTCTCAAACACTTAATACAAACAATATGTTACTTTAAAAAATTCCAGATGCCCTATCACCACATGCGGCCTTTGGCCCCTTGAGTGTGGCTCTTCCACGAAATACCACAAAATACCACATGTGGGTGCGCATGTACAGTGCGATTGAAACTTCGTGGCCCATGCGCAGAAGTCTGTATTTTGTGGAAGAGCCACACTCAAGGGGCCAAAGAGCTGCATGTGGCTTGCGAGCCGCAGTTTGCCAAGCCGCAGTTTGCCGACCACTGCCCTAGCATCATATAAAGACAGACAAAATCTGACTAAAATATGAGACTTCCGCAGTAGAACAATATTTATATTGCTTTTCATTCATAAAATAAGTAGCAAATATTGTCAATATGTGTGAGCATATTTACATAGTCTTGACTGTAACAAAATATGTGTACTTTTATCCCAGACAGCGTGATAGATGAAGTTAATTTTAATATCACAAGAAAAGCATTAACTAAATGTATACCTGTAAACATTTTGATGAATAAAAAAAAATATAAAATGATATTGAATAGTAAGTAAAAACAGGCTGATTAAGAAAACCACCTCAGTATCTTTTTCCTATATTAAGTCACAGTCTGTAGCTGAGCTTTCCCCCTGGGATCATGCCTTACCCTGACCTGATTCCTTTAACCTGGTCAGATTTCTTCCAGAATAAAATTAATAAAAGAATTCACAGAAGGCTTACAATTTTATTAAAATAGATAAAAAGTTCTGCCTTCATAAAAATTTCACTGGCAAACTCAAAGGCACAAAAGAGTACTTGTAAATTCTACAATACATGAACTGTGAAATATCCTTTTATTTTAAAGTCAAAGTATTTAGTAAATAGCACTATTTGTCTTTCCACATAGTCACACCATGCTGACAGAAGATAGTATGAGGACAACAGTTCTCCCTCAAAGACATTTTTTGTACCTTTTGACATTATGTGTACATTTGAGACATGCTCAATTTATCTCCCCACTTTGCTCAGGGGAATTACTGGCAAATATTTTGTGCCTGGAAGCAGACACTTGACTCAGATGATTATCAATATAAATAAAAAATAATCAAGTCTGTTCAGAGAAGTGCAAGCAAAGGCATCAATAAACCAAGGGTAAAACGGTATACTGTTTATCTTTTTAGACAATCCCTTGTGCTCATTGCTGACTCCATACTTCTCCATTTAAAGTAAATTATTAATTAATTTTAGCATTGAATCTCTTGGAATTTATAATGCCATCAAAGAAGTGTACAACCTGTTAAATGTATTTTTTTACCTATATCCAACATACAGCTGAAAATTACAGACTTTTGCAGGAGAAATTTATCCTGACTAAAAGCGACAGCAATGTCATCTAAAGTTTTCATGTAACTTAAATATAAAGCATTGCATAAAATAAGACATTTGAATGAAGATTTACCCTTTTGAGTATGGCTAATCTTAATAATTGAATGACTATTTGCTTTAAAATAGAATAAAATATAAAAGGGAAAGTGTCCAAATTATTTTTGATCGGTCATTTCTAACATATAAGAACTATTACCTTACTGTTAGCTTTAGTTTTCTAGAGTAAGTCTAGCTACTAATTGGACAATTTTAAAACAATCTCTTTTTTTCCGTGTCCAGGAAAAGTAGGAAATTGCAAGGGCAAAGTCTATAGCTAATCAGTTAAGAAGCTTCCTTTTGAACTCCAGAGAGTATTCCATATTACACACTGTCATAGTGAATGGCCAGCGGTTGAGTGAATTCCTAATGGATTAAAAGTGGCTCTGAAATACCTTAGGCATCATATGGCATAAAATGACCATGATGGTTTCAATGGCAACAGTGTTCAAAGTGGAATTTCACTTGGAACCAAATTCCTTTTCAATTGGTTCCTCCCTAGAATGTGTTCTTATTATTTGCAAATTCTTACCACGCTTATATGGATAATGGTTATGGAATGTCCAGAACTGGAGATTTTGTTTTTCCTCATAAGAAAGTTATAATTTTGAAGAAACTGTATGGATTGGAGACTTCTCCAAATTATGTGACCCTGTAATGACCAGATTGTTAAAATCTCTGAACAGGTAACAATAATGTGATTTTCTTTTTTAAAAAATATATTTTTATTGATTTCAGAGAGGAAGAGAGAGGGGGAGAGAGAGAGATAGAAACATCAATGATGAGAGAGAATCATTGATTGGCATGCCTCACACTGGGGATCAAGCCCGAAACCCAGACACGTGCTCTGACAGGGAATCGAACCATGACTTCCTGGTTCATAGGTCGATGCTCAACCACTGAGCCATTCCGACTGGGCAAGAATGTGATTTTCAATTGTGTATCTTGAAAAACCAATGTGCAATTAAACACAGACATAAAAATGGCTTTTGAACACATGATTTGTAGAATATGAGGGCTAGAAAGTGACCATTTAAAACACTGTAAATTGCCTTCCATACTGTGAAGACAAAAATTATTCTGATAACTTAGATGACTTCTACTTGATGCCATTATCAGAATAAATGATAGGTTTAACCACATGAAATGCTGAACCACATAAAAACAGTGATCTATAACTTTCCCCTAAAACCAAACATTCATGGCCCTGGCCCCAGGTGGCTCAGTTGGTTGGAGTGTTGCCCTGTAAACCAAAAGGTTGTGGGTTTGATTCCTGGTCAGGGCACATACCTAAGTTGTAGATTTGATCCCTAGTCAGGGAGTGGGCAGGAGGCAACTGATATGTGTTTCTCTCTCTCTCTCTCTCTCTCTCTCTCTCTCTCTCTCTCTCTCTCTCTCTCTCTCTCTCTCTCCTTCCCTCCCCCCTTGCTGTAACCATGAATTACCCTTAAGAAGAAAAATTTCTCAGGTCTTTTACTATTCAAAGGAATTGGTGGTTTTTTTTCTCTATTATAAGGTTATTCTTGACAAGATAACACCAATAACTCTGATGATGTTCAAGTTTTAGCCCTTGGTTAAATTCTTGCTTTATATCATACCCAATGATCACATTGTATAGGAGCTGTGCTTTCCAATAGATTAGCCTCTAGCCACATGTGCCTATATACATTTAAATTAATTAAAATGGAATAAAGTTAAAAATCCAGTTCCTCATTCCCAATAGGCACATTTCAAGTGCTCAATAGCCACATTATAGAGCATTTCTAAAACTGCAGAATGTTCTATTAATTGAGCTGGTATAACACTCCCCCTTTGCCTATCTCTTCCGCTAGTGTACCCGTTTAGGGGAGGAGCTATGGCATAATACATTGGATACAGATTGGCACATGTAGATGCTCAGCAAACAGAGCCAAGGAATATATCTTGTTATTATTACTACTCATACTTATTATTTCTTTTCAGATTAAAAGTGCTTTTACATATCAGTGTTTGCCAGGGACTGGGTGGGGAGGGTACGACTGCAATGGAGGTATGAGGAAATTGTTTAAGATGACAAAAATATTCTCTATCTTGATTGTGATGATCATTATGTGACTACATATGTTTGTCAAAACTCATCAAACTGCACACCCAAAAAGGGTGACTTTTATTCCACATAAATTGTGCCTCAATTAAAGAAAATGGAACTGGAAAGGGGGAAGGGTGCTTTTATTGGCATTTTAAAATTTGATCTTTGCATTTTGGAGTGAACAGACCAGACAATACTTCTGGAAAAAGAATAGTCAGATATATTTGAAAATCAGAGTACGCAGCATCAGGTGTGTCTCAGGATGTCAAACAACTTAGGGGGTACAGATTTCTAAAATTGTCTTAGGACATACTGCACAGGGAAGATATTAGAAGATCTCACCCATCAGGCCCCCCATTCTCACTCCCACCCCACTGACGCTCTAATCATTTTTTTAAATTTTGCCATCTGTTCCTCCTGGCACAACAAAGATTTAGAAAAAACAGTGACAGCTTCAATAAGCTTGTTTTAGATGATGTTTTTGAAATCATCAGAGAAAAATAATTCTGTTGATTTAATCCACTATTTGAGTACTTAAATATAAATACATGGCTATACTGGTCTGATGTGGTTTCATTGATAGTGAACGGATCTAAAACAGTGGCTTGAAAAAAATATCTTGTGTGATCAATTCCCATTTGCACACTGCACAAAAGTGAAGACTGTCATGCACCTACCATTCTGAGAAATTCTGAGGGTTAATTAGGAATTGAGATCATGATTTTTTGATCTCATCCCCTAGAAACTAAACTTTGTGACAGAATATGACAAGTAGTGTGGCATGTACAAGAAAGATGAGATTTCTGCAAGCTGTTCCTTTCTCGGTGCAGCAAGACCTTGACTGGAGATTTCCATTTGAAGAACTTCCTGCTCGCCACAATACTTGAAGCCTGACTCTGCCTATTAATCTTCAGAGCAGAATACAAGACACATCTGTTGACATTGTCCTTTCATTTCAATACATGCTGGTCATTATTGCCGCTCTGGTGTTTTTTTAATTTGATGTCATTACTCTGTGTTTGTTCTCTATGGTGAGGCTTATCACAAAGAGTGAAAAGGGAATGATTTATGCACTAAAAGGTATGCATATGCTCATCAGAATAAATTATCCTTTAGAAGGGTCTGCAAAAACAATCCCATCTACTTCTCTTGGTGAATATTGAGAGAACTACTAAAAGGGCATTGAGGGTCTTAAATCTCTTCCCAAAAGAATGGAGCCCTCCAGGTCATCTTACCTTCCCTGGCTGGAAGAAACACTGATTTTCCTTCACCAAGGATATAGAAGGGAACATATCAGCTTTATATCTAGCGGTGAACATTCTGAAGTTATTTAAACTACTCCATCTCAATTTTTTTTACATGAGTTTATTAAACCCATGATGGGAGCTTATATCCTTTTATCTCTCCTTCCTGTCTATAAGCAGCACAGGTGTGTCTGGGGCCTTTGTTGTTGTCGTGATTGGTTTTTGCTTTTTAGAAAAGGGATGGTATGTTTGTCTTCCAGAAAGGACTGAGCCCTGGTCCTGTAGATAGCAACAGCCCACATCGTGGACATAATACACCTAATTTAGTTTGCACATATTTCTCTTCCATTCATTGACCTCTCATTGAAGAGGTAATCTGTCTTATAGGTGATTTTAAGTAAGGATGGAAGGAGAAAGCAGATACAAAGTATCTAGGCCAGTGATGGCGAACCTACGACACGCGTGTCAGAGGTGACATGCAAACTCATTTTTGTGGTTGATTTTTCTTTGTTAAATGGCATTTAAATATATAAAATAAATATCAAAAATATAAGTCTTTGTTTTACTATGGTTGCAAATATCAAAAAATTTCTATATGTGACACGGCACCAGAGTTAAGTTAGGGTTTTTCAAAATGCTGACACGCCGAGCTCAAAAGTTTCGCCATCACTGATCTAGGCACTATGTCCATAGAAGGTAACTAATAAGTGAGAGCTTTACCATTAGTAATATTATTATTCTCACTCTATTAAAATTTTCTCTCCTGTAACTGGTTTATTCATATCCAGCTTTCTCCATATGTATGGTATTCCCCTAACACATATTTTGTTCTCCTCTTCGTCAAGACTTTCTGGCTCTATAGAAAGTAATACTTTATTTTTACAGAAATTATTTATTTAGCTAGTTGTGATTCACAGTTTGGAAGGGAGGTCTATTTTTGAATTTTTTTTTTGCAGAAAAAAGAAAAATTTCAATTTAACTTAGCAAACAGGTGCTGTTTTTAACTCCCAAAGTCATGCATAAACAAAAACTAACCCCAAGAGGTTCTTGATTTAGTTCTGCTATTAGGTATCTTCAACTAGATAAGCAAATTTAAGAAAGGAAGCTCAGTGTCTTTGTCTATTAGGTGAAATGATTGAACTACATGACACTTAATGTATCTGCAATCTCTAAATTTGTTTGTTATTTTACTAAATAAAATCAATGAATCATAAAGTGTTTAAACTATTTTAGCACCCCAGGCTGATACAACCACAGAGTAAGGATTTTTGGCAAACTATTTTAATGGACAAACTATTACAATGGACAGTGCTGAAAAATATGAGCTATTCAAGCAAAACTTTACCTTGCCTATTCCAGAGGTGGGTTTTAAAGGCTAGTCTCAGTTTTTCTCAAGATTATTTATCCCAGTGCTTTTCTTGTGATAAGTAGGTGATAATTGCTAAATGAATAATGTGAATCTTAGACTTGGAGGAAACATAGAATTTGGGATTACCTATCTTGCTTACCTAAACAATTTTTAAATTATATATACTACTAGAGGCCAGGTGCATGACATTCATGTACTGGGGAAGGGGGGTCTCTCAGCCCGGCCTGTGCCTTCTTGCAGTACAGGACCCCTTGGGGGATGTCCGCCTGCCATGGAGGTGGGAGAGGCTTCTGCCATCACCGCTGCGCTCGCCAGCCATGAGCCCTGGCATGCCAGCTTCTGGCTGAGCAGCACTCCCCCTGTGTGAGCGCACTGATCACCAGGGGGAAGCTCCTGCGTTGAACGTCTGCTCCCTGGTGGTCAGTGTGCATCATAGCGACCAGTCGTTTGGCTGTTCAGTCGATTTGCATATTAGCCTTTTATTATATAGGATTTTTTGTGAGAAAAAATGCCGTAAGTTAACATCACATTTTTTCACATTTTGAAGTTTTACATTCCTATCATTAGATCAACTCTGTTTTTCTCATTATCTTCATTTCCTCAGATATTTTTTCCTTTAACACAAAACCCTGCTGCCCACACTAAATCCCAAAAAATACAAAGTATTTGAAAAAATGTATATTTGATATATATGTATAGTAAGTATTTTGTATAAAGATATGAGTATACTTCTCTTAAAACCAAATTCTGCTTGAGGGTTAATTTTCTAGACTCAGCTATTCTCTAAGAAAATTAGCGTCAACATTCTAGAGAGAAAAAAAATAATGATAGTACTTTAAACTCATATAACTTCATAAATTTTTCAGTTTATAAATTTCTTATTAATTGCTTCATTTAATTTTGGCAATAATCCTGAGACATAGATATGCAGTCCTGCTTTATAAAGATATTTTGACTTCATGTCCAAAATCCTTTGCATTATACCACAGTTGCCCTCTAGAAACACTACCTAAATATGCACGTATTTAAAGTATTTTTTTTATTACTAAAGCATATTAGTCATATATATCAGATATATTACATATTGAGAATTAGCAGTATGAAATTGTGACAAAACCAACAGAATGCAAACTACAATAGTTTTATAGTACCATTATCTCTCTTAATACATTATAGATGAACAGTTTACCAGAAGATGGGTTAAAACAAACTTTCAACTATAAGAGAAACTCTGTTGTTTGATCCATGGATATATGACTCTCAATTGACCTAATTCATGCATTTTTCTAAGAAAGAGATATGTTACAATCCTGAGATCAAACTAACCTTAAAGAATAGGACCTTAGGAAAATAAATCCCTCTGCCAAGGTTAGGATGAACGTGTCCATCAGAATATTTTTTTAAAATTTTCATTGTAAACCTGTGTTAGACAGCTACAGAACATGTTTCTGTTGTTTGCTGATCCCAGTCTTATTGCTTGTCACATTCCTTTTCTGCCAAACAAAATGCGGTAGGGTTCAATAGAAAGAGTGTTCCAAATCTTTAATCATTATGAAAAACATAGTACCTTGACCTTGTATTTAAAGTTAAATGGAGTGGCATTATAAAAATTAAATTGGTTCTTGCTCATTTCCATAATATCCTCTAAAAAAGGCTTGCCTAGCCTAGAGTGGATGTCCTATTTCTTTATCTTTCTTGATGACCTCTCATGCCTGCAAGTCAGCTCGTTTTTCTTTGCTGAAGACTGCACCCCACTGCTGCATGCACTCTAAAAGTTCCATTAAAATCTAGGGCATCATCACTCATTCTTATCTGTAGCAGGCTGCTGAACAGTGCCATACCAGCGACTGCATGCAAACTAGTCTCAAAGGACAATATTAGTTATACACATTGTCATCCCGTAAGGAGAATTCCACCTGGATCCTACCTTATCTCACAAAGCACATCTAGCCTTTCAAACATGACTCCCAGAGTCAGTGTTATGAAAGGTCTCTTGCAACAGCAAACATTACTTAAAAAGCAATTTAGCAGCAAGAAATTAGCCTTTTATAGGACACCCTTTATTAAACTCGGTGTGATATGAGCTAGCATCCTAAATTTCCCCTTGCACCCACTGAGACCACATAGGCCAAAAGCAGTTTCGTTTTAAATACTGTACCATACAAAAATTATATCTATTCCCCTCTGGGCTTGATGAATTCTTTCTTGGGATGGATGTGTTATTAGAATAATGAGGATTGAGAATTGAACAACAGGCCAGGATTTGGCATGGCTTTTGTTGTCCAGAAATGTGAAGAAATATTGATATCACTCATTCAAAGAGACATTCCCTAACCACTGAGGATTGCTCACAGGCGGGTGACATCAGGGACTGCTCACTGGGTGGTGACAAAGATGGGGATGATTGATAAAAGAGCTAGGCAAAGATTAGAAATTAGGAATATTAGTATATTTTACTTTTTATATCAAACATCATTGTTCTATACCAGTAACAGAACATTTATGTGGAAATGGTGTTTGATGTCAAATATTGTCCAACTTTGTGACTACTTTCTCCATTTTACATGATAACATGCAATATCATTAAGTAGTATTAAATAAAATACCCATATATATGATAATCTAGATAGTTTTTCTAATGAAACATCATATTCACTATTTCTTTTTAAATTCTCAAGGATATGTTCTTTTTATTGATTTTTAGAGAGAGAAGAGAAAGAGACAGAGAGAAATATCGGTGTGAGAGAGAAACTTTGATTGGTTGTCTCCCTATGTACCCTGACCGGGGTTTGAACCCCACAACCTGGGTATGTGCCCTGACCAGAAAAATCCAACCTGCAACCTTTTGGTGCACCTGAGGACACTCCAAACAACTGAGCAATCCCAGCGAGGGCGTGTGTGTGTGTGTGTGTGTGTGTGTGTGTGTGTGTGTGTGTAACCATTGAGAGTATTGCAGATGTTCTCCTTTTCCCCGCATTGCTCCCCTCCACCCGGTTCCTGCCCCTCCCCAGGCCTTCACCACCCTTTTGTCTTTGTCCATAGGTATGCACATATGTATGTAAGTTCTTTGTTTAATCTCTTTCCACCATCTCCTCCCTTCCCTCTGAGATTCATCCGTCTGATCCATGTGTCCAGGCCTCTGGTTCTATTTTATTCATCAGTTAATTTTGTTCATTAGATTCTTTTGTGGTGTAGTGAGATTGGAAAGGGGACAATGAGAGGCTAACTAACCCAATAATCAAGCATGAGATGAGAAATTCCTAGATATAAATAGAAATGGTGGAAGTGGAAAATAATGAGTGGAAGGAAGAGCTATTCATAAGACTGTACAGGGCTGGAAATGCATAAATATCTAAGAAGGGGTCAAAGGTGCCTGAAGTGTAAGAATAAAATAAGTCAGTCACAATTTTGGCTGCTATTGTTGGGGGTATCTGGCAAACATGTAATTCTCAAATATGGCTTTTTAAAAGTAGCTCCATTATAGTAGGTGCCCTTTTTTTGTAGCATACAACTTCATTATAATTTCCTCTGCTATGAGAAATAGAGCAAAGAAGCAAAATACATTTTTAAATCCCTGGAATCTATGTATATGCTTAAGTTTATAGATTATAAATGTTTTTTAAAGTTCCTTCACGATTCACTTATTTTTGATGACTACAGTGAAATGAAATTTTATTCTCTAAAAAAATTGAAATTAATATTTTGCTTTGGGATTAAACAACACCCATGAATCTGAAAGGGTTAATACAATTAATGCAATTTTAAAAGTCTATCTTACTCTCAGATGGTACGTAATTCACACAAATAACTTAGTTTAATACATTTAGAAGCTCCTAGAAGTTCTCTGAATAAGTTGCTACACAGATGCAGGGTATTATAATCTTTATTAATTGTAATATTTTAAAGTTCACACCAGATAAGCTTCCACAAAAAATGACCTAAATTTATTTGAAAGGTCACAGAAACTTATTTTACTTATCCAAATGCATGATCATAAAAATACAGAACCTCTAATAAAATCCAGCTCAACTGTGTAGGTAGTGTGGTAAAGTGAAAGTGACCCACTGCATTTTGGTTCCTCCACTTACTAATGGTGTGATCTTAACCATGCTACTTTATCTTCATATGCCTCAATTTTTCAGCTGTAAAATGGGAACAATAATAATATTTAGCACATGAGGATGAAGATAATTTTCCCTTTTTATCATGCTGTACTTGCAGCAACTAGAATGATGCCTGACACATAGTAGGGGTTCAAAATATTTTTAAATTAGTAAATGAATGGATGAATGAATACTGAAAATATTTGGAAAAATAAAGTATTTAATTTGAATACTATATCTATGATGGAAATAATCACATAATGGTGTGCTACTGCCCATCTCTTCCCAAATCTACAGTCAATGACATCATATTGGTAGCTTCAAATTGGTCATGCCAGTGCACAATGCAAAATACAGATCATATATCATAGAAATATACACTTGAAACCTATATGATCCTATTAACCAATGTCACCCCAATAACTTTAATAGCAACAAAATAATAAAGGGATCAACAGAACATCAAAAAAATTGGCCATGCTAAAGATTTGTGCTACAAATTTGGCAAATGCTACAAATCAGACCCTCTCTCCCCCAAAAACCAGTTGTTAAACATTTACCACCATACCACTAGTGCAGATCTTTGCTATCTGGCCTATGCTCACTTTGGTCTCTTCTGTCTCCTCTACACCTGAAATCCAATCAATTCAGGCTGTCTGGGTCATTGCATAACCACCATCTTGGCTTGAAATACTTCCCTCCCAGAAGTACACATTACCCTGAAGCTAATTCTAATTCCTTGAAAATGGTCCGATTCCTCCAAGTTAGACTTGGATGCCTTTTCCATATGTTAAGCTATCATTCAGTGATTACCACCATAATATTAGTATCCCTATGCATTATAATAATTGCTTGCTTATTTGTATACCCCACAAGAGCTCTCTGGTATACAAGGACTATCTGATTCATAGTTATAGTCTCTGTAACTTGCTCCTACAGGAGGTACCCAATGAATGATAGAGTTATATGAACAACTAAATAAGCCCAGTCTGGTTTGGTACATGATGGCAATACAGGAAAGTTAACTGGATTATTATTCCAAAACTTGTAGTGAATAGAGCACAACCATTCCTTCACAGGCACTCTTCACTTGACATAAATTTCTGAATGTTAGTGTGTGAATCCATTACACTAATCTACACAATTAGTCCTAATGCTGCTCTCAGTTTCACATTTACATGAACATTCACCAGTTTAAAACAAATAGTTGATGACTGTGGCAGATCAAGTCACTGTTAATTCCTGTCTGGTATTTTTATTGTGACTACATGACAGTGACATTTGAAGTCATCTCCATTTGGTCTAAAAATTTTATTCATAAAACAGCTGCCTACAGGGCCAGTCAGAATGGCTCATTGAGCAAACATTTCTTTTGCATATTTGTGTGTGAACCATTCCAAACAAAAGCTATATTATTCCTGCTTTTCACTCTTGCCTCACACAGCTCAGATGTTGTATCAGTAATTACCTACATCCTTTAAGATGCATTTCATGTCCTTCTACACTACATTTCCCAGACTCATTTGCCAATTAACTTCTAGATAGATTTGGCAAATGTGAGGGACTAGTGGAGGAATTGAATGACATGAAAAAGGGAGAATTCAGGCCACTCCTCCCTTTCCCTGTTATGGAGGGTGTTTTCTGGCAGTGGCTGGATCTCCTCTGGTGTTCCAGCTTCCTAGCTTCCTGCTGGACACGCCCCCCCCCCACTCTGTTTCTGCAGCTCCAGCCAGAAAGTTCCCACCTGATTCTAATTCCCACCTGATGATCTCTACTAGTGACATCTAGTGCTTAAGCCCTCAGACATGGAAGTGGGGGCAGCTTCCAGTTATTGCTAACTTTTAGGTGTTTTATCATTTCCTTGTTTGGCTTGTTGGGTCTTCCATCATTTATATTAACTAATTTCCTCTATTCCTCTCCTTTCTTGGGACTATTTAGAGCAGTTTCCTCCTCCTCCACCACCACCACCACCCCCCATCATCATCATCATTTGGTTTGGAACTATTTTTTCTTCATGTCACTACTGTCTTCTCAGGTGATGAGAAAATAATATTCTGAATCATCTTTGGTTTCCTATTTCATCTCAAAGTCTAATCAGTTTCTAAGTCTCCTAATTCAACTTCTATTATATTTTTGTCCATGGCCACTCCTCAGATAACTAGCCTGAAATACCATTGCCTCTTTCCTGAAAAATTACACTGTCCTACTCATTGCACCCTCTGCCTTCACATCTTTCCCATCTTCATCTTTTTCACCAGCAACATGGACCCCAGAGCTTACTGGAACTGTAAATGGGTAGAAAGATAGAAGGGATTCTTGTAAGATTTCAAGTGAAACAATAATGGGAATTAAATAACAGCAGCTGTCATAAGACTGGGCATCACAGAGACTGGAGATGGAGGTAATCCTGGATTCAAGGTATCAGTAGGAATCTTACCAGTCAAAATCCAGGCAATTTCACTACAGTTCTCTTCCATTATCACACCCCAGATACTCTCTAGGTTTCTGACTCATTTGGTTCTGCAACTAACTGGCTGCTACAGCTTATTCAATTTCTTCTCCTTCATAATTTTGACTTGTACTACAACATAGTGATTCCACATTTAATACCTTACAGCATGATCACCACGATAAGGCTATTAACTATCTGTCACCATGCAGATGAGATGCCAAGCCCTTGGTATCATCAGCCAAGGGTGAGCAGAGTTATGTGGGACCTGAACGCATCCTTTTACAAGGACTGCACACAGGGAAGTCCCCTTAGAAACTGAGCGATCATTAAATTTCCTTATCATCCAAACCAGGGCTCTTTTGAGAACAAAAGAGGGTGCAATAAACAACTACACAGGGAAAACAAGCATAAACTCATATATTTCTGAGCAAACTGTAATTTATGGTCACTATGTTTATTAAGCACGACAGGCAGTCAGGCATTGTAAATTGAGTCTATTTTCACCGATTGGTTTTTCTACTGCTTTTTATGTTTACCTTGACTATCTTTTTTTTTTTTTAAATGTGGAATGCCAGTCACTCCTCCTAACATTGGCCTGATCCTACTGGTACTTCATATGTGTGCTCTAATGCCTGTTCCTCCATGAAGCCTCCCTTAATTTATCTAGAAAATAAAGTAATCTCTTTTTATAAACTTAAATTGCAATTAAACTGTACATCCTATGGCCCTTCTTCTCTTTCCCACAATATAATTATTTATGCATGTGTCTTATCTTGTCTAATAGGTGTAGGCTCTTAGAGGGTATGAGCGATATTAATACATTTTTGTATACCTTGAATTGCCTAGAGTTGGTGGCCAATGAATATTCATTAAATGAATGTTGAGTTCTAAAAACATCACTCTAGCTATTGTTGTTTCAAGCTCACCCAATTATTCTGGATCCTGATGCCTACGAAATACAGAAAAGATAAGAATTTGATCATGTCTACATTAGAACAATGGTAAGATAAACAGAAATAAGAAGATTGGAAGTTACCATATTTACATTATCTTAAGAATGTTAAACTGGACTTACAGGTCCAAGAAGTGCAGAGAACCCCAAACAAAAGGAATCCAAAGAGGACCACACCAAGACACATCATAATTAAAATGCCAAGAGCAAAAGACAAAGAGAGAATCTTAAAAGCAGCAAGAGAAAGAGACTCAATTACCTACAAGGGAATACCCATACGACTGTCAGCTGATTTCTCAACAGAAACTTGGCAGGCCAGAAGGGAGTGGCAAGAAATATTCAAAGTGATGAATACCAAGAACCTACAACCAAGATTATTTTATCCAGCAAAGCTATCATTCAGAATTGAAGGTCAGATAAAGAGCTTCACAGATAAGGAAAAGCTAAAGGAGTTCATCACCACTAAACCAGTATTATACGAAATGCTGAACGGTATCTTTTAAGAAGAGGAAGAAGAAAAAGGTAAAGATACAAATTGTGAACAACAAACATGCATCTATCAACAAGTGAATCTAAAAATCAAGTGAATAAATAATCAGATGTACAGAATGAACTGGTGATTATAATGAATCAGGGACATAGAAAGGGAATGGACAGACTATTCTTGGGGGGGAAAGGGGAATGGGAGATGCGGGAAGAGACTGGACAAAAATCGTGCACCTATGGATGAGGACAGTGGGTGGGGAGTGAGGGCGGAGGGTGGGGCAGGAACTGGAAGGAGGGGAGTTATGGGGGGGGGGAAGAGGAACAAATGTAATCTGAACAATAAAGATTTAATTTAAAAAAAAAGGGTCAGATAGCAAATATTTTAGTTTTTCCGGCCATATGGTCTCTGTCCCAACTACTTAACACTGATGCCACAGTATGAAAGCAGCCAATCAGAAAACATGTAAACGAACAGGCCTGGCTGCCTGCCAATAAAACTTTATTTACAAAGAGAGACCACTGTGGGCAGGGTTTGGCTCCCAGCCATGGTTTGCTGACCCCTGCATTAGAGCCATTCACATTATAGTCAGAAACAAGAGAAAGATGCCTGATTTTATATTTGAATCCTAGTGCATGTAATAATACAAGGAAATATATGTGAAGTACAAATACTGTAAAGGCAGAGGTAAAAATGCAATTATTTGCATAATTATATGACTATTTGTCTAGGAAATTAAAATAATCAACTGGCACACCATTCGAATTAAAAGCGGCCAATTCTAGGGTCAACACACAAATATAATAGCACTTATTAAAGCAGCAATATCTTATATAATAAAAGCCTAATTTTAAAAAAAAGAATGTTAAAGTGGAAACAAATCAGACTGAGGACTTTTTTTGTTTCTAAAAAGATAGGAAATCGCAGATAATTGAAAGGAAAAGAGTAAATTCAGATCTCAATAGGTATTTGTTTAAACATACAATTTATTCTGATACACCTAATTGGAATATCTCTTGGTTTCTATACTTTAAAAAGTCATTTGCAAGCTCAATTTAATCTACATGAAAATCATAGTGCATATCAGCCTTTCTATTTTTTAAATTGCTTTCTTATAAAAAAGTTCTCATATATTATTTTATTTTTCTATATCTTTATTGTTAAGAGTATTACAGATGTCCCCCTTTTCCCTCCCATTACCCACCACCACCCGGTTTCCACCCAGCCCCAGGCCTTCATCACCCTATTGTCTGTGTCCATAGGTAAAGCATAGATGCATATAAGATCTTTGGTTAATCTCTTCCCCACCCCCTTTCCTCTGAGATTTGTCAGTCTGTTCCATGTTTCCATGTCTCTGATTCTATTTCATTCACCAGTTTATTTTGTTCATTAGATTTCTTGTTCATTTATTTTGAGTTTTAGATTCAATTGTTGATAGATATGTATTTATTGCCATTTTATTGTTTATATTCTTCTTCTTCCTCCTCCTCCTCCTCCTCCTCCTCCTCCTCCTCTTCTTCTTCTTCCTCCTCCTCCTCCTCCTCCTCCTCCTCCTCCTCCTCCTCCTCCTCCTCCTCCTCCTCTTAACAAATACCCTTCAACATTTCATGCAAAACTGGTTTGGTGATAATGAAGTCGTTTGGAAAGCTCTTTTTCTGACCTTTAATTCTGAATGATAGCTTTGCTGGGTAGAGAAATATTGGTTATAGGTCCTTGTTCTTCATCACTTTGAATATTTCTTGCCACTCCTTTCTGGTCTGCAAAGTTTCTGTTGAGAAATCAGCTGACAGTCATATAGATGCTCCCTTGTAGGTAACTTACTGCTTTTCTCTTGCTGGTTTTAAGATTCTCTCTTTGTCTTTTGCTCTTGACATTTTAATTAGGATGTGTCTTGGTGTGACCCTCTTTGGGTTCCTCTTGTTTGGGACTCTCTGCACTTCCTGGACTTATAAGTCTATTTCTTTCACCAGGTAGGGGAAGTTTTCTGTCATTATTTCCTCAAATAGGTTTTCAATATCTTGCTTTCTCTCCTCTCCTTCTGGCAACCAGTCTTGTTGTAGTTGAGCCTTGCTTGCTGTTTGTGTCAATGGGAGGAATTGACCTCCAGGCCAATTGGCTGTGAAGACCAGCTGCAACTACAGTGGGAAAGCTGCTGTTGTTCAGGAGACACCCCTATGGGGCAGAAATTGCTTCAGTGGCTTTGGTGCTCACTGAGTCTGCCCCTTGAGCTGTCCCCTAGGCGCACTGGCTCTATGGCCTCCTGGGAGGTTTAAAGTTAGCCACTGCCTGGTGCCACCTGGCAAGAGCTACAGATAGATCTGCAGATGGGTGCTTCTTCTACTGGGCTTGGAAGTGCATAGGCAAGGCCCACCTGTGAAGCAAGGCAGGCTGGTACTAGTGCCTGGTCTTGGGCCTCTTATTGATATGGGCATGCTGACACCAGCTGCTGCTTGTTTGAGAGATTTTAGGAAAGTCAGAAGCCTGAGCCAGTGTAGGCCATTCATATGGAAAAGCTGCTACAAACAGCTTGGGTGGGCTGAAAATTGGATGAGGTATAGTCTCAGGGAATCACTAGGGTGGAGAAAACAGTGTGTGCCAGGTTGATGGAGACTCAGATATGGCTGCCAGCAGCACTGTGACAGAGGAAGTCTGTGCACAAGAACAATGATCCCTGTAAGCACCCCAGTCTTGGAATAAGCTGCTCCTGAGTTCTTGCTGTAATACCCCACAATCTAGTTCCTCCCCATATGTCCCTGGGTTCCCCAAAGCCGCCAGGCACTGGAGCTCAGAGGATTGAGTTTGAGTAAGTTTGTGTGCTGGCCTTTTAAGAGGAACACCTGGGTCTCCAGAAGCCTGTATGTCACTCAGCCATAATCCCCACTCATTTTATAGCCCAGAGTTACAGGGACTTATCTTTCCAGCTCTGGAACCCTGGGTGGGGGGCGGGGAGGAGGGTCTGGTGTGGTGCTGAGACCCCTTGGTCCTCATGGGAGGCCTCCACAGCCTAGATATCCCTCCTGATTAATAAACAGCAGCACATGGGTGTCAGACCAGCCTGTTCCGTGTCTCCACC